>NW_022196897.1:142522904-142612439 GCF_008632895.1 Mastomys coucha
GGGGGGGGTGGCGCGCTGAGGGCTGCTAGCTACTAGTTTCTCGCCTGCCATTCCTTCTTTGGGCCACTAGTGTGTCCTGCTCCACTCTGTGCTTTGTGCTGGGGGAGGGATAGAGTGTCAAATCAGACGAGATCTGGCATGTAAACTGCTACTCTTCCTGTTCTGGGGACCCATGCTGCCCGGTGCTGGAAACATGTCCCCAAGAACATATGCTGCTCTGGGGTTGGAGGCCTCAGGGATATGGGGGAATAAAGCATGAAGGGGCCGGACCCTGCGGGCCGAGGACCCCGCTGGCATTCATAAAACCAGGAAGGCAGCCTGCATCCTAGTCAGAGGGGTACCTCCTGAGTGGTCCTCAGGAACACTGGTCATGAAGATGAGCTGCTCCTGTGTGTACTTTGGGGTGCAGGACGGGGTTAAAGGACCGTGTGTGTGCAGGTCCAGGGTTGTGGCCCACAGACTGAGAGGGGCTGGCGGTTTCTCCCGATGGATGATCCCGCCATGAAAAAGAGGTGAAGTGGGCTGACACTGCTGGAGACTTCACTCCTAACTGAACTCTGACTGGGCGCATTAAGGAAATGGCTAATACCCAGCAGAGCTTCCTACGGTGGGGGATGCAAAGACAGATGTATGCTCAGTCCACTAGACTTTTTGGTTGGTCTCTTCTTAGCTGCACATGACTACCTTTCTTTTGCATATGTGGGGGGGGGGCATTGTTGTTGATTCTCTGTGTCCACCTACTCAGTAGTCTCCTGGCAACAACCTCTGGCCAAGACTAGAGCCTTTAGGGTATGCTCAGCACCCTGCAGTTTGCAGGTCACATTCAATTTCTGCACTTTCCAGCAATCCCCTTGGCAGGAATGGGGAGGAAATACCTTCATGTACCTGCCTGGTGGGGAGACTGAGGTGCAGGAACTGCCCAGAGTCACTGGGGGGGGGGGCTGGAGAGTGGGCCTGAAATCCAGGAACCCAATCACTGGGCCCTAGGGGTAGCCATTGTGTCAGGGCCTCTCTGGAGTAGATGGCACATCACTTCCTGAGCGAGGAGCAGCCTGGATCCTTCTCTGCTGGGTTTCGCAATGCCGCCTCCTCCCCACTGAGCCGTCTGACGTGGCCTTTTCAAAAACCCAAAATGAATGGAAGCACATTTTGTTTGGAGAATTTTGCTACACCCCTCACTAGGGCTGGTTGCAAAACCAGGCTTGGGGATTCCTGCTCATGTTGACAATGATAATAATAATAACAGCCGTTATCAGCAGCTGACAGTTAAAAAAAGAAGACAACAGCTCTCTGCTTGGTCAGCATCACTGACCACCTCCCAGAACTGAGCATGTGTGAGCATGTGGTTCAGGGTCTGCTACTTAGTGATACTGACTCCAAGCCTCCTATATCTGCTTCAGCCTCTACTACACCCCATTCTTATTAGCCCCATTTTACAGGTGAGGAAACTGGACACGGAGAACTTTTAAGTAATTGGGCCAAGGCCGCATAGATGGTCGAAACCCTGGTACCGGGATTTGGATCTAAGTTAGCGAGTTTAGAGTCTCACCTTAGCTCCGTCGTCTGGGGATCCTGAAGTGTTCCCACTTGTTCACCAGCTTGTGATGGGTAAAAGGTTTATGGGATCAACTGCAGTACGCTCATTCCTGGCTTTGGGGAACCTGACCATATCCATTGGAGATGGATCCCCTCCTGGTAGAGATAAGCAGCCTAAGACATCCCTGGAATTCAAGGGTCATGGGATAGCCACTCAGCCCTGTGGTAGGCCTGGTCTTGACTGCCATCCCCTCCCCCCACTACATGGTGGTTACTAAAGGAGGCTGTGACCCACTAGAGGTGTGGGATGTTATATGGGTGGTAAGATGTGACCACCACTGCCAGCCCACTATGGGGGGCAAAAAGGTATTTAGTTCCCAGGATCTTTCGGTTAAGAAGCAAGCTCCCTTCCTCTGAAACAGAGCAGCAGGACCCTAGGGACCCATCTCCATGAGTGGCACCACACATGGTCGGAGGGACATTTGGTGCCCTAC
Source organism: Mastomys coucha (assembly GCF_008632895.1). NCBI lineage: Eukaryota > Metazoa > Chordata > Mammalia > Rodentia > Muridae > Mastomys > Mastomys coucha. The sequence continues at coordinate 142,524,935 of NW_022196897.1, forward strand.
AGGGGTCATCATGAGAAAGCTCAGGATGGTGTCAGAGTGTGTCTGATGATACAGAACGGGGTTCGAAACCCTAGCATATACATGGAGCAAGACCCGCTGGTGCATAATTGAGTGCCTACTATGTACCCAGCATGGCATGGGACCTCAGACAGGATTAGGAAACCATCCTGACTGGGAGGCACTGGGATACCATGCACCCTAAGTTCTGGTCTTGGGGTGTTGAGCAGTTGGCTTCTGGGCCTAGGCATTTGTCTTTGTGGAGTGACAGGCTCCTGGCGGGTCTTGACATCTGTCTGGAGTGTGTGCTGTGTGAGGGTCTGTAAGAAAGATGGTGGGCTGCTTGATGTTCTGTTGGCTGTGCTTCCTGACTCAGGACCTGCACCTCTCTGAGCTCCATGCTCTTCATCGCTTTCATGGGTTGGGGGGAGCCGTCTGCATCTTGGCCAGCTCAGCTCTCTGGGACTGCAGAGGTGAACTGAGCTGGACTTCCCTCTAGGAGGTCTCAGGAGTCTAGTGTAGTGTTCTCACCCTGACAGCTGCCTGGCTTCCCCACCACTCTCTGTCCCTGAACCCCTGCCAGTGGGAGGAAGCTTTTATTCCCACCTACTGCAGGCTGACTGGGTGCTGTGATAGCGATGCGGCCATGGACTGCGGGAGCACAGCTTGGAAACGGGGATCAGGTTTCTTTCCACCACCCCGGCACCCCAGCTGCCTGCCTGCCTGCCTGCCTGCCTGCCTCCCCCGGCTGTTGCCAAGCCCAGCATCCTTAACTCTGCTAGCTCTCCTGGAAGCTAGAGCTCTCTGGAGGCTCTGAGTTCCACAGCCTTGCTGGTCCCCAGGCTCCAGTGTCCTCCTTTGCTCAGTAGCATGAACCGTGTGGGGCTGGGCTCTGGGTTCTGCAGCGTTGTAATGACCCCTCTGGAGGCTGCTTATCTGAATGCAACCTGCCTTGGGTAGAGCCGGCTTCCAGGTCCTCTGCCACCAGTATTTTCTATGTGTGAAGTCCACATTGAAGGTGTGGGGTGCTGTGGTCATCCCTGTTCGTGACCGAGGAAACTGGGGCGTGAGGGGAGGGGCATTGAGCCAGCCGGTGATGGGGTAGCATTTGAACCCATGCATGTGCACCCGACAGTCCAGGCAGGAAGCTAGGGCCCCAGCGGGAGGCCACCTGGTGACCGAGCCTCTGTGTAGTCTCTGGTCTCAGTTTCCTCTGTGTTTTGAGAGTAGTGTGGAGTGCGCCCTTCTCCAGGTCCCGCGTGTCTCTGCTGTGGTCACAAGTTAGGAGGTGTCAGCATCTCACACCTTGCCTTCTCAGGGACTTGCTTGCAGGCTGAGAGAGATTCCTAGAGGACTGGGATCTTGTAAGACCTCCCAGGGATTGTGTGGGAACGACGGAGGCATGCAGCTCCGGGTGGCCCCAGAGGCCCTGCTCAGCCCTGGACCTGGACTATTTTTGACTGTATGTGGGTTTCAACTGGCCCTCAGGCACTCTGAGAGAGTACAGTGTGATGCAGAGCTACAGTTGCCCTGGCTGCCCCGTTGGATGTCATGTGTGGAGTGTGCTTGTATGTGTAGTGTGTATGTGCGTGTGTGTTTGTTGGGGGGGGTATATTGGAGGTATGTGTGGGACATGGATGCTGTGTGGTCCATGGAGAGGTACGTGTGACGTGTTTGAATGTATGTGTCTGTGGTATGTGGTGGTATGTATGTATGGGGAGTGTGAGGAGATATATGTGACATGTGTAAGGTGTGTGAGGAGGTGAATATAGTATGGATGGATGATGTGTATGTGTGTGGCATATGGGGAGGTGTGTGCGATACGTGTATGTGGTGTGTTATGTGGGAAAGTGTATTTGTTTATGTGTGGTGCATGCATGTGAAGTGGGAGGAGACATGTAGTATGTTTGAATGGTATACGGTATGGGGTATACATGGTGTGTGTGGAGGTATATGTGGGCCATAAGTACATCTGTGACCTTGGGAGAAAGTGTGCTGGCATGTGGGGGATGTATGTGTGTCAGGTGTCTACCCCGACTCTGGCCAGGCGTTTCATGTGTTGTTGAATCATTCTGACACTGGGACGGAGAGATGTAGACATTGTCATCCCTTGGGGCTTACCTTCTCTACTTCCCTTTCCTATTCCTGAGGATTCATTCAGAAAACACATGGCAAGTGCCTGCTCCGTGCTGGGCATACACAGTGAACAAGTGGCTGGTCCCTGCCCCGCGGAGCCATGATCCTCTTGGGAGGCCTGCAGTTGTTACATAACCTTCCGGATGAATGTAAACTGAAGGCAGTGGCAGGCACGCTGCCATGCAGAACACCATAGTTAGTGTTGGGCATAAGGCGGGACTATCCCCAGGAAGTACCCGAGACTGGGAAGGCTGGGCCAGAGCCCTGAGGTAGGGGCAGCGTGGAATGCCAAGGAGGCAGGCTAGAGAGAGCAAGCAGGGGCTTGGCGTGAGTTAGAGTCAGGCTGGCCACATGGTCTTACTGACTACAGAAGACTGCATGTGGAGAAACTGAGGGACAAGGAAGCGAAGCCACCTAGGCAGGACTGGAAGCTTGGTGAGATGTGGACTGGTATAGTCTGCCATGGCTGTCCCTGGCAGACCCCTTGTCCACCACTGTGTCTGCTCCACGACATTTGAGTGGATCTATTAAGGTGCTGTGGAGACCTGGGGAGTGGCAGGACTCTGTCCAGCTTCTGTGTGCATCTCCAGTATAACAGGACCCTCCCCAGCCTCCAGCCTCTCCCGGGTACATGCTTCTCAATGAAAGAAACAGGGAGCCATAGATGACTTCTGAGTAGGGCGGGCCCACAGTGCTCCCCTGGCCAGCACCTGCCAGGTTTCCCGGCACTGGCATGGAATGTTGGCTGCCTGCCCACCTGCAGGGGCCAAGACCAACGCTGGCCAACCTCTGCTGACCCAGTCTACACTCCCTCTGCTGATACTGGCCAGGGCAGGGGCATACACAGTGGGCAGCCTGGGAGCTGTTACCATGGCCTACTGGGACCCAAAGTTTCCAGGAGGCATTTGCAAGGCTGGGTTTGATGAACAGCAGGGCAGTTTCCAGAGGTTGGCAGAGAGGCAGCTTTTCTCTCTGGATCTCTTATGGCGGGCCTGGGGTTCAAAGAGGAACGTGGGCCCCTCCTGCAGCCCACAGCAGCCAAAATGCTTCATAGATTTTCATTTGGTCTGTTTCCATCTCTCACACTCAGGTGATGTGTCTGATGGAGGACCACACGCAGCTGCTTCCACTGTGGTGGGCCCATAGCCCTCAGTATGTCAGTTGGCATGCCCTGTAACCTGTCTTTTGTAGCCACTGATCTCCTGCCGCTCCCCAAGAGGACAAGGGTATTTATAATATTCTGTGTCCTCTGGCCTCCCAGTGCCTGCCTCTACTGTCTGTACCCTGTCTGTCCTCATGCGTCCCTGCACCCCACAGAGGTGTAGACTATGAGGGTCTTTGGGCATGCAGGAGCCCTTATAATCTGATGGTGGCAGTCTCGGCACCAGCAGGCATCCAGTCAGCTGGATGTGGAGCCTGGCAGTGTGTGCAGCTGCAGGGGAGAGGTGAAGAGTAGCTGCCTTCGTGGGTCTGGCACAAGGAGACCGGTGCCACATGCCACACAACTGTCTGTGCCTGTGTGTCCTTTGTGACCCTGTGTGTCCCTCCTTATGCTTTGGGGACAGCATTCTTTCTGGAGGCCAGTTCTTTATCTGTCCTGTCACAATGGGCTGGTTTCTCTGTTAAGCTGGGCAAGAGGTCAGAGCTTTCTTTCCAACCTGGGAGAAGCCAGAGTCTCAAGGTTTCCAGGAGCAAAAATATGTTTCTTCTCCCACTTTCTCTTCTTTTTCCTGAGTTAGTGTCTTGCCATGTAGCCTGGCCTTGAACTTGCTCTTTATCTCAGGACGGCCTGGAGCTCGAGGTCCTCTTGCCTCAGCCTCTTGCATCCGGGATTACAGGCTTGTGCTTCCACACCTGGCTTCATTTCTTGTCCCTGTCCTTTGAGCCCTGTGTGTGGCCTGTCTGTTCCTGCAGCTGCTATGTGCTCTCTGAGGCAAACTCCCACTTACAACAGAGATTGTGCCAAGGATTGTTATAGGCCTGGTGGGCATTCATCTTCAGCCCCAAAGGGTGACAGTGAGGACCATTTGAAGATGGACACGGGGCACCTGTAGTGTGGTGCTGGTAGACAGTCGTCTCTGAGGGTCAGATCTGTCAGTGTGTCTGTCTGTCCACCATCACAAGGAGTAACCCAGGACCAATGAAGTGGGTAACAGTATTCAGTGGGGTGGATCAGGGGTCCTGATAACAGTGGGGTGGATCAGGGGTCCTGGAAGGAGAATCTGTCTTCTCCTAGGCCCAGAACCCACTACCCCACTTCAGGAGCTGATTCCCCATCCATCCATCCACCCATCCATCCATCCATCCATCCACCCACTCATATATTCTCTTCATTTGCTGTCTATTGCTATGGAACAAGATTCTGCAGCTAGTGGCTGAAAGATAAGTCACACAGGTGTCCTCCTACCCAGGACACCTCCAGGAGCCATTTGAGGGACTCAGTGGAGACCAACTTGGCCAGGCAGGCCAAGAGGTGGGTGTGGCGCCTGGGTCAGAGTGTGGCATTGTCTCTCGAATGACTCTGGGCAGGGGAGAACAGTGCCCCCTCAGGAGGGAAAACAGGACAAAGAGAAAAAACATTCCTGTGTCACTTAGCAGCTGCTGGTGTGGTGCAGTTGGAGGTGAGCCCGTCCAGCCTCAGGACCTAGCACTGCCCCACCCAGGCTGAGAGTAGATCAGGACATGGGTGGAGGCTTTCTGGAGAGATTGGGGGCACCTTCAGTAGGGTGTCCACAGCAGGCCATTTCTGCCTGGCTGTTTTATTTTAAATAGAGGAAGCAAAAAGGAACGGAAGCGGGTAGGTGCTTAGCCCTAAGAACCATGGGCCGGGCCTCTGGGAAATAGCCACTCGAGTTTGTTGGCTCTGAGGAAGTGAGGTGACTATGAGGGTCTGGGGGTGAGAGTCTAGTTAGGCGAGCCTGAGTGACCTGACAGGATCAGGTGACAGGAACAACTGTCAGCCTCAGTTTCTCCTTCAGTACTCAGAAAGGTGTCAGTGGTACTGCCTACCTTGAAGGCTTGATTTGTGGGTGAAGTGGGGTCCCCGATATCAAGGAGGTGTCTAGATCAGAGCCTGGTGCATAGTGGGCACCCAAGAAGTGGCTGATAGGCTCTGGTTCTTGCAGCAGGACCTGGACCTCCCTGAGCGACCAGCCTGAGAAAGAGGACCAAGAAGTAAGTACAGTTTGTAGAGTACCAGCACTGAGAGAGATAGACAGTGAAAATGAGGCAGGGTCAGACCACAAGATTCCTAACTAAATCCAGCACCCTGTGTACGGTCTCTGCAAGGGCTTCAGGAAGTAAAAGAGAATCCTTGGAACCACCAGGATCCCGATCAAGCCTAGGAACCAGAATGCCTGCCTGTGCCTCCCCTCCCCCCCCCCACTCCCAGGCCTCTCTGGGACCCCGCTAGAGTCCTTCTCTCCTTGGAACCCTCTTTTTTTGGCTGGCCTGGTTTCTGCATGGCCCACATTCCAGGTGGCAGCTTTGGGCGGGAGGGTAGGCTGTACGAGCCTTTGCTTGGAGGGTCTCTGTCAGGTCCAGCCCCAACCTTGGGCCCTGGGGGCGCTTCTCTCTGCCAGGAGATGCAGCTGTAAGTGGTGGGCAGGTGGTCCATCTCTCCCGGCACCCAGACCTGCCAGAAGCCCCCTACTCCATCTGGGCATCCCTGCATCGGGGAGCAGATGTATTCAGGCCACTGTACAGATTCTGTGTCAACTGTGCTTGTCATTGGGGAGGCAGGGCTGTCAGCAGCCACACCTAGTACAGTATCCCGGCCCTTCCTGAGCTGTTAGTGAGGCCGTGACGGCTCAGGGAGGACACAGGTGAGCGATGCGAGGTGGGCAGGGTGGTCCTCTGCTGGGGGTGGGTACTTCTTCCTTTCTCTTTCCCTGTCCCCTAAGGCATCATCTCCCTGACCCTTCATATTTAGGTCACACACAAATCCAACCACTCGCTTCCTGCTTGTGCTCCACCTCGGAGCTCCCTGGGCCTCTGCTCCTTCTCAGAGCACTTTCTCCCTCAGGAGAGTTCATGGCGACTGTGGACCAAGTGCTAGATACCTGAAGCTGAAGGCCTCCAAGCTGGTCAAATCTTAGTCCAGGAGAAGGCTGGCAAACTTCTAACCTGTTGATGGAGAGGAAAGTCCTACAAGGGGCACCGGGATGTGGAGGTGATCTGGGCCGATTATGCCAGAGCAACGTTCTGTGCTGAATCCTGGGAGTTAGGCTGAGTGAGCCAGCAACACCTGGAGACATCAGCCCTCCCGGCTGAGAGGACAGCAGGTGTGAAGACCCACCACAGAGGGAGGACCGGGCTGCTTGTAGATGCAGAAGGCAGGCAGACTGGGTCTTTTTGAGCCCCAAATGCCAGGCTGAGGGGCTGGGTCATCTCACCTGGCCATGAGGAGCTGCGGGTATTTCCAGCGTGGCTATGTCCGGGTCAGGTGCAAGCATAACTGAGTGATGGTCACTGCGTCCCCCGGCTGCTCTCCAGCCTTCCCAGGCTTCCACAGCAGATGCACAGGGCCAGGCTAGCCAGCTGGGAATCAGAAATAGCACGCACGTGCTCGGCGTGCTCCCCCTCCTCAGCGCCTTTCAGCTGTGTCTGCCCGAGTCAAGGACAGCTCAGTGCTTGCGAGCTGGGTGACCTTCTCCCTCCCGTTTATCCGTTTATTAATATACCACCCGCTGGGCCTTAGGTAGTGCGGGGAGGAGAGTGCGAGGGGTGGGACAACAGGGTAGTGCTGAGGCTCAGAATTCCACCCGGCTACCAGAGAGATGCTCAAGATGGATGATGATAGTGTACCCACTCTGCTGTCTCCCCCACCCCCCTGCCACCATTCATTGGTAGTAGCCTTCTAGATGTTTCTACATCAGTCTGGCCTGGCACGTATACCTACTCTTGAATCACCCATCCTGTGCCAGGCTCTGTGGTGGGCAGGGACCGTGGACCCAGGCTGGCCCTTGGGAAACTCAGAAAGTAAGCAAAGCCATGAAGAGGCTCAGGCTGGGAGCTGAGGGTTCAGCCTAGAGTCACAGAGGCTCGATGGGGGAGGTAACCCTTGAGCTGAGTCCCAAAAGATGAAGAGTCACTCACAAAGGATCAAGATGAACATTCCTACAAAGGGACCCCAAATATGCAAATAGAAATGAGGGGGTCCCTGTTGCCAGGAAAAAGAGAGGAAGGTGGTGAGGCTGGGTGGGTGTTGGGGGAAAGTGTATGGTGGTGGTGTGCAGCCTTGGGGACGGTCGGGGTTTTGGGGGTTTATATGAGGGTTCCATGCTTACTACCTGACTTCAGACAAGCATCATCAGTCCCCTGCCTCTCTGTGTGAAGAGCTCAGTGATAGTCCTCATTCGGGAGACTGGAGGAAGGAAGTGCTTGGGGTGGTGCTGCCCCTCGTCGTCCCCCTGCCCCCGCAGCAGGCACACACAAATGGTGTGGCAGGTGATATTGTCTGTTTTTTTGTGGGCGAGATGTGCAAGTGATTTTATATAAAGTGGAACCACATTTGTTCAGTTCTTCTGTACCAGCCTTTGGCCTCATGTGGATGCTGTTTCTCAGTCAGACTCGCTTGAATCTGTGAGTTGAGGTAGCTGGTGTCTTGTTTGTACTCATCGCCAGTGTCCTGTGCAGTGAGACACACTCCTGGCTCTTGAGGAAGCCCTCTAAGCACGCAGGACTCTCTCCAGACCTTTCAGGGGGATGCTCCTTTTGTCTGGTTGCCTTTCCTCATCTTCCTCACTGCTGTGTGAACGGACACCACGCTGAGTGGGCGTCCCCGCTGCGTGTCCACCGCTGTTGACAGGCTGTTGGTTTACTTCCAGGAGTTGTCTGTGGACAGCGTGCCTTTGAACTTTCCTCCGAATGCCTTTTAGGAAAGTGCAGAGTTGTTTATGGCGCGTGTCCAGCCAGGGCTGGGCTTCCCCATCACAGATGAGCACACCCAGCTTTGGTAGGTCTGGCCACACAGTCTTCCCAAGACTATGCTGATAAACCTCCCCCTGCAAGTGACTTCAGCACCTCCATGTCCTCACCAACTCCGGGTCTCTCCCCTCAGCTACAGACACTCTCTAAGTAAATAATTAAAGTTTTAATAGATTAATTAATTCAGTGCACTGACTGATAAAAGAATAAAAAAATTAAAAAGAAACCAATAAAATAAACATTAATAATAAAGCAATGATTATAAAGAATGCCCTCCAGTAGGTAAGTGGGTAAACAAACTGTGGTATATCTACATAATGGAATATTATTTGGTAGTTAAAAAACAAACAAACAAACAAAAAACAAACCCAACCCCCCCCAAAAAAAACAAGCTACCAAACTGGAAAAGGGGCTGGGGTGGGGTGGCGGGATAGCTTGTAACACAATAATTATTAAATGAAAGAAAATAATCTGAAAATATTGTAAACTTGTAACCATGCTATCATCTATAACTTTCTGGAAAAGACATTTTTTACAGACAAGGAAAGGTTAGTGGTTGCGGTTGCCAGGGATGGGGAGATGGGAGGAGAAGGATAGGAGGAAGCTCATGTATTTGGGGGGTGAGGGCAGTGAAACTAGACTCTGAACGATATTGTAGTGGAGGGGTCCATGCTGGTCCATGCTGCTGCATGCGTGTTAAAAGCCAGGGGATGTGCAGCTCAGAGGACGTGGCCGATGCCAAGCACTGTGAAGGTGAGCTAGTCAGCTGTAACAGCTGCTGTGCTGGCTCAGGGTGCTGTGAATGGGGGTGACTGTCGGGGACCCCAGGGTCTAAAAACCTGTCTGTGCTCTTTGCTCAGCTCTTCTGTAAACGCTAAACTTCTCTAAAATGCTGTTTATTTAAAGACAGATAAGATGTTAGAAATAATAAAAAAGAAGAAGACAAAACAAAAAATCAGTAGCACTGCCTGATGTGACTTAGGGCACAGGGCTCCTGTGGGCCCATCCCTGTGGAGATTTTTTCTTTTTTAAATTGATTTGAACACTACATTTATTTGATTTTATCGTGTGTGTCCATGTGTGTGCACATGCCACAGCATTCATGTGGCGGTCCGAGAACAGCTCACAGAAATAATTCTCGCCTTCCACTATGGGAATCGAACTCCTATCATCAGGCTTGGTGGCAAGCACCTTTTTCTTGTCGAGCATCTTACCTGCCCAGGATTTTTCTCTTCCGTCTCAGTCCTGTTCCCTCCTGCTGTCTGCTATAGAAGCACATCCCTCTTGCTAAGCATGGCTTTTAGCGCCTCCAGGGGGAGGCGATTTAATCCTGGTGATGGAGTAGGAGCTGTTGTTTGGAAGCAGAGACCTGGAGATTGATAAAGCGACAGAGTCGTGGGCTCTGGGCTCTGCGCGTCACGTCACGTCCGAGCAGACGTGATTTAGAAAGGCATCATCCTGCCGCGTGTCAGCATCTCAGTATAGTTGTTTCCGAACAGCGGCATGAGGCTCGCTGCGTTCTGGAAATAAATGATTATGGATGTGTGAACAGATGAGTCTTAAAATTTCAAGACAATTTTAGAACCTTTAAATTAAAAGAGCCCATGAAGGTATGCCAGTTTAATCTTTATTCCTAGTGTAGCCTTGATTTATCTCTCTTTTTTTAAAAAAAAGTTTATATGGAGGTATAATTGATGTATGATAAACCATACACAGAGATACCCACCGACAACCAAAGTCTCCCTGTTCCTGTGTGATCTTCCCCTCACCCCATTCCCACCTTTGCCCACCTTCTCCCATCTCTTCGTTCCATCCCCCAAGCAAGGATCTGTTTGTGTTTCCTAGCTTTCTGTAGAAGTGGACTGACACACTGTTGTTCTCTCTTTGTCAGCCAACCTTCTCTTGAGGTTCTTGACTGTAGGCTTACTCACGCTGCAGAACCCACTGGTCCTTCTTTATAGCTATTGTGTGGGTGTGTCAGGCCTTACTTATTGATGATGGGCATCTGAGTGTGTTTCCAGTGTGAGGTGATTACAGTGGGCAATGACAGCGAAGTCTTCCTGTGAAGCTGTGCTTCATTTCTCTTAGGTAGATGCTGAGAAAAGCGGCTAGACCAGATGTCAGGTATGTGCTTAGCTTTTTAAGAAACTCATAAATTTTCTAGAGTATGGTCGCCATTTTTGTTCCAGTTCCTCCTCACCCTCTCAGCACTGACTGGGTTAGGTTGATGTGCTGAGCCTTTTAGCTTTAGGCATCCTATGGGCTCAGTACCTCGCCACAGCGTCAACTCTCAGTTCCTTAAGGACCAGTGGCATGGAACATTTTTTAATCCTCTAAGTGTCTTCTTAGTTTAAATCTCTTGTCTTTGACTTTTCCTTGCGGAGACCTGAGTGCTCTTTTTATATTCTGGATACAGGTCCTATAAAAGGTATGTGAACTACATGTTTTTTCCAGTTTGCGACCTGTCTGATCATTTCTGTAAGAGTGTCTTCAAGGAGTTGGTTTTCGTTTCGATGGAGCCCAGCTTAACAACAATCCATTCTCTGACAAATTGTATCCAGTGTCACATCTTTGTCTAACCCAAGATTAGCATGGGGTCCTCTACAGGATTTTTGTTTGTTTGTTTGTTTGGTTGGTTGTGTTTGTGATGTTTTAGAGTTTTTATTAAATTTTAAATCAGTTTAGTTTAAGCATATGGGTGTTTTGTCTGCATGTATGCCTGTACACTGTACGTATGCCTGATACCCAGAGGCTAGAGAGGGCATTAGATCCCCTGGGATTAGGATTAAAAATGGTTACAGGCCACTTTGTGGATGCTGGGAACAGAAGTCAGGTCTTCCAGTGCCCATAGTCACCGAGCCATCTCTCCATAACTGGGGTTCGTATTTTAACTGTTCTGTGTAACGCGTAAGTCTAGTTGAAGTTTCTTGTGTTACACCTTCTGTCTAGTGTTTGAAAGGCCTCCTGGCCATGGTGAGGTGGCTCAGAGGATAGAGGAGCCTCCAAGCCAGACCACCTGAGCTCAACCCTGGGACTCACATGGTGGAAGGAGAGAGCCAACTCCCACGTGTGCACTCTGGTACACAGTGTGCACGTGTAAGATGGATAAGCAAATGTTCTTGTTATTGTTTAAGATGCTCCACTCTCCACTGTATCCTCTGTGAACTCTCCTGGCTCCACTGTGTTCTTCTTCTGTCAGAGGTCAGTTACCCAGGGGCTGATGATCTAACTGAAAGGGGCAGGGTTGAGGTACCAGGCAAAAAAAAAATACAAACAAAATGAGATGGTTGGGGGAGGAGAGAGGCAGAGACAGACAGAGATTGATTGATTGATTGATGGATTGATTTAAAATCAGTTGTTTACACCTGGAGATGTCCCTCTGTTTGCAGAAGGCTTGCCTGGCTTGCATGAAACCCTAAGTTGGATCCCAAGTACTGCATAAACCAGCCGTGGTTGTGCAAGATTAATCCCAGCACTCAGGAGGTAGAGGCAGGAGGATCAGAAGTTGAAAGGCCTGGGCTCCAGAGCTGGCTCACTAGTTGTGAGAGCTTGCTGTTCTTGCAGAGGACCCAAAGTTCAGCATGCTACACCTATGTTGGCTCACAGCTGCCTGTAACTCTTGCTCCAGGGGATCTGATGACCTCTTGTGGCTGACACAGGCAAGTGCACACATGTGCTCATATACAAACACATGCATGCACGCGTACATTTTTTTATTTCAAAAAAATGTTCAAGGTCAGCTGAGTGTGGTGGCACACACCTTTAACCCCAGCAGTCAAGAGGCAGAGGCAGGCAGATCTCAAGTTTGAGGCCAGCCTGGTCTACAAAGTAAGGACAGCCAGGGTCATTATTCAGAAAAACCAAAAAAAAAAAAAAAAAAAAAAAAAAGTCAAGTTCATCCTCAACAACATAGCAAGTTTGAGGCCAGGCTGGGCTTCATAAGACCAACCAACTATTCGTGTGTGTGTGAGTCTGTCTCTGGCCTCTGTTCTGTCCCTTTGGTCTGTCTTCTGTCTACGGCGATCTTGCACTATTTGGATGTCGGGCCCTCCAATTTCGCTCCTTGTTGCCAGAGTTACTCTCTTTGGCCCTTGTATGTCCTTTGCATTTCCATGTGAATTTGAGAATTAGTTTATCAGTTTCTACAAAAGTCTCTGCTGAGGTTATGGTTGGGGTTGACTTGACTCTTTGGATCTATTTGAGGAGAATGAACATCTAAACAATTCAGAATTGTTTTTTAAAGATCTATTTATTATTATATGTAAGAACACTGTAGCTCTCTCAGACACTCCAGAAGAGGGCATCAGATCGCATTACGGATGGTTGTGAGCCACCATGTGGTTGCTGGGATTTGAACTCAGGACATTCGGAAGAGCAGTCGGTGCTCTTAACCACTGAGCCATCTCTCCAGCCCCAGATTTTTTTTTTAAGATTTATTTTTATTTTATGTGTGTGAGTGTTTAGTCTGCATGTTATTCTGTGTGTTGCATGTGTGCCTGGTGTGCTCAGAGGCCAGAAGAGGGAATCGAAGCCCCTGAAACTAAAATTATGGACAGTTGTGGGCTGCCATGTAGGTGCTGGGAACTGAACCCCAAGTCCGCTCTTGCCATAAACTCCTGCCCCATCTCTCTAGCCCAAACTGCCTTTTTTAGCCTGGGTGATATGTCCCATGTTCTATTCAGATCTCATTTCACTCACTTGGTGGGTGGAGAGGGTTGCTTTGTGACTTCATGCGTTTTGGTTTGCATTGTTTGGCAGCTCGTTCCTTTGCTCTGCGTCTTCCTGTTTTGATGTGACTCTAGGTGGCATTTAGAGTTGTTTATTTTACATAGCTCACAGCCAGTATAGCAACAAAATAAGTGTTTGCGTTCTGCAGTTGTGTCTTCCTATACTGATGAGCTCACTGGCTGTTGTAGCTTTGTGTGTGTGTGTGTGTGTGTGTGTGTGTGTGTGTGTGTGTGTGTGTGTGTGAAGCCCATTACCCTTTCTCTAAGGGTGGACATGTTGAGGTCTCTTTCTTTTAGCTCTGAATGTCTTTTCCTTCATTTTCTTGCTTGATTGCTCTGGCTAGAACTTCCAAAGCATTCTGAGCAGGAAAGATGTCTTAGAGGCAGAGCCCACTCTTCCCCATTCACTAGAAGGGTGGCTACGTTTTGACATATACTCTTTTTTTTTTTTTTTCAAGACAGAGTTTCTCTGAGTAGCCCTGGAACTCCCTCTATAGACCAGGCTGGCCTCGAACTCAGAAATCTGCCTGCCTCTGCCTCCCAAGTGCTGGGATTAAAGGCGTGCGCCACTACCACCCAGCCTTGACATATGCTCTTTAAAATTGTTTTCTGTTACTGGGCTGGAGAGATGGCTTAGTGGTCAAGAACAGTTATGCTCTTGTGGAAGACCTGGGTTTGGTTCCCAGCACCCATGTCATAACTCACAACTGTCCATAACTCCATTTCCAGGGGGGAATCTGATGCCCTCTTCAGGGATGCTCCAGGGTTCTAGGTACATGCATGGTGAACAGACATACATGCAAGCAAAATGTGCATACACATAAAATCTAAGAAATAAATAGTTCCCAGGAGCCTGTTACCGGCATTCTAGCAAATTTGAGGCCATCCTGGTCTACAGAATGAGTTCCAACCAGGGCTACATAATAAGGATCTGTCTTTAAAAATGAACAGCTTGGTGATGGTGGCACACACCATTGATCCTCTCACTTTGGAGGGGGAGGCAGGCAGATCTCTATGAGTTCAAGTCCAGCCTGGTCTACAGAGTGAATCCAAGACAGTCAGGGCTACGCAGAGAAACTCTGCCTCAGTGAATTAAATAAATAAAACAGAATTTTGTGTTTGTTGTTGGTTTTGTTTTTATGAGATGGGATCTCATTCTGTAGTCCAGCATAGCCTCAAACTCCTACTGACCCCTCCCATTTCATCCTCCGGAGTGCTGGAGTTACAGGCAAAGGCACCCACACTCAGCTTGGTAAGTTCTTTCCTGTGTGGAGCCGTTCTCTTCTGAGTTTGGGAAAATGTTCTAAGTCGTAAATCCTGTTGGAGCTCATTGAAGGCATTTTCCGTGTATTATAATGGTCATATGTTTTTTTCTCTTGGGGTCAGACCGTACCTTTCATGGGTTGATCCTCAAGCATGGAACCAACCCTGCATTCTTCACACGCATCTCGTTTGGTCAGGATGCTGTCCTTTCAGTAAACAGTCACGTTGGATTTACTGAAACCTCGTTTGGAACTCTGGCATCCGTGTCCATGGAGGAGGATGCTCTGTTTTTACTTTGTTATTTTTGTAGATTCCAGGTCTGACCATTTATCTGTTACTCTTAAAGACTTACTTTCCACTGGACTTAGAAGTAGAAGCTCTCAGCGAGGACAACCCACGTCTCCTGGCAGTCTGTTCCTGCTGCTTTTCTTTAGCTTCCTTCATTCTCTTGGCCAAAAGTTTATATTCTGCAGCCTCCTCCTTTTCTCATAGTGCGTTGTTTCTTCAGAGCAATACATTCACGTTGGTGTCTCGGACACGTGGAGTAGCAAGATGCTGAGCGAGCCTCGTGTGCTTCCGTCCTGGGCTTCTTACAGCTTTAAGGGCTTTCTGACAGCAATAGCAGACATATCTCCTTTAGAGAGGTTGTAAAGATTCTGGATTCTGCTAGCTCTGTTAGCCACTGATGTCCAGCAGTGTCTGTCAGTCCATTAATGTCTTTCTCCCTTTTCTTCACAATAACTAAGTTGAGAACACTCAGATTGGCATCCACACGGCATCCATAAACAGGCTTGTGCTTTCTCTCTCCGATTCCTCTGGTCTATAACAAGAATGCCCCTTACCCAACAGCAGGCTTATAGTCCTGTTGGCCAAGGTGCCTTGCTTATGGGGAATTCTTGTTTGTCCCCCATCTCATGCACTGACTGGACCATACAACCCTTCTGTTCTTTTTTTTTTTTTTTTTTAAGATTATTTATTTATTTATTTTATGTGTATGAGTACACTGTAGCTGTACAGATGTCCATGAGCCATCATGTGTGTGGCTGCTGGGAATTGGTTGGGCTCAGGACCTCTGCCGGCCCCACTCGCTCCAGCGTAATTCACTGTAGCTGTCATCAGACGCACCAGAAGAGGGCGTCCGATCTCATTACGAGTGGTTGTGAGCAACCATGTGGTTGCTGGGATCCGAACTCAGGACCTTTGGAAGAGCAGTCAGTGCTCTTGCTCTTACCTGCTGAGCCATCTCGCCAGCCCCAACCCTTCTGTTCTTTACCTGAGCTTGAGCAGCTACTTCTATGGCTTCCTCAGAGAAAGTAAGAGTCTGCATTCATTGTCCACCTCTATGAGTTTGTGGTGGCCAGTGGCTAGGAAAGAGATACTCAGCTTTATCTTGTCACTGTCGACTGACATAAAAATCCCAGAAGATGTTGATCTTAATTTCCATGAATTGTGTTTTTTCCCCTGTTTGAGTATTGGGGGCACTGCCTTCTCTTTAATCTTTTTTTTTTTAAGATTTATTTATTTTTAATTTATGTGTATGGGTGTTTTTTGCCTGCAGGTATGTCTATGCATCACATGTGTGCAGTGGACATAGAGATAAAAAGACGGCATTGGGTCCCCCAGAGATGAAGTTATAGTCAGTTGGGAGCTGCCATGTGGATGCTGGGAACTGAGGCTAGGTTCTTTTTGAGAGCAGTCAGTGCTCCTGAGCCGTTCTCCAGCTCCTCTTTAATCATTTAGAAAAAGTAGCATCTCTTCCAACAGTTGAGATTGGATGAGCTATGAAATCTCTTTGTGGAGATCTTTTTGTGTTTTGGTTGGTTTGTTTGTTTGTTGAGTGTATGTGCTGTTTTTTCCTAGCACTCTTATTTTTAATATTTTTAAATAGGTTCAATTGACCCCTAAGATTGTTCATATGTGTGAAGTTTCACTGTGTGTACGCTGTGCTGCATTTAGGTCAGGACGAGTGTCTTTCTCCTTACACACAGGTCATTTCGTAGACGAGCATCCCATGTCCTTCCTGGCCTTTAAGAATATGCATGACTAACTCCAGTGTACCATGGAATGAACTCAATCTGCAAAATTTTCCCCAAAATATACAAATAATTGTATCCTTAACAAATATCGGGTGACTCAGTCTATTGGCTTACTGGAGCTTTTGGTACCTTTAAAGAAATGTATCCTGCCGGGCAATGGTGGTGCACGCCTTTAATCCCAGCACTTGGGAGGCAGAGGCAGGTGGATTTTTGAGTTTGAGGCCAGCCTGGTCTACAGAGTGAGTTACAGGACGACCAGGGCTATACAGAGAAACCCTGTCTTGAGAAAAAAGAAAAAGAAAAAGAAAAAAGAAAAAAAGAAAAAGAAGAAAGAAATGTATCTTGTTGAGGTCAGTTGTGGGTGCTTACACTTGTAATCCCAGCACTGAGAAGTCAGAGGCAGGTGGATCCCTGTGAGTTTGAGGACAGCCTGGTCCACAGTGAGTTCCAAGACAGCCAAGGCTATGCAGAGACTCTGTCTCAAACAAAGAAACAGTAACAATAAAAGAAAGGAAAAAAGAGAAAATGTATCCTGCTCATTCCTTTTAAAATGTATCAGCATAGAGTTGTTTATAATATTACTTTGCTGTCATTATTTTTGGTGCATTTGTTATGTGTGAGTGTGTGTGTGTGTGTGTGTCTGTGTGTGCAGTGCAGAGGCTCATGTGTGTGCATGTGGAGGTCAGAGGGCTACCGTAGGTGTGGGTCCTCAATTTTACCCCTGACTTGAGAGAGGACTTCTCTCTTCTCTGCCCTGTGGGGACCTGCGACCTTCCCCTGTCTTCAGACTCCCGTCTTCACCTCTTGAGGCTTGCAGGAGTGTTAGGGTCACAGATGAACAGCTCTGCAGTCTGGAGTTACCCATCTCCCCAGCCCTTGTTAAATAAAAGAATATTACATTTGTTTTCTGTTTGTGTGTGCATATGTGTGTGGGTCAGTGGACTTCCCCTCCCACCGTGGTGTAGTGCGGGGCAGCAGCAGGGTGGGGGTTGGAGGTGGAGCGGGGAGCTACCATATTTAACAATGTATCAAGAGAATTTGCATTAGCTGAGAGTAATAATGTAGGCCTGTAATCCCAGCATTGGGTAGGCAGAGGCAGGAGAATCATTGTAAATTTGAGGCCAGCTTGGTCTATATAGTGAGTTTCAAATCAATCAAGGCTGCAGAGTAAGACTCTGTCAAAACCACAAAGAGCTAGTGAGAGATTGATTTGCATGTCACATGTATTCCTTAGGTTCCTCAGTACTGTGAAAGACCTCTTGGCCGAAGCAGTCGAGGAGGAAAGAGTGTTCGGTTGAGTTACTCTTTTACCCATGGTGTGGACCAGGGGTTCGACTTTGTTGTTGTGCATGTGAATAATAAGCTGTGCTGGTACCGTTTGCCAAAATACCTCTCTCCTATTGAATGGCCTTGGCGCCTTCTTTGAAAATTGATTAATCATAAATGTGAGGTTTGTTGTCTTCTTCTAGACTCTCAATTTTATTGCATCGATCGTCTTACCGACAGAGCAGCATGTGTTCGGTCACTATAGCTCTGCAGTAAGCGCTCAACTTTATTATCTGCTTAATATCTGCAGAGTTTATAGGATGTCGCCTGCTTCACTTCTGGTATTGGCAATTTGTGTTTAATCTCTTTCTCTTTCTCATTTTTAATTTTTCCCATCAGTCTGGGTATGTTTTAATGAATTTTATTGATCTTTTTGAAGGACCATCTTTTGCTGCTGATTTTTTTTGATCGCTTTTATATTTTCTCTTTTATTGATTACGATTCTGATGTCAGTTATTTCCTTTCTTTTACTTAGTTCAAATTTAATTTGTTTTTCTTTTTCCCTAATATTTGAAGGGGCTAGATAGAGTTGCTGATTTTTTTTGTTTTGTTTTGTTTTTTGTTTTTTAAAGATTTATTTATTTATTTTATGTATATGAGTACACACTGTAGCTGTACAGATAGTTGTGAACCTTCATCTGGTTGTTGGGAATTGACTTTTAGGACCTCTGCTCGCTCTGGTTGACCCCGCTCACTCAGTCCCTGTTTACTCCGGCCCAAAGATTTATTTATTATTATAAATAAGCACACTGTAGCTGTCTTCAGACGCACCAGAAGAGGGTGTCAGATCTCATTCTGGGTGGTTGTGAGCCACCATGTGGTTGCTGGGATTTGAACTCAGGACCTTTGGAAGAGCAGTCGGTGCTCTTACCCATTGAGCCATCTCTCCCCGAGTTGCTGATTTTTAAACGGTTTTATTTTCATGCACTTGGGCATTTTATGCTATAAAGCTTCCCCTAAGTACTGCTTGGACATTCCACACACAGAAAACCATATGTTTAAATTATGTGTACACATGTGTTTTCTGTGTGAGGAGCTGCAGTTCCTGGCGGTCGCGAGCTCTCTGCTGGGGATGCAGGGGTCCAGGCTCTGGTCATTGCAAGCACAGCAGTCATAACCAGTGAGCCACCAGCCCTGTCCCACCCTTTCAACCTGTGTTTTCGGGTTTTTTTATTCAGTTCAAGTAACTTGGCACTTCCTTTCTGGTTTCTTGTTTGTCCCCTGAAGCGACTTAGCAGTGTAGTATTTAGTCCCCAAAGATTTGAGAATTTCCAGGGATCTTTCTGTAGTAGCTTTTAGTTTAATTCTGCTGTGATCAGATGGTCTATTGTGTGACTTGAATCTTTAAAAATATATTAAGACTTGTTTAATAGCACAGAACATGGCCCATTTCTACAAATGTTCCATGGAAAGAATTTGCAGTCTGCTGTTAGTGAACGGAGTGTTCTAGGAATATCATCAGTTAGGTCATGGTAGTTGGGATGGAGGCTAAAGTCTTCTGTGTCCTTCTCTATTCTCTGTCCGCTCACTTTATTCATTACTGCAAGAAAGGTGGAGAAATTCTCAACCCTAAGTGGGGATTCATCTCCTTCCCCTCGCATCTCAAACCCCTCTCTGCTTCCTCTCTCCTCCCTCCCTCTCTTAGTCTGTCTCTGTGTGTCTCCTCTCTCTCTCTCTCTCTCTCTCTCTCTCTCTCTCTCTCTCTTTGTGTGTGTGTGTGTGTGTGTGTGTGTGTGTGTGTGTGTGTGTAGGACATTGGACTTGTATTTATTTCCTTGAGACAAGATCTCTCACTGAACATGGAGCTAGCCTGCCAGCCAGCAAGTCCTCCTGTCTCCACTCCCCAGGGTTATACACTGTCTTGTGGCTAAGCACAACATTTTTGTGTATAAATTTGGAACTCAGGTCTCACACCACACAATGGGTGCTCTTAGGTTCTTATGCACACACAGTGGGTGCTCTTAGGCACTGAGCTGCCTCTTCGGGCCCCAAGCACATTTGGCTTTGTGTATTTTGAAGCTTCACTTAAATGTGTAAATATTTGGGAATATCATTCTTCTTTTATGAGTTGATGTGGTTTGTGTTTTTCCACCCTTTTAACTTTTTTTTTAAAAAAATATTTATTTATTTTACACTTATGAGTACACTGTAGCTGTCTTCAGACACACCAGAAGAGGGCATCAAATCCTATTACAGATGGTTGTGAGCCACCATGCGGTTGCTGGGAATTAAAGTCAGGACCTATGGAAGAGCAGTCAGTGCTCCTAACCCGAGTCATCTCTTCAGTCCCCCTTAAACTTTTTGTTGTTGTGGTTGTTTGTTTCCTGAGACGGAGTCTTACTATATGGCTTTGGCTGTCCTGGAACTCACTGTGTACACCAAGCTGGCCTCAAACTCACAGAGATCCACCTGCCTCTGCCTCCTGAGTACTGGGACTAAAGGCATATGCCACTACACCTGGATTAATTTGTAGTTTTAAAGATAAACCTATTCTCTTAAAATTGTTCTTTAGTGTGTATGTACATGTGTCTGTGCCTCTGTGTGCACATGTGTGCGCATGTGTGTGTGCATGTGTGTGTACCTGTGCATGGAACCCAGGAATTGAACTCAGGTTTGGTCAGAGACAGTGACAGGAGCCTTAACCTGCTGACCATCTCTTTGGACCTATCTTTATTGTTGCTTTATAATTGAATTGTGTTTCTTCTTTCTTTTTTTCTTTTGAAATGGGTATCTTACTGTGTAGTCCAGGCTGGCTGTGAACTCTCGATCCTCCTGCCTCAACTTCCTGAGTACCAGGGTTATAGGTGTGTTTCACAACGTCCAGTTACGTTTCTTACATGCAGCATATAGTTGTATTTTTAAAACAAAAGCAAAACTTGAATCTGAGAAACTCTGCCTTTTATTTGGGACAGTTAGACAATTTATATTTAATGTGATTGGTGATGCATTAGGTCTAAGTCTGATGTATTTCCTATTGTCTGCCTTCTTTAGATTTAATTATATTTTCACTGTTCTTATTTTTCTGTGATTAGATATTACTCTGTTAGTGGTTGCTGAATGATGTGTAGTATACGTTTTCAGTGTCACAGCCTACGTTCACATGACATCATATCACTTCACAGCTTGGAGAATATTGACTGGCATTCCTCCTCGTGTGTTGTTTTGTTGTGCGTTTTACTTTTGTGGGTATTATCACACTATACTAATGTTGTTGCTGTTGTTACTATTACTATTGTTTTGGCGTTTAGGAGAACGTCTTGCAGCGGATTCCAGGCTGTCCCAGAACTACAGCTATTGTCGCTCCCTGAGGGCTGGAATCATAGACATGAGCCACAGTGCTGGCCGTGATAAATAGTTTTGTCCAAATTGTCACTTGACTTTGAAAAAGGTTTAAGTGACAAGAACAATAACATTCAGTAGTACCTCGCATGACCACTATGTCCAACCCTTTCTGTTCTTCTTACAGAGAACCACGTGTGCCCCACCCTCTACCCTTTAGCACGAAGGGTTTTAACATATCTTATGGTATGGGTCTGCTTACAATGATGTGTTTCCATTTTTCTGTCTTAAAAAAGCCACTGTTTTGCTTTACTTGTTAGTGTTATTTTCAGTGGTCATTGAAGTCTAAATTGCCAGCGTTTTCTCTCAGTGCTGTTACACATTGTCCCAGGCGGCCTTGCTGGCACTGATTGACAGGACTCAGGCTGTCTTCCTCCTCGCTCCTCGCTGGCACAACGCTTCTTTTTCAGGCCACTTTCAAGGTTTTCTTGGTCGCTGGATTTGAGCAAGTGGATTATGGCTTACCCTGTATTGTCTTCTTCATATTTCTTATATGAATATGTAATTCCTTGAATTTAAGGGTTTATAACTACAACTTTACATTAATTAAATGTAGTTCAGGAGTAGAGAGGCAGTACCAAGATGCTTCCATCTTGGTGGGGGCACTTCCTGACTAGGTCTCACCCTCTCTCAGGTAGGTCTCTGGACACCTGCATTCCAGGGCGTTTTGTGCCTAACTAGACTTGTTTTTAAGTCAGAATGCACAGCGGCTGAGTGGCCAAGGTGTCAGGTGGCTAGATGGGTCATTTAACTTGGTCACTCAGTGTCTCCCAGGTACCTCCTGTCCTGAGACATGAGAGCAGGGCCTCCAGCTGGCAGGACATTGGCCCCTGACAGATTGAGCCACAGATTCAAGGAGGCGAAAACCACACAGAGGAATGAGGCAGATGCCCTTGGGAAGGAGCGATCACGCTCTTGCTACCGTGCACAGCCAGCACGGCCCAGCACACATAAGAATGTGGGGAAAGAGGCCTGCCCAAAACCCTCTTGGTTTTGTTTGTTCTATTTATCTTAAAGCTTAAAACTGAGTTGGATTTGGGTGACAGTGCCAGCTCTAGGGATGTGGAAGAGAACAGTTCCGACCACTGGGGCAAATGATTGTTAAGTTGGAACTTGGTGGCGTCGTTAGCTTTGTCTGTGGAATATCCGGGGACTAGTTGCCTTCTCTGTGGACAGGACAGCCTGTGTCTGTTAACTGGGGACTTTAATGTGTCACCTGCTTGTAGTGAGGATTGAATGTGATGCAGGGTGTTGCAGGCCAGATGCTCAGGCATGTACAAAAGTGGGTGTCCTCATGATGATCTTGAGTGGGAAATAAAATAAGAATCCAGAAGGACATACACCAGGGTATAAAAAGTGCTTGCCTCTGGGAGAACGATTTCACTTTCCAAGTGCCTTTCTGGTTTCTTCTTTAAGTATATATTGTTTTTTTAATAAAGGAACAACGAGCTGAGACCTAGGTGTGGTGGCATATGCTTGTAATCTCAGCACCTGAGAGGCTGGGATCTGAGGGTCACTGTGAGCCCAGGCTAGCCTAGGCTCCACAGTTAGTTTCAGGTCAGCCTGGGCTATCATGAGATCCTGCCTTTAAGGACCTGGAAAACGAAAGCCTGGGGTAATTAAGGCATATGTTTCTCCTCCGGTGCTCACCCTTAGAGAAGCCGAGGCACCTGACGGACCAGGTCATGAGACTTTGTGGCAAAGGGCAGGAGATTGTGTCCCCCCTCCCTCAGGCATCCAGAGGCTACTTTAGAGTGTGAATGGAAGCCGACAGGGTGTGTGGTGTCTGGAGTCAGAGCTGGTTGTTCACTGCCACCTCAGCTAGTGCCTCTGTTCCTTACTAGAACAGCCGAGTGGTGGACCTACCTCACAGGTGACAGCTGCCAGGCTCAACTTACTGTCTCCATAGACAGTTATTGTCACTGTTATTATATGACCTTTCTGTCATCACCCATTATTAATACTAATCCAAGTTGTTGTGAGGGGAGGCATATGGGTGAGCGAGCAGAGTGGAGAGAGCTGAGGCCCACAGGCAGGCAGTCTGGCTCTCCGGGCCTAGGATCCCCCCTTTACCTCTGGGGACGATCATGTCTCCCTCCTGAGTGGATACCCTCTTGGTATCCAGTGCCAGCACACCAAAGCACTGACCAGTATCCCTGCCATGCCCTTGTGGCTGAGCCATGGCGTTATGCTTCAGGGTTGAACTAGCCAGCAGCTTGGTCCCCCAGCTCCCTCCCTACAGCTCCATTCTCACTTCCCCCAGCACCCCGAAGGCTAAGGAGGGACAGGGCCCGCACAGCAACATTTATCTGCCTCATTAAGTCACTTTGCTTCAGAGTTGTAGCGATTAGATGCATACGTAGCCTGGGCAGCATCGGGAGCCAGGCAGGGGCACTTAGGCTGCAGGACCCCTGCCTGCCTGTCTGTGGGGAGAGGGCCCAGGGAAGGGGGTTCCTTGGCAGCCCAGTTCCCCATGTTAGTCGATGATGGTTTCAGAAAGAGGAGCATGGATGCTGCTCTCCCACTCACTGGACACCTACTGTGTACCGAGCAGATGTTGCCCTGTCCTTAGTAGGGAGCTCTGAGAAAAGAAGGGCTTGGTGGATAGAGAACCAGGGCTGGATCCCCAGCATTCACTGAAATGCTAAACACAGTGGTGTTTTTGGAACTCCAGAACTGCAGGGGTGGAGTCCAGTAATCCCTGGAATTCATTGACTAGGTAGCCTATGCAAATCTATGAGCTCCAGGCTCAGAGAGAGACCCTGTCTCAAAAAACTAGGTCAAGAACTATTGAGGAAGACACCAGTGTCAGCTTCTGACTTCTGCTCCTACCTGGACCCCTACACACACACACACATACAGAGAGAGAGAGAGAGAGAGAGAGAGAGAGAGAGAGAGAGAGAGAGAGAGAGAGAGAGAGAGAGAGAGAGAAAGGGAGTATGAGTGAAGTCATGGCCAAAATAAATGCTGAAGCAGAGAGCAGCAGGTTAGGAGGGATCTGCCTGGGAAAGGGATGACACTTTGAGCCAAAGCCTGAAGAGTTGACCCAGGAGCCAGTTTTTAAAGACCTGGACTAGAGCCAGACTGTGTTGGTACACACCTTTAATCCCAGCACTTGGGAGGCAGAGGCAGGCAGATCTCTGAGTTCCTTTCCTGGCCAGCCTGGTCTACAGAGTGAGTTCCAAGATAGCCAAGGCTGCACAGAGAAACCCTGTCTTGAAAAACAAAACAAAGACTTGGACTAGATCCGCCTAGAGCAGAGTTCAGGCAGAGCAGTGAGTGTGCAGAGGTTGGTGTGGAGGAGGATAGGAGGGGTACTGGCCTGATTCTGCCTGATATTTTTAGGGGTGCTGTCTTGGTTATTGTTCTATTGCTATGACAAAACACCATGACCAAAGGAACTTATAAAGAAAACCTTTCATTGGGCTTATGGTTTCAGAGGATTAGAAACCATGGTGGTAGAACAAAGGCATGGAGGCTGGAACAGCTGAGAGCTCACATCTTGATCTGCAAGCCAGAGTCATACATGCCTCCTCCAGCAAGGCCACACCTCCTCATCTTTCCCAAACAAGTCAGTAAATGGGGACCTGGTATTAAAACTACAAGCCTGTGGGGGCCAATCTCTTTCAAACTGGCGCAGGTGTTATACAGCCTGGGAAATTAAAGATCAGAGAGCTGCGGGGAGTGGCATAGGCATCCTTGGGAACTTGGGAGCCTCTGGCAATGTTAGCACATATACCTTCCTGTGACTTCACCTGGATGAGATGGGTCCCCAAGGCACTGCCCAGGATTGCTGCAGCCCCAGCCCCTCCAGTCTACCTACCCTCATCCATCCAACTCACACACTCAGGTCATGTTCTCTTTTCTCTTTCTTGCTATGCCAAGGATGGAAGCCAGCTCGCTGGTGTGCCAGGCAGAGGTGCTACCACC
This sequence comes from Mastomys coucha, assembly GCF_008632895.1. NCBI lineage: Eukaryota > Metazoa > Chordata > Mammalia > Rodentia > Muridae > Mastomys > Mastomys coucha. Next base: position 142,549,617 of record NW_022196897.1, read on the forward strand.
CAGCCTGGCTCACCCACTTAGGGCTCAGCTGGAGCAAGGACGGTTCCTTCATTGACCATGGCTCTGTGTTGTTTGTACATGAACTCCCTTCATTCTTTATCTGGAAACAGTAGTGCAGAGGGTACAAGCCAGTGGGCAAGGCAGGCTGAGACGGGTGGCCAAGCCCAGCCTTTCAGCCCCTAGAGTCTCAAAAACATGCAGTAGCACGTATCAAGGGTCTCTTTTCCCCAAGCCCAGCTGAAACTTGCTACATTGCATTGTCCTTCGGTTGTGGACGTTAAGGCCTGAAAAGGCTGGAAGAGAACGGTGTCTCCAGGTCAGAGCTATCTCTGGTCTCTCTAGCACCTCCTCTCTGCTCCAGCCGCTCCTCAGTAGGGTCCCCAAAGCTGGTGACCCCAATTTCTCCAGCTAAGGCAGCTTGTTAGCATCTCAAAGCTGCCTGCCTGCTGCCGTACATATTCACAGGCTTCAATGAAGCAGCTCCAGACATGGTTGGATCTTTACCTCCAGAAGCAAAGTCCCACCCTCGCCCCCTGCCCCTCCCCCCGCCCTAGGCAGAAACTGTGCTCTGGCTGGAACCCCCACCCCCATCAGTAAGAGAATGACAGTACTTCTGCTCTGAGGACTTAACATCTGTTCTGCCCGGTCAGTTGGGGAAGGCTCTAGCCTTGTTCCATTCTGAGTTCTGTCTGATCCCATCTGGGGCCCAGAGAGGATGAAGGTGGGGACCCGAGGCACAGACATGCTAGGGTCACCTGGACATTGAGGGAGCTAGCTCTCCTGGCTCACAAGTATCCCGTCTGTCTTCTGGATGCCTGGAGCTTTTCAGGCCAAGAAGTTAATAAAGGGCCAAGGGAGGGGTGGAGCAGAAGCTGAGCGGCTCTCGGATGTTAGATAAGCGCTCCACTGCAGAGCCACATTTTGTTTGAAACTCTATAAAGAACAATGGGGCTGGAGAGATGGCTCAGATGGGTCCAGAGGACCCAGGTTCAAGTCCCAGCACCCACACGGTGGCTCACACCTGCCTGTAACTCGGGCACCTGACACCCTTACACAGATCCATGAAGGCAGAACAGCAATGCACTGAGAATAAAAATAAAGAAGAAAGAAGGAAGAGCAACAAACCCGGCTCTGCAAACTGTTGCTTCTAGGGCTGGGGGTGAGTATGCCTTGCACCCACATCCAGCAACCACACGTGGAAGCATCCCCTCTTCTGCCCAGCCACCTCCTTTGTGCCTTCTATGTACACGTCCCTGTGCTGTCTGCCTCCTTTCAAGCACTCTCACTGGAAGGCCACATTCTCCCCTTGCCCCTCTCCTTATACCAGCAGCCCCCTTCCTTACTGTGCACTAGGCCTTAGTATATAACTCTTTCTCCAGGCCAGTTCCTGCCAGGTCCCCCTGTTGGCCTGGATGTCTTCTACAGGTCATCCCCACCCCCCAGGTCTGTGTCCTGTGTGCTTAGCTGAGAACACACAGGTGTTTGCCGAATAGAAGACAACTTAGAAAATGCTAGGGATGGGCTTCTGCCATCCCTACAGTGTGGAGTTAAGGCTCCTGGGACCTGCCTCTGGGGACCTGCCTCTGGGGACCTGCCTCTGGGGTGTCAGCAGCAGCAAACCCAGGAGCCCTGAAAGATATTGCCACACCCTCTACCCATAGGGAGCTAAACATCTGGGAGTGGTGACTGTACTGGGAGCGGTGAGAGGGAGCTTGTGTTTGCTGAGTGGTTTGGCCAGCACTGGCTCTAGCAGCTAGTTACTGTGTGTCAGGCTCCGTGTTAGGCACTGGGGCTAGCTGTGCAAAAGTCAGACAGTTCCTGCCCTCACAGGCTCGGACAGGGTCAGAGGGCAAGCAGATAGGACTGCCAGAAGTTACTACAGTGTAGGAAGGGCCTTTGGGGCTTCGGGCTTGGGGGAGGGGCGGGAGTTCTCAGAGGCTTTTGGGGGTGAGTGATCAAGCCTTACTGAGAGAAGTGTGGGACGTGAAGGTCTTTTTCTGCGCTCTTTTGTGCAAAGTCCCTGAGGTGAGGGGAGCCGGGCTCACTTACAGGGCGTGGGGGGAGGTGGCATGCTGGAGGCCCTGAGGACCAAGGTGGTGGTGGGGTCTGGTTGGGGAAGCACAGTTTGCAAGGGCCCAGGTGGACAGAGACTCCACTAAGGGGGAGCTATTTTTAGGGGTGGTAAAGGTGACCTAAATCAGAATCAGGGCCGGGTGGAGGCTGGCAGGAGGTCCACTGAGCTCTGGGGGAGGAGGTGTTGCCAGTTGGTGAGGTGGACTGGGGGCTGGAGACTCCGGCATCCATTGTCCACCCGCTGAAGAGACCCCAGCTCTCACACCTTGTCTGGGACTGACAGGTCCACTGGAGGTGAAAATCACGCTCCCTCAGAGCCAATTGCCCCCTGGGGGTGTCGGAACACCAGGTACCCATTTTAATTCTCCTGCTGCTTTACTGGTCCTATTTGGAGTTTTATTATTATTGCTGTTAATGGTTTGAAAAGGCCTTTTAATTAAAGCTGCAGGTTGGAGCCGGGCCTGAGCCCCTGGGGTGGGTGGGAAGGAGCCTTGCCAAGGCTTGTCTCACCCCTTATGGAGCCTGAGGCTTCTGAGCTGAGGTCCTAGCCCCTGGAGGGAGGCTGAGACAGGGGCCCTCAGTCCTCTCTGGGCAGCCAAATCTTTCCAGAACAGAAGACTGAACGCTCACTTCCTGATCTGAGCCTTGGCTGGTTCTGGGTGCTCTGTCATGGGGAAGCCATTAGCCTGGGACTTGAGAGCTTGGTTGTAGGACAGGTGGCTTGGTGGCTGCCATCTCAGTTTGTTCGGGCTTCCTAGACCATTAAGGACAGTAAGGAGATAGCTGGAGTATCTGGTCCAGGCTGAATACCTGAGCGCATGCGCGCTTACACGCACGCACGCACGCACGCACGCACGCACGCACACACGCATGCACTCACTCACGCTGGCCAGCTGCAGTGACCCCTCCTGGCAGTGCTCTACCCGCTTACCTCTTCTAGCCCAGAGCACTTAGGAGCCCCTCCTCCCCACGTTTGAGCTGCCTCCTCTGGGAAGCCTTCCCAGATTCTTTCCAGGACCAGCTTTCCCAGAGGAAATAAATTCCTTACTTAGGACCTGAGCTGCCACCTTGTGTGACTGGCTGACTTGTGGTGGGACACAAAAACTCAGGGTTTATGGGATCTGACAAGTGAGGTCAGAGGGAATGTGGGAGAAAAAGGGCCCCCCTCTGCAAGCTCTTGTGTGGAAGAGCAGCTCCTGCCCTGTGGCCAGGGCCGTTCTCCTCCTCTAGGGAACCAAGTACTTTAAGGGACTTAAGACCCTGAGTCCCCCTGTATCTATAGAACAACTTGGGTGTGTTGCCCTGAGCTCCACAGTACTTCTGCGGCCCCGTCCTCTTTCTGTCCTTCCAGCCCTCAGACATCTTTCTATGCCCATTTTGAGTGTTAATGCAGACAAATTTCTGGCCGACAAGGTCACCCAGCTGACAACTGTTAACTCTCCATTCTAGAAGCTTCCACCTTCCAGGATATTCGCACTGACTTGTTCCTCTGCCCTGAACTCACTGTCCCTTCACACCCACTGGGATCTCCCCTCATAGCGTTCAAATGTCACTCATGCGCATTTTGCATATGTCTTTCCTGCAATGAGTAGAGTAGGGTCTACTATACCTGTGTCTGGGGACAAGTGACTTCTAGCATGTGGCATGTGGATAGGATTGGAGTAGAGTTTGGCCCCACTGTCCCTGGTGAAGGAGAACAAGGGGCCATCTCCTTCAAGGGAGGCCCCCCATCACCCTCTTGGCTTGCTTTGGTCCCATCATTCCTTAAGTTCACCAACTCTTTGTGTCCCACAAATGTCAGCCTTGCCTGTACCCCCTTGCTGCTGCTGCTGCTGCTGCTGCACCAACACTCCTCTTCTCCCTGGGGTCCCCCGAGTGCAGGAGCCTTGCATAGGCCCCCCTATCGCATCCAGTGTCTGCCTCTACCCACACTCTGCCTCCTCCTGGCAACAGAGCTACTGGGAGCTTCTGAACTCAGGAGTAAAATGAGAGAAAGTGGAATTGGAGAGACGGCTCAGTTGGTAAGGGGCTTGCCTTCTAAGTACAAGGACCGGAGTTTGATTTCCCAGAACCCACTTAAAAATGGCGGGTGTAGTAGTTCGAACTTGTTATCCAAGTTCTGGAAATGTGTAGACAGGAAGATCTCTGGTGCTTACTGGACAACTAGTCTTTCCTAACTGGTGATGTCTAGGCCAGTGGAAGACTGTCTCAAAGGAGGTGGGTGGTGTTGCTGAGGATGACAGCCAAGGTGGTCCCTACCTCTGCACCCCGTCACATCCACACGTGCTTACATTTTGGGGGCTTCAGGGAGGAAGATTCATTCTAGGGGCTGGAGAGGTCTGAGGGTAAGGCTTAACACAGTGGTGTTCCCAGGCTGACTGGGGGGCACCCAATACATTTCACAGGCTAGAAGATGATGCTTAGAGCAGTGAGTTAGTTACTTGTGCAAGAGCTTAAGGCACAGACTGAACCCCAGGCTGATTCACAAGGCCCCTGGAGGTAAGACTTGATCCAACTCCCGAGGCAGAGTCAGAGATGGCTGAGGTTCCTGGCAGCACGGACCCATCCAGAAAGCCCTTCAAATGGCGTGACCAACCACCCTATTGCCACAGTAGAGAGGAGGAGAGAAGCCTTGGTGGGGGCTGGGATTGCTGGAGCAGGTATCCACACAGCTGGGGAGGAAGGAGCAGAGGGCCAGGTAAAACGGAGGTGGCTCCAAAGTGACAGCAGCCAAAACGGGCCCCCTCCACTTTCGTCTTTGCCCTCGCCATGCCGGGTACTTGGGTTCCAGGATATAGCAGCCCTAGGAGCTGTACGTAGCAGGGAACCCCTCTCTAGATGTTTTAAGCTCAGACTTAGCATGTGTTCCTGGGAAGGGGCCCTTAGGCCCTTGTTACCTCTCCTAGTGAAAAAGGCTCAGGCTGGTTGTCGCCTGCCACCTGGGCTAGGATTTAGGGGTACTGTGATTCCCCCCAACGGATTCCTGTCCTTTCTTCCTTTATCTTTACCATTATATCTAGACAAAATGGAGCTTGGCCTATCCAAGGGTGCTGAGGCCTTGAGAGAGGAGGGGGAGGGAGGGGAGAAAAGGCTTGGGGTCTTGGTAGTCTGAAGAGGTGTAGGCCAGCAGCTTCTGTCCCTGAATCTCAGGGTCCCTGGCTGTCCAGGATGCCGTGGGATGGGGCGGGGGCTGTGAAGGAAGCTCCTCAGGCTGTGTGACACACTGGAGCTGGACATGTGTGGGGAGCCTGGTCTGCAGAGAGCTGGATGCTGGCAGGGACCCAGCCATGAGTAACAGGGGGTGGCAGGGAGGCCCATCTGGAAACTGCTAGAAGGATAGTGAAAACCCACCAGTCATTCATTTAGTAAGCATGTACTGAGTGTCAGCTGTGTGCAAGGCCCCGGCAGCCTGAGGGCCTCTGCCCTCAGACACCACCAGCCCAGGTGGAGCCATCAAATAATTAGATGGAACCAGGCAAAGAGAGGGTCCACACTTAGGCAGTTGTCCTTGGGAGTGAGCTGATCTCTAGAAAGCGTGTAACAGCTGCCCAGGTGAAAATGTGGGGAGCCCATCCCGGGACGGGGAGATGGTATGGTAAAGAGGCACAGGGGACATCTTGTGTGGTAAGAATGCACCCCTAGTAGGGGAACCCGAGGAGGAGGGAGGACTGTGCTGAAAGGGTGGAGACTGGGCAGCCTCCGGAGGTTCTGCACACTACCTCAGAGCGAGAGCCACGCAGGGTCTGAGGTGTGCGGTTTCCATGCGCTCTGTCTGCCCACTGGGTTAGCAAAGGTAGCAGGCAGGGTACTCCGAGCGCCAAGTCCAGTTGGAGACATCAGCAAGAACCACGTGTGGGACCTGAGGCCAGCTGAGAGGGAGCAGCCCTGTAGGGAGCTGGAGCCCCGGGAATGGCTTTTGCCTCTGTCCACAACCCTGGCAAACGTAGCGGGTGGGAAATCTAGCGTCCCAGAGAAAGATGTGGATTCCAGGCTGAGTGGAAGAGGCGGAGGGAGGAAGGAAGGCAGGCAGGAATCAGGAATAGCCAAGGCTGTCCCATTTAGCTTACTTGTGGGTTGACTGCCATTGTGAATATCCCCGCCCCCAAAACACGGGTGGGGGGGAGACCTAGTTCCCACCACTCTCCAAGAAACAGCTTCAAATTGGAGCCCTGGCGTCACCCCCTCCTTCTGGTTACCCACAAGCCTGTGCTACTCACAAGCGTGTGCATGCTGCCCTTGCCTCAGGAATTTCTGCCTGTTCTGGAAGTAAGGACAGGATGAAAATGGGGTGTCCCTGGAGCACCCACATATATTTGAGATCTGGGCCAGGGCTACCCAGCTCTGTCTTGTGATTCACCTCACGTGTCTGTTCCCGGGGTACAGGGACTGCATGATTCACCATCCCTAGGGCCTTGGTGGTGGGAACAGGATGGCTTATGGAGGAAGCCACTGGGGGCTTATAAGCTACCGTACCTGTGTCCCCAGACACAGAGCAGCCTAGGCCGGGACTCACTGCTGGCCGGCTTGCACCTTGGCTATCCGAAAGTGTGAGCTGCTGGGCCAGGGCTGAGTAGAGAGAGGAGGGGTTGCTTCTCAGAAACGACCTCCCTCTAGCCTCTCAGGAGGAACCCCGACTTCTGGGAAGCCAGGCCCCTTGGTGGCTGTCTGGAGGCTGGTGAGAAAGGGGTTGGGTATGCCGAAGAGCTCTGTTACTGGGACTGGGAGGCGGAGGGGGTGGCATAAGTGGCTGTCACTGAAGGGGTGAGTCAGGCTCCACTGGTAGGTAGCATTGAGTCAGTCCCAGGGGATGAGGGGAAGAGACAACAGGCAAGGTCAATTCCAGCAGGTTAGACCCTGAGCACCTCTCACCTTCCTACAACCCTCCCTACTGCCGGGGTAGACGGGCAGCCTCGCTGCTGCCTTCCTTCTGAGGAGAGAGGGGAGCTGCCATTGTTCTAGTGCAGAGAGGGCAGTTGGAGGCCCAGCTCACTCTTCCCTGGCTGCAAGTGTCAGATCCTTGACACTTTTCAAGGCGTGCCCAGCCATCGCTCCTCAGCAGAATCTGCTGCCAGTTCTTATCCTTCCAGTTTCTCACCCCTTGTCCCTGTCAAAGGAATCTTGTGTGATCTGGGACAGGTCTCCTCTGTCCCAGGCCCTGGGGACACAAATCACAACATGATCAGGCCAGGAGCTCAGAGTCATGTGTCTCCATGATTGTCCTGCCCCTGGCTCTTGTCAAGTACACATTGCGTGCGGGCATAGTGGCTCTGCACAGGACTCTGGCCCCACTGTCACTCTCTGAGTGTGGAACCTTTCCCTCTGCTCATAGGTTAGATATGAGGAAATGAGCCTGGGAGGCCCCTTAACTCAAGGGTCACTCCGTTCCCGCAGGAGGAGGTGGGTATGATCTGAGGCAGAGCCTGTGCTCCAGGCAGTCTACTCTGGTGCGTACAGTAGGCACTTAGTAAACACTGGGTTGGCAGAGATGGGAAAATATGTTTTCTGAGAGCCACTGAGTTTGTAGAGGAGGAGCACCCCCATCCTCCTTCTCTGACTTTCCAGTGTTTCCCAAAGCTGCAGGTACCTTGTCCTCAGGACTCGGTGGGCACCATATCAGCTCACCGCTCATCAGCTGGCAATACAGGCTCAGTTCCCTGTAGATACCTCACCCGCTCTTCTAGTTTCTCTTATTGAGGGCAGGCAGAGACAGAGCGGTTGGGTCAGAGCATCAGGGCCAAGAGGGCAACTTTCCTAGGAGTCTGACTGGAAAACAGACCTCTGAGGTCCAAGGAGTGGGTGGGAACACCCACAATGCAGCCAGGAGAGTGATCCTTGCCCTCTGCCTGAAGTGGGATCTCCTCACCAAGAAGAAAAAGGTCAGAAGTCTTTGGGCCAGGAGCCCCGTGGTCTTGCTGTGTTTTGGGCAAGTTGCTCCTCTCTGGGCCTCAGTTTCCTCTTTGATAGAGCAGTGTGGCTGTCTGTGTACCGAGAGTCACTGTGCAGTGTATCTGCGGGGAGGGAGAAATGGGCACACTCAGGAGACAGATGGGATGCACAGGCCAGGTGTCAGACTAGGAATCTCTCCAGGAACAGGGGCTGGAGGCCTCAACCCGGCAGCTCCCAAGCCTTCAAAGCCAGGCCCAGCTCCCACCAAAGGCCCCGTGACATCCTCAGTTCTAGTGATGTTGATTAATGGCCACAGAGTACATGGGCGCCAGCAGCCACCACCACCCCCCCTCAGCGGAATCAGCTATGATCTATGGGATTGGGTCCCTCGGGGAGTAACCATCTGATCTCAGAGAAGCTCGAAAAGTGGGTCAGCTCTGGGTGGGGCCTGGATGGCAGCAGCCAACTGGAAGGGAGGGGCTCAACTGTCCTCTCTGTCACAGGGGTCAGGTGACAAGCCTAGGACCCTATGGCAGAGGGACTTGTGACAGTGTGTGTAGCCTCAGAGGCACAGTTGTCTCAATTACCCTAGCTCAATTCTCCCCTGGCTGATGGAAGAGACCTAAGCCCAAGTTAGTATGTGGCTTAGACTCCAGGAGGCCAGGGAAAGCCTCTTTGGCGGGTAACACAGGTGAAACCAAGGGACGAGGGGTCAGTTGTGTAAGTGCTGGGAAAAGTGAGCCTGTGGTTGCACCAGGGACTTGCCTCAGCTGGCCTATTCAGGGAAGGAAGCGTGGGGAGGGAGGCGGCTGCAGGGTGTTGGGGGAGGGTGGGGGGCATGGTGCTAGGAATTGAGCAAGGTTGGAGAAGGACCCTGAAGAGCCTCCTGACACAGTCAGAAGTTTATGTCTCCTTCTTAGGAGGGAGGCAAAAGCCCCCTCTCCAGCTCACGCAGGCCCCTCCGGAGGGCACTTGGGGAAACATAGTCTGGGGGGCTTGGGTGTGGTAGAAGAGAGCCCAACCTAAGGGCTGGAATCGAGCATGGCATTCTGTGTTGAAGCCTCTTACTGGCTTCCACTGGGCAGCCATTGATTTAAATGGCTCAGTCCCATGCTTCTCACACAGGGCAGGAGTCCTGTTTTATAAAAGTTGCATCACATGAGACAGACACCCTCGAGTCACTCATGGTCACTCATCTGGGAAGGAGCTGACTTTAGGTCCCACCCACTTCTAGTCACCTCCCTGGGTCTCATTCCTTTGGATCGTCAAGGCGAGAATTGGATGCTTGAGGCTGCCAGGAGTCCCCACCTCCCAGTTTAGTGGATTTGAACCATATCTGCGTGTGTGTGTGTGTGTGTGTGTGTGTGAGAGAGAGAGAGAGAGAGAGAGAGAGAGTGTGTGTGTGTGTGTGTGTGTGAGAGAGAGAGAGAGAGAGAGAGCGCGCATATACTCCACTCATCAGAAACCAGGGACAGGATCAGGCCAGGAGCATACCTGGATCTGGAGGGGCCCCCTGCTGTGCTTTGCTCTGCTGTTCCTCAGATGCCTCCCGGCCAAGGGCACTAACAGGGACCATGTGGCCACCAGCCCCTGGCCCACAACTGGTATGTGCTGTCTCTGGGCTGTTCGTGTCTCTGCCTGGACAGAGAACCTTCCAGCAGGGTAGAGAGCCTGTCATGAAGAGAACTGCCAGCCTGTGTTGCCAGCAGCATAGGTGGGGATTCTTGCTCACAGTGCCAGGGAGCCAGGCTTTGAGTGGATTGAAGAGGCCTATTCTGGGAAGCTTTCTGGGTGAGTCGTGGTAAGTTGGGCCCTTTCTGACTTGAACTCTCCAGCAAGGTACAATGGAGAGGAGATAGATTTGATGATTTTGAAGGTTAACTGGGTTGATTCCTGATGTCTACTTCACTAGCTTTGTGACCTTGAGTAGCTAGCTTTATCTTTACACGAACATTATTTCCCAGGGACAGACAAACCCTTGGGGGGAGTGGACACAAGAATCAGTACCCTGTTTTTGTCACCTTCCCAGCATCTACTGCCTCCCAGTGAAAGCTGCCATCCTGGGCCCCTCTATCTGTTGTGACTGCCTCTGCATTCCCATTCTGAGGACACTGAGCCCCCAACAGATGACCTGGTGCAAGATCTTGCAGCCAGCCATGCTTCTGTCTGTGTCCCTCTGTATCATTCAGTCTTCATTCCCAATTATCGGCTGGCTGAAGCAGGGCAGAGCCCGCTCTTAGAGGTGCGTGGTTTCAGCACCACGGCCAGCGGCCAGACGATTGAGCTGTTAAACTCTGTGGGTCCTTACCTGCCTCGTGGAGACAGCAGGCTCTGGGAGAGTCCCCAAAGCCAACGGGCCACTCTGCTCTGGCATAGAACTTACTAGTCATAGTGAGCTCCCTTCTGAGCTCCTCCTGGAGCCACCCCCAGGCTCAGACACTGCCACCCCCTCTTTAGGCCTTAGCATCACCATGGAGACAGTGCAGGAAAGCACCCCCAAAGCTCAGGTTAGAGTGGCCTTGGGAAGCCCCAGTGCTGGATCTGATGGGATTGATTCTGCTCCCAATCACTCTACAAATGGGGAAGGGAAGACTAGGTTCTTGGGATGTCTCTGCAGTAAGGCAAGGCTGACCTTACTGCTCCATTATGTAGATGGAAATGTTAAAGCGAAGTGAGCATCTTTGGGGATCCACACTAGCTGCCTGGAAATCTGATTCTGGGAGAACCTGGCTTTCCTCCGGGTGGATTGTGATGAGTGTGTGGGGTTTGTCTCAGGACACCCACTCTATCCACTGAGGGTAGGCACTGAGGTCCAGGCCAAGACTCACAGTCACAGTACATCTTAAGACGTGGGGATAGTTGGACTGGGTTCACACAGAGCCCTACATTCTCCAGCTATGAGGCTTGGCTGCTCGTCTGTGAAATAGGAGAAGCCAGGATCCCCATCACAGGGTGAGTAGGAGGCTGGACTTAGACAGGACAGGCCTGAGCTTTGCTAGTGGGAGCACCTGTAGTGGGAGCACCCATGTCAGCAGCAGTTAGCATCACCTGTTGTCAGCATCTTGGTAAATGTGTGTGAATAGCTGCATCCATGAACAGCAAAATCACCCTGCCAGGTCACTACAAGAGCTTTCTCCAGGCATTCAGGACAGCTTCCCAATCTGTTCTGCTCCGCATTCTGCAGATGTTTGCTCGTCACCTGTATGGCCAGAGGGCCTGCCTTGCGATTTATCCTGCATTGGAATCCTGTGGGCAGAGCTCAAGATGTGTGCAAGGCTGTGACCCCACACTGGATAAGAGGAAGACCAGGACAGATGCCTGGGAGGCTCAGGAAGAGCTGCTTGCATCCACGGGACTGGTGGGCTGATGAGGCAACTCCACGCAGTCCCTAGTGGGCAGGCGCCGGTAGCTTGGCACCAGCACCCTGACCCAAGCAGAGCTGTGGGGAAAGGCCTCTGGCAGGCCGAGGCATCCCACGGAGGGCATGCAGAGCGAGGAGGATGCTCACAGCTGAGATTGGCAGATGGTGCTGTGGATGGAGGAGCAGAGCCCACGGCATGGTGCAGGCAGGAGAAACAGGTTGTGCCTGGAGTATGGAGTGGGTTGAGGAGCTGCAGACCTACGCAGAGGAGGTGGCTCATCTGCGGTGCCGTGTCTTACACAAGCCCCTTTGTTTGCTTGCTTGCTTCCTTGGCCTAGCTCAAGGAGTTCCAGACCTCTAGACCCCACCCTGACCCCAGCTCACGCCTGCCAGCCCCAGTCCCCAGCCACCCACCTCTCTGCTCTAGAAACTGAGTCATACTCTGACCTTGAAGTCTGTTTCGCTGAAATGAATACCGCAGTGGGCAAAAGCAGGTTGATTATGGGAGGCACTGATTATGGGAACGAGGCTCCTTCTCATGGGATCTTTGATGCTGCTGCTGGAGACTCTGGGGGAGAAATAAGCTGTCATCAGGGAACCCTGAGAGGACACCCAGCCCTGAAACCTGATGTGTGGGGGCCTTTGCCCCCAGCCTTTCCTCTTTTCTTAAGTCCTCCCTGAGCGGGTGCCTAGGTCACCCTTTCTTGCTCTCACTGGGCTCTGTGTAGCAGCCAGATGTGTGGGAAGCACATGTGGGTGTTGGGACAGGCTCGTGGGAGGACTGAGCAGCCTGTAGGCAACACTGCCTGCCCCCAGCCCAAGGCCAAGGCTGTCAAGAGAGGCAGGGCCCCGGCCTGCTCACTGGCGCTAGGTGAGGAGAGCGACTGCAGTGAGGAAAAGGGCGATGAACTCGACAGTCTGCAGAGCATGCGTGAGAGGATGGGCCAGACAGAGCAGGGGTACAGAGCATGGCTGATAGGATCTGTATTCTCCTGTTCATTTGCCCTGTATTCAGCATGTATGTTGTGAGAGCGCTTACCGTGGGCTGGCCCTGGGAGCTATGGAGAACAAGTCAGATGTGGTCTTCTCTGAAATAGGCCTCATGGTCAGAATTCGAAGTGGAGATTTTCACAGAAAAGCTGGGAGGCTCTGCCTCCAGGTGACAGGCTCCCAAGGAAGAAGGAAGCGTGCTCCTGCCCTACATAGGAGTTTCTTCCTCACAGATGTAGGGAGGGGGCCATCTTGTGCTAGCTGACTCCTTACCCTGTGACCAAGAGGTCTCTACTGACATAACTAAGAGCACCCAGCAATAGAGTGGCTCCCAGAAGGGCCACCTCAGGAGCTGCTTTCCCCATTGACCTTTGACAGCTGTGGAGAGCAGCGTGTGAAGCCAGTAGCAGGCTGGGGAGGGCAGAGTTCTGTGCTGGCTGGCAGCTGAGGCCAGCCTCTCCCAGGGGAGACACCAACCCTCTGGATCCCTGAAGCCAGAGAGGCCTCTAGCCCTGTCCCTGGACTCTGCCTGGAGATCTCCCGTTCGGTATCCTACCTGCTTAGTGTGTCCCAAGTGACTTCCATGTTGGCTCACAGGCCTGCTGGCTACTCTCCCCGGCCTGAACATGATGGCATCATCCTCTGGAGGGCGCCCTGGAGGCACCCCTCCCTGGATACTTCCAAACACCGCTTGGCTGTCTTAAGTACTCACCCTGAGATTTCACAGATGGCACACCGTGCAGCACAGTTGCCCGTGGCAGCCAATCCCCGCTCTACTCTAGGCCAGTGGTTTCTTTCTACCTCTGTAATTGTGTCTTTTCTAGAAAGGTCATATAAATAGAAGCATGGAGCGAGGTATAATCTGGTGTCTAGCTTCTGGCGCTCAGCTTAAAGTTTGGCCTTCATCTCTACTTTTGAGCACACTGGATCTTATCCCTCTTAAGTGCTCTGTACTGTCCCATTCCATCCTGGGTGGAGAACTCGGACGTTTTTGGTGTGAGGCTGAGATGAACAGTGTTTCTGTGGTCACAGGGGAAGCCAGCCATGGCACAGCTGAGACGTGGAGGACACCTGTGTCTGCCTTGGTTGGAGGGCTGCTTGTCCTGCAGGCCTGGGATGTTTGCCACTGGCCCCTAAAGAAGGGTTCACTTGACCATGTTATAGCTGACAGTCAAGGACTCCATGACCCTTGCCTTCTTCTCATCAGAACTGAGGCTATAGGCTGTTCCCTACCACGGCCTTGCCCTGTGGGCCTCTACAACTCGAGTCTGAATGGTTCCTGTAGTCTTTTTAAAGTGTGTGTGTGTGTGTGTATGTGTGTACAGAAATGTGTGAAGGCCAGGGGTGTCTTCCTCAATCACTGCCCTTGTTTTTAGGGTCTGTCACTGAGCTACTGTTCATTGACTGGCTAGACTAGCTGGCCAGTGAGCTCCAGTGTTCTGCCTGTACACAGACCACATACCCCTGTCTGCCTCTGCCTCTGCCTCTCTGTCTATCTCTGTCTCTCACAAACAGAGAGAGAGAGAGAGAGAGAGAGAGAGAGAGAGAGAGAGAGAGAGAGAGAGAGAGAGAGAGAGAGAGAGAGAGAGAGAGAGCGAGCAGAGCACTCTGGGGTTCTGAGGTTAGGTTTTTTTGAGACAATGTTTCTCTGTGTAGCATTGGATGTCCTGGAACTCACTCTGTAGACCAGTTTAGCCTCAAACTCAGAGATCTGACTGCGGGGCATTCCACACCACCACACCGGCTGCTTTGTGTTTTTGAAACAGAGTCTCATGCATCCCAGGCTGCCTTGATTTTGATGTGAAACTGAGAATCACTTTTATTTATTTATTTATTTTTGGTTTTTGGATTTTGAGACAGGGTTTCTCTGTATAGCTCTGGCTGTCCTGGAACTCACTCTGTAGACCAGACTGGCCTCAAACTCAGAAATCTGCCTGCCTCTGCCTCCCAAGTGCTGGGATTAAAGGCATGTGCTACCACTGCTCGACTGAGAATCACCTTAAACTTCTGGTCCTCCTGCTTCTGGCAGGATTAGAATACGCACCTCCATGCCTGAGAGCTTGCCTGAGAGCTGGGGACCCAAGGGACTCAGAACTTTGCTCCTTCCAGACTGTCACTCCTCCCAGCCCTTTAACGGCTTCTAGAGCCCAGTGTCTCCTACCTCGGACCCCAGATGAGCACCTTCACTCCATTCCCCCTGCTCTCACCACACGTCTGCCCCACTGAGCCATGGGTTGCTTCTTTTCCACAGGAAACCCACCAAGTGCTTGGGTCCCCGCTGCCTCCAGGGAAAAGGACAGTCTCTGAACTGATGTGACGGGACCTTCTGGATGATTGAGTCCCTGCCTGTCTTTCTACGCCTGTCCCCCTCTTCCTGTCTCCCTCCTTCCCCGGAGTCTACAAGCCGACTCCCCACTTTGTAGAAGGTTCCCAACTGTGGCATGCATTCTTCCCGCTTGGTGTCTCCCTGTGGCTCTTCCTGGGCCCAGCCCCACCCCCAGGCTGGCTGCTGGTCCCACAGCTCTGGTCTTCTATCCATCACCGTGGACTCCGATGTCTGTTTACGTATCTGCCACCCCCATAGGATTGGGTGTTCCAGGGACACTGCCTGACTCATCTTGTCCTCATTGTGGCCCAGTTTAGGGCCACGTTCGGAGTAGGAGCCCAAATGTTTATGTGCAGGGCACTGTGTTCTCTGTATTTGCGCCAAGGCCCTGAGGACTTGGATGATGCTTCAAAAGGGTGGGGTGGTCATGAGGCAAGAGATGGATGAGAATGCATCAAAGTGCTTGGTGTGAAGGGCCACGGCACCTGAGCAGTGGTCCTGCTCCCTGCAGCCTTCCCTGGCCTTCCAGACCCTGTGCTTGTCTGGAACATCAGTTGTAAGGTGCATTCCCCCACCACACTGTTCTGTGAGAACTAAGACAATCGTGCCTGGCTCTTGTCCACACCTGGCCCAGGGTAGGAGGCTGCCAGCTGTTTCTTGAGTGACCTTGGGCTAAGTAGAGGGTGGGTGTGGCTTAGCCTTGGGTTTGAAAGCCAGCCAGTGGTTCATAGTGCAGCTTTCTAGCAAGGTGACTGTGTTTAGTGCATTGTGAGAACTCTGAAAATGGGGTCTGACCATCCAGACCACCGAGTCCTGGGCCAGCAGGAGAGCAGGCACCAGCCATGTGCTGTTGTCAGACGTTATAGATTTGGTTCTGAAGCCCAGCACGCCATGGCCCTGTGTGGACAGCCTGTGTCAGAGTAATTCTCTTACATACAATGTCCTTCACACTTGGAAATTGTGCATCCATGGGATATGGGAATTTGATCACCAGGGACACTTCTAACTCTGAGGACAATCCTTGGGCTCAAGTGTGACTCACAGGAGTTTGTTCCTGCCCAGGCATTCACTTACCATGTACAACCTGAGGCCACACAGTGCCCTCCGCTGCCAAATGGATGACCTGCATCCTTCAGAGTTTTGATGGGTACAGGAAGAAGCAGGGGCCTCAGAAACAGTAACACGCGTCAAGATCTGCTGTGGCTGCGGACAAGCCTTGTCCTGCAGCTCAGAAGGGAGCCTCCCGATCTGGCTTCAGCTCCCATTTCCAGCTTGGGGCAACTGCTGCTGCTTCTCCTGGCTCAGGGCAGGAGGCAAGGAAGGACAGGACAGAATTTAGAGCTTGAGTTGGCCTCTCTTCCCAGCCCTGGGCTCTAGCCAGTCCACTGCATCCTACACAGACACAACCAAGCCCCACCCGCCACTGAACATGGAGTTAGCGGCTAAGGTTCAGGGGCGCCTCCTCTGGGCAGAATATCCCGCTGGCTGCCAGCTTCCTGGTGGGTGTTCACAGTTCCTCACCACCATCCTAGCCACACTGCTTGTGTGCTGAGACTGTCAAGACCTTCAGTGCACTAAGATATTTTGAGACAGGGAGAGAGTGCATTTGCATATCCTTTATTATAGTGTATTGTTATAATTCTGCGTTATTATTAGTTATTGTTTTTAATTTCTGTTCTGCCTACCTCTGAGTGAAGCTTTATCACCGATGCGTGAACAGGACAGAGCATGTGCTCAGTGCTCTCTGAGGTGGGGGCTGACTAGGGGGTCTCTGGGTGTCTCCCCTGGTACGGGAGGAGGCCAGAGCAGCCACATGGGCTGTGGCTCCCACATCAGACCTGAGTGAGAGATATTCCCATTTCACAGAAGGAACACTAAGGTCCCCCCTCCACCGTCAGTGGCTACCAGGTGGAGCGGGATCTGACCACAGGGTATGTGCCTCTGGAGTTCATGCTTGTAAAAGTCCCATGTTTCACTTGGTCCTCTGGGTGCCTTTGGAGTCAGCCACAGTGGATCCTTCCATTCTGCCTTCTGCAGGTCAGGTTCCATCGCCACCCTGTAGCACAGGCCTCTTTCTCATGTCTGTGCCTCCTTCAGCCCTGTGGCCACACAGATTTCCTTCATCACAGTCCAGCTCTTGGGTGGGAATTATGGGGTCGGTGTCCGTTTTCATACCATAATGGCCTGTGAGGGAAGCTTTGGCTATAATGGGGGCCTTGAGGGGGGGCTGTGCACATCTAGGGACAGCTGGCTTGGACCGGGAAGGCTAGGGGCAGGTAGCTTGGTGGTGAGTGGTGGACAAATGGCTCGTGTTCCAGCGCTCTGAGGGAGATACGTCGTAGGGACGGGGAGGCAGTAACCTGGGAGGCTGGGGAGAGAGGCAGGATGCAGGCTTTGTGAAGGAAGGGGCCGGAGGGAGTTGGGATGGTGCCTGTGTTTCTGCTTCAGGGAGTCCAGTGATTGGTGACATCATGGGGAGAAGAGGACTGCAAGGAGGGGGTGGGGC
This sequence comes from Mastomys coucha, assembly GCF_008632895.1. Classification (NCBI taxonomy): domain Eukaryota; kingdom Metazoa; phylum Chordata; class Mammalia; order Rodentia; family Muridae; genus Mastomys; species Mastomys coucha. The sequence goes on from NW_022196897.1 coordinate 142,566,759, forward strand.
ACATTTGAGTATTTGAGGAACCTGAGGTGAGGCTAGGAGGCAGCAGGGAGAGGGGCTTTGTGGAACAGGCTGAGGAACCTGGGATTTGGGGTGAGGAGGGATTTGGGAGGTCAGTGTGCATGCCGCTGAGCTGTGCAGGCCTGAAGGTCACTGCCTTGGCCTTGAGGGAGGAGGCCTGGATCGGAGGGAGCCTCTCTCGGAGGCAGGCCAGGCCAGCAGAGGAGAGCCTGGGACAGGAGGGGCTGTCTGGGCTGCTCTTAGAAACCATGTTCCCAGTCTATTGAGCTGAAAGCTCCCGTGTAAGTCTGTTTTGCAAATTGAATTTTTGGACAACAAACACTTTAAGTGCCTGAGATGGTAAGGCCCATAGCTCTGGAGGCAGGCTGGCCTGCCCTTCTCCCCGTGACCTGGAGCTGCCAGGGACTCAACCTTCCTGCTGTGGCACCAGCTTCATTCCACTCGGATCTTTAAAGGATCCTTGCACAGAAGTGGGTGTGGGAGGCAGCAGGGCCACAGGAGGGAGCAGTGCTTGGAGCAGAGGTGATGGGCCTGCAGGATGGCTCTAGGGATCGGGGTCATTTGAAAGATGTGTCTTCAAGGCACGGACAAAGTTTTTATGTAGAAGATGAGAGATGAGGAGAAGGGGCTGAAGAGCCCCTGGTCACTTGGTGGTAGCCCGGAAAGGTGACCAGGTTAGAGGATGGCACAAAGGATTAGGGGCCGAGGTTTACTCACACAGGATGTGAGATGGGAGCTGGGCAGCCCACAGTTGCTGTAGGACCTCTGAAGGATGAGGTTGGCTGGAGAGAAATGCCAGGCCTGTGAGAGGGAAGCAGGAGAAACCCAGAGCTCTCAGGGGGTCAGTAAATAATCCACTTACCATTGGAAATAATTACCAATAGTTAACCTTTGTGGATGAATTCCAAATGCCAGCTGTACTGTGTGTGGGACCCGGAGAGAACTCAGAGAACTCTGACTTGGGATGGGGGCGGGGCATCTTGTGGGAGGAGCCAACAAGCTGCAAGGCCCCTTTGGTAATAAGACTGCAGAGAATGACAAGCTACAAGCCTGGGTGATAAAACTTAGATCCTAAGGATGTTCAGGGGAATGGCCAGAAAATGACAGCATCCTGTATTCTGCTGAGCCTGGTGGGGACTTCGAGTCACCCCCATTTTAGATATCAGCAGCTGGACATAGGGAAGTTAAGAAATTTGCCCACAGGACTAGGCAGGCCACACCTCTCAGCACTGTCACCACTAGGGAGGCAGAGGCAATCTGATCTTTTTGAGTTCAAGGCCAACCTGGTCTACATGGCAAGTTCCAGGCCAGTCAGAGTTACACAGAGAGACCTTGTGTCAAAGCAAAACAAAAAAATATGAAGAGGATTGCCCAGGGCCACCCAGCAACCGAGAGCCTGAAGTTTTATGTGGAGGCTCTGCAGTTTAGTTAACACTTCTTACTGTGGGCCTAGACTGCCCGCCATTGACCGGTGTGCAGGGATGCCTGGCCCACTCATCCAGTCAAGCAGTGAGTGACAGAAAGGTTGCAAAGGAGGCGAGAGGAGAAGGCTTGAGGACATCTGGGCCACCAACGTGCAGGGCAAAGAAAGAGCAAAGGCCCCGAGGCAAGCGAGAGCCTACTGTGTCTAATAAGAGTGAAGGCCACAGAGGAAGCAAGGGGGAGTGGATGCTCCCACTGAGCTGATGTAGGGCTGCCTGGGGCGGCCGAAGGGTTATATGCTTGTACTTGAGGTAAAGGGAGGCCCTGAAGATTTTAGAGCTGAGGAAGGGTAAGATCCGACTCGAATTCTCACCTAGCAGCTCTCTGGCTTCTGTGTTCTTGCTCCTCTGAGCAAGAATTGAGAGATGGAGGGAAAGGGGAGAAGAGAAGGAGAGAGGGAGAGAGAGGAGAGGGAGAGAGGGAGGGAGGGAGGGAAGGAAAGAGAGGGGGGAGAGAGAGGGAGAGAGAGAGAGAGAGAGAGGAGACATAATGGAGAATCCAGGTAAGAGCTGGAGGTTACCAAGTGTGCAGCAGTACTGCTTCCTGTCATACAGTGGCGGGCCCAAGGCAGCTTCATAGCCTGGATATGCGAAGGGAGAGGCATCAGGAATGAGCCCAGAGCTTGGGCAGCAGTGGCTGGAAAAATGGACTTATGTGGAAACAGCTATGGTGGAATGCTTCATCAAGAACTCACCGCCATCATTCCTGATAATCCCTGGCTCCCTCCGGCCTAGGAATTAAGACTCAACTGTAGTTATGTGGCTTTCTCAGGATCACATGGTTAGAAGGGAGTACAGCTCCAATCTGGAACCAACTCTGCACACTAGGGTTTGTGATTCTCGTTTAATGTTCAGTTAATAAGAGGCCTACTAGGTGCAAAGTGCCACGCTGAGTGCTGTACCTGTGGGTGAGGTGAGCGTGCTTTAATCTGGTGGCATTCCAGTCAGGAGCAGCAGCATCTGTGAAGCTAAACATGAAGCCCAGGGACAGACAGTGTGTTCAGCACTGGGAAGGGGGACACCCAAGAGGTTCTGGGGCCAGCAGGAACCCAACCAATTAGGGGTCTGGTGGCTTCCCAGAAGCACACAGACCTCTGGGACAGAGGTTCCCAGATTACAGGTAGCCACCAGGAAGTTCTGTGATGTTATTTTCAGAGGATCAGGGTTGGTTTTAACAGAGGTACCAAGTGAGCCATAACTCACATGCCCTATGATCCATTCGTGGAAGTGTCCTATTAGGTGGCTTTTAGCTCATACCCAGAACTGTGTGTCCATCACCACAGTCCATTTCAGAACCTCTTTATTGCCCCAGAAACTGGTTCCTCCCACCCCTGAGCTTTCAGCCAGAGCCCTTGGCAGCCTCCACCGGACTAGACTCTACTTTCTATCTCTACAAAGTCAAAGCCACAGTCTATGTCTGTGGCGCTGGGCAGTATGAGGCCTTTTCTATGGACCTTCCTTATCTTTGCATTGTATGTAGATTGTCTGTGTTGGAAGTCCAAGACTTAAATGGTGTTACAGTCAGCAGGGGCTGAGAGCCTACTACCCACCTTAGAGAAAAGAAAATGAGGAGTGGGCCGGGCAGTGGTGGTGCACGCCTTTAATCCCAGCACTTGGGAAGCAGAGGCAGGCGGATCTCTGAGTTCAAGGCCAGCCTGGTCTACAGAGTGAGTTCCAGGACAGCCAGGGCTATACAGAGAAACCCTGTCTCAAAAAAACAAAACAAAACAAAACAAAACAAAAACAAAAAAAGAAAGAAGAGAAAGAAAGAAAGAAAAGAAAATGAGGGGTGGAGGACTGTGTACAGTCCCTCAGCAGGCAAACTTGGGGACTTCAAGGGGCCTTAGAGCTCTCCGAGTCACGATGCTTCCCTCTGCTATTGCCTCTTCCTTCAGCCATATGCCAGGTGAATTTGGCTCCAAGTGATAAGTCGGTGGGAACGGCTTCTTCCCAGGCTGGAGCTGAGCGTGTGGTGGACTTCGACACTGAGATGCACACAGAGGCCTTCCACGCACACTTCTGAGTGTGTCCTTTCACTAAGAATGAGTCCCATGTCACCTTTCCTACCACCCAAACCTTTGCTGGGCCTACGAGTTTTTCTTGCCCGGGGATGCTCTTCCTCAGGAAGATGGGCTGCATTGTCCTAGAACCAGAGGTCAGGGTCAGAACTGCTGCCTGGGCCTCATGGGAGTGTGAGGGATAAGGAAGTTTGGGGACACCCAGACCAGGAATCTTCCTCCTGCCCCGCCATGCTGTGTGCCTCAGTTTCTCTGAAAAGGATGAAAGTCTTGGCATGCTTGGCACTGTGGGAGCTGGTATATGTGGGAAGTGCCGTTTCTGGGAAGACGGGGGGGGGCGGTGGGGGGGACTTGGGAGAGTATCCTCAGGCCTGGGGGTAACAAATGAAGCCAGTACGCCTCCCAACCTCAGCTCACCTTTTCCTGCTTCTTCCTGTGGCAAAGTGCTCCCTGTGTCTCCTCCCAGGACTCTGTGACGGGGGTTAAGTTCACACCCCAGTCTAGCTGCTCAGATTCTGGCTCCCTTGCCAGTGATGCTTGGTTTCTCAGCCTCAGTTTTGTGACCTGTAGAATGGGAGGTCAGAGGGGCATCCTCTGAGGCCTCTGGGTCAGCTAGCTGCCTCCTGGGTAGGAGCTCAGCAGAGAGTCTATTTCCCATTGACAAACTTCCAGGTAGGGAGTGGCTAGGGGAACAGACACTGCTCCGGCAAGCAGAGCAGAGATGCTGGGCATCCCTCTGCTCTCCCAGGGAGGCACTCAGGATGCTGGGACAGGAGGGGGACACCTCCCAGGGTTTTCCCCAAGGCAGGACCTTATGCCAGCATCGCTCCTGCATTATCTTCTCAGTCCTACCAGCAGGTCCCAGAAGAGTCCTCTTAACAAGAAGAGAAACTGAGGCTCAGAAAGAGGCCTTATCCTGCGCATTATCCGCAGTGAGTGAGGGGCCACACTGAGATTTGAACTCCCAGTGATGTGACTTTGGTCCCTCTCTTGACTTCCTTTCTGAAGTGGGGATGAGGGGAGGGGCAAGAGGGAGGAGCAAGAGGGAGGAGCAAGCTGAGGAAGGATTGGGGAACTGCACCTTCCCCACTGCTGGCTGCTGCAGGGAATCTGGGGGTGGCGGGAAAGGCATTGTAAATATGCATGACATGCAAATCTACCTCTAAAATCAACGTGGGCCTCCCATGAGCTGGGGTGCCAGGGTTCTCTGGAAAATACAGCGTTACACAAACACTTGGGTTGCTATGACAACTATGCCGCCTTGCCCCCTCCCCAGGGCTAGTCTGAAGGTCTCAAGGTGTGGCACTCATTTCTGGCTAATCCATATTCCTCCTGTGTCCTGCAGACACTGGTGCCACCCCGCCCTCTGCTTGGAGCCTGGTGACCCCCCTGTGTGACCAGGGCCCAGCCCATACCTCTGATGGCGTGCTGGAGGGATGTGTGTGGCAGTCCTCAGTCCCACGCCCGCTTCTGAGGTGTCATCTGCAGCAGACTTGCCGGCTACCATTTTTCCTGTGCACGTGGCTCCTTGGTTGGTAAGTACAGCCACAGGCCTGGGCACCTCACCCATCACTGTGCTTGCCAGTTTTGGGAAATGCCCAGCCCTCCCACTGCCAGCACCCACAAGCTGGCAGAGGGACCTCCATAAGAGTGTTCCTGTCTGGGCACAATTACAGTTTAACCAGCTGGGTATACCCCGTCCTCCTGACAACTCTGGAGGTGGGCCTGGTGAGGATGCCTCTTTCCCAGGGCACTGCTTCAGTGAGGGGAAGCCCTAGCTGAAGATGGACGTGGCAAACAGCACACTATACATTTCAAATGCCACACCCAGTGCTGGGGCAGGTGCCCAGCACAGGCTCAGGAGGAGGAGGGGAGCAGGGAGCTTGCTGCAGGCTGTGGTGTGACGTGACGGGACCTACAAGAACATGTTCTTCCTCCTCCTGCTCCACCTGCCTAAACTCACACAATGAGGTACTGGGCTCAGCCTTATCTCTCTGACTGTCCCTCCACACCCACACTGTCTTCACAAAGCCTGCTTCCTCCGTCATCCTTCCCACAGAGCAGGGACAGCCACCTCAGGCCCACATGGTGCCAACCACAGCGTTTGGCTCATTTATCTCCCTGTTCTCCTCACACAATCTCCCCTCACCCCAAGGTTCTGCTGGTGTAACATGGCTAGTTCACACACAAGGAAACCCATGGGCCCCCAGACACCATTCAGCCTGGGTTGAAAGTCTGCCGTCTTGAGTGCCCTCCGTTTCCCAGGAGCTAGAATCAAGGAAGGGAGTAGGGGATGTGGGAATCCCTCATGATGTCTCACCAGACTCCAGCAGGACCCAGGAACCCATCAGCCTTCTGGGATCCCAGAGAGCTGCTCTAGTGTCCCTCAGCATGTTGCCAGCCCCTTTGCATCCAACCCTTCCACCTGCCAACAGCTGTCAGTGTCCTTGACGAGATGCTTATAAGAAGGGGAAAGGCTGGTAAATATGCATAATATGCAAATATCGGGGATAATATAAAAACCTGAGAAGTTCGTTGTCAATAATGGATGTCTTTGAGAACCAGACGCACTGCACATTTGTGCGGTGCCAGCCTTATTGTTAGAAACTGTGAAAGGGCTCCCATTAATTAATACCCACCCCCAACTTGGTTCCCCTGGCCTGGCCCCCTCTGCTGTGGCAACCAGGGACACCTGTTGCATCTGGCTGAGAAGCTGTCACCACAGAATCGATGAGGAACTGGTGGTCTGAGAGCAGGGAGTGCCTTCAGCAAGCATACTGGGTTTGCCAAAGGCAAGCTGGGGTCTCCCTGAGGACAGCGTGTGTCTCAGGGCCAGCCTGTGAGGCAGTGGGTATTTCTTGAGCAGTTACTACGTGTCTGGCATTTGGTGAATGCTTGGCACTCTTCAGCATCTCATTTCAACTCCCCGAGGCTCGCAGAGGGCTTAGCCTCTCCTGCTGATGAACACCGCTCATAGGCCTCCTCCGCCCTAGGGCAGATTCTGAAGGCACAGCTGCCATCTCTCACAGCCCCCTTGTGTGTGGCCCAGTGACGGAGAAGGGATTCCTTGGCACTGGCAAGGAGCAGCCGTCAGGATCACGTGGAAAGATGGAGGCCGGGGTGGCGCGAGGGAGGTGTTACTGTTGCGATTTTGCTAACAAGCTGGTTATTTAAGGAACTGGGAAGCTCTGCGGGAGCCACTGTGCCCGGGCAGAGGCATCTGGGAGGACAGAGTACCCAGGGAATTGAGGTCAGGGAGCCAGCCACCAGCACTGATCAATGGATAGATTGAGCCTTGTCCACTTACTGACAATAGTAACAGCATCATGAAACCCTGGGGAAAAAAATCCACTGTGTCAAAGAGGACCTGTGAGCTGGGAGACACGGGGGCTTGTAGGGCAACAGAGCTCTGTTTGCTGGCCTGGGGGTGGGGCACAGCCTTGGCCGCTGGTCACTTAACACACTTGACTTTTTGTCTTGTGTATGTTCCTCATGGTAGTGTATGTCACAGTAAATGACACCCAGTCCAAAAAAAAACAAAGACAAAAACAAAACAAACAACCCCCCCCAAAAAAACAGCTCTAACGATAACAGCTACCATTTATTTATTAATTATCAGGCTTCTTACTAAGGATTTTCCTCTTTTGTTTTAATAGTATGTATGTATGTATGTATGTATTATGATTTTATTTATTTACTTATTTGAGACAGGGTCTCTCTATGTACTCCAGCCTGACCTGGAACTCACTGTGTAAACCAGACCAGCCTGAAACTCAAGAGCTCCTCCTGCCTCTGCCTCCTAGGTGGGGTAATCAGTCATGTGTCATCACACCTGCCTTATTTATTTAATTTTTCTGGATGGAATCCAAAAGCTTGTACATAGTGGGCAGGCACTCTACCACCAAACTAAACTACACCCCCAGCCTACCATTTAGCTTTTTTTTTTTTTTATATTGCATCAAATCTTCACAGATTTTCTTATTTTACCCATTATAGGGTAGGGGCAAGTCAGGCTTACAAGGTAAAGCTCCTTGGCAGATGCTTGGAGATAAGGCGAGAAACCAGACAGGAACTCAAGTCTCCAGCGCAGTGAGGGCCTTGGAGGCTACCCCAGAAGGTCAGGAGCCCTCTGTCCGTCTCTGCTGGGTCTGTGCCTCTTGCATGTTTGAGGTGTGGGAAGTTGGGCAAGTATCTGTGGCCATAGGCAGCTGGGAGGGCTAGGACCCTGACAAGGGCCATGTGGGGCATTCACTCATTTAAAAAAAATGCTCCAGACAGGAGCAAGACATTGCAAGGGACATCTGGGGAGGGGCAATGGAAGCTCATTCAAGGTAAACACAAGTCATACAGAGGAAGCAGGTTCAGACCCATCCTCTAACCTAGTGGTTCTCAACCTTCCTAATGCTGCGACCCTTTAATACAGTTCCTCATGTGACCCTTTAATACAGTTCCTCATGTTGTGATGACCCCAGCCATAAAATTATTGCATTGCTACCGCATAACTATAATTTTGTTACTGCTATGAGTTGTAATGTAAATATAATACACAGGTTATATGATATGCAACCCCTAAGAGGGGTTTTGACCTATGGGTTGAGAACTGCCACTCTAACTCACTTCCTGCAGGCCTACTACGTATTGAACCTATTATCCCGTCAAGTGCAGAGCAGCCCTATGGAATTAGCTGGGCATGTGATGGGTCTGAAGTCTGGAGAAGTGACTAGGGTGAGACTCCACGGGCTCTGTGGGTGAAGTGACAGTGACACCCCACTCCTAGGAATGATAAACAAGCAGGCTGGACCTGGTGCTGAGGACCTCAGCAGAGTTTGAGCAGCATGTGGCTAGGACCACACTCAGGGAGAGAGAGCAAAAGGTTCACCCTAGAACATGGCCTGCAGAAGTCTCTCCGAGGCCTGATGCTGGCGGCCTGTTCTTCTCACTGGGCGCCAGCCCTAGAGGCATCCATACATCCCAGGGAGGTTTATTGAGAGCAGTCAGACACATTTATACCCCTCCCAGAGCGCCCAGGCTTGGGGAAGGACTGATGTTACACAACCACCCACATAAACAGAGGGAGAAGAGTCGGGACCAGCGCAGCGAAGTGGATTAACAGCCCAGGGCCACACTAGGACACGGGACCGCCTAACAGGACACACATCAACGTGCTGGGTAGTGTTGCTGGTAGTAGCAGGGCAGTTGGGAGCAAGCCACTTGCCCTTCTCTAGGGGACTAGTTAAATCTGTTTGCTGCAGCTGTACAGTGGCGCCTGCTGCGGCTGTTAGAATTGGGGCCGGGATCTAAATTTACTGTTGCAGAGAGAACTTCATAGTGTGGAGTTTAAAAAAAAAAAAAAAAAGAGGTTATAAGCCAGCATGGGTAACATGAGGCTGTTTTCATCAGACTGGTGAGTTTATAGATCTCTTCCCAGGGTTTCCTGTGGGGCGTGCGGACCTGAGGGATTGGGAAATCAGATCGGCCTGTGCCTCATTTCTATTCCTTCTTGGCTGTGTGACCTTGGGCAAGTCACTCGCCTTCTCTGGGACTGTTTTCTGCAAAACGAAGGGATGGAGAGCATCAGAGAATGATGACCTGGACAGAGGTAGAAAGAATCATGCCAGGGTGATACCGCAGGTGTTTAGGGTCACCATGTAACGTCACATCCACCAGCCTTCGAAGGTTGCCTCTTAGTCACAGAGATGACACCCACGGAGGACAGCATGGCTCTGTGCACAGGACCATCAAAACCCCAGATTGTTGCACCCCCACCCCCAAGCCTTGGCCACTCCCCTTGACCTACTAACCTGCCTCACCAGTCAACACGGTCCCCAAAGAGGCTGCTGTTGGGGACATGTTGGCCCTGGAGCCTCCACTAGCCCTGCCTGGAAAGACAGGCTGTGTCTTCTGGATGCTTTCAGAACCTTACATCTCTAGCAGAGAGACTGCAGCTGAGGAAGCCAAACTTTCCGAGGCCAGGGGCTCTCCGTCATGAATAATCCGACACATGCAGACTCCGGCACTTATTTCCCCAGCAGCCTCACCGAGCCGCCCTTGATGATGGTGATAAATTAGAAACTACCCAATTATCTGTCTGCAAGAGATGGTTAAATAAATTCCGTCCAGCGGCTGACAGTGTGCTCTGTACTGTGGAGACAGCACTGTAGATCTGTCCTTGTTGACATGGAAACGTGTCCGAGGCACGTTGTGGGGCGGGGGGTGAGGGGGATAGGAGATTTTAAAAATAGGAGGTTAAGCGTGGGGGCTGTCAAGATGGCTAAGTGGGTAAAGGTGCTTTCCACCAAGACTACTGACCACCTGGGTTCAAGCCTTAGGACCTACATGGTAGATGGAGATAGCCGACTCCTACAAATAGTCCTCTTACCTACACATACACACACAGAGAGAGAGAGAGAGAGAGAGACAGAGAGAGAGAGAGACAGAGAGAGACAGAGACAGAGACACACAGAGCACACATAAATAAATAAATAAATAAATAAATAAATAAATAAATAAATAAATATAGTTTTTAAAATGGTGCATTGGTCTGTTAGTTCAAGACCAAAGCCAACTTGGTCTATATAGTAAGCTCAAGGCTAGCTTGGTCTACATAGTGCATTTGAGGCCGTCCTGGTCTACATAGTGAGTTCCAGGACAGCCAGAGCTACATAGTGAGACCCTGTTCTGAAAATAAAAAAAACAAACAAGTTTTTAAATGGTGCATTGTTGAAGGATCCTTAGATTTGCAGTCTTATCTGAATGCTAGGAGAGGAGGGGCACCAGTTAGATAGCTACTGATCTTTTTATATAGAAAATTGTGTATATTCATTCCCCGGGTCAGGGACATGTCTGGGTCTGGAAGGATGGTCACTAAGCCATTCATACTGATGTCCTCTGATGTGAAGAGAGGGGTGGGCTCTAGTTTAAGTTTTACTCATTTCATTTAGAATCCCTATAACGTAAGTGACAGAAACCTGTATCTGCCCTGGGGGGGAGGGGTGACTTGCACCTGTGATACCCAGACCCTCCTGGATCCTGAGGCTCATACAGTGTCACCAGGACCTGACTGCTCAACAGTAGATCCTCTGTGTGGCTCCAACTCTCAGAGATGTCCTGTAAGTAACAAGTTGCCCATCCAGAGGAGTCAGTGTGACTTCTTCCCAGGCAGCTCAATCCAGTTCCCAGAACCAAGACTTGGTGTGGATGTGGCCACCCCTCAGGCAACTGCTGCTGCTAAGGAGGGGCTCTGTGTTCTGTGCCCTGACTAGCAGCCTCAAGCTATGCATTCCTCCTAAGAGTGGAGGGGAGCGGACGCCTCCAAGTCAATGGTAGGCTGTGGCCTGAGGTGGCCAGTGTGGTCAGACGCAGCACAGTTCCCTTTGGGGAATATCTGAATCCCCCAAGATGGGTGACTTTGTTGTTGGTTTTGGGTTTTTGAGATAGGATCTCACTGATAGGATCAGGCTGGGTTCAAGTTCATAATCTTTCTGTTTCAGCTTGTCTGTCTGTCTGTCTATCCATCGATCCATCTATCTTTGCTGTTTTGAGACAGGATCTTACTATGTAGGCCAGGCTGTCTTGGAACTCACTCTGTAGCCTCAAACTCACAGACATCCCCCTGCCTTTGCCTCCGAAGTGCTGGGATTACAATTTGTGCCATCATGCCCTGCACTTGTCTCAGCTTCTTATGTGCTGGAGTTGCAGGCATGCGGTGATGCTCTTAGTCTGATATTCGATGATTATAATCAGGCAAAACAGGGCAGAAGCCCATAAAGTCCTGAACCTGACTTCAGCGTCAGAGCCTATCATGCTGCCCTACACTGTGAGTCAGAATATGGGTACCTTTGGGGCTCTGGTGTCAGTCAGGAGATGCCTCCCTCAAAAGGGAGCAGATCCGGTTTTGGGAGGGGGCTGGGAGCCAACAGAAGATTTATCTAGAATTGGAAGGGACTAAGAGAATATGCACATAGGGCAGAGGAAACATAAAAGCCAGCTTGGAAGCAAAGAAGGCTTCCTAGAGGAGGTGATGGTCAAAGCACCAGACAGTGCTGGATGAACACTGCAGGGGGAGAAGCCACATGCCAAGGTCCACGGGCAGGTGGTGGGTACACACCTGGGCCAGACCGCAGGGGCCTTGAATGCCAGAGTAGAGTTTGTATTTCATGCTGTAGAGGCGGTGGTGCTCCTCAGAAGGATGCTGTAGAAGGGTGCATCACTGGGCTTTCTGCCTTAAGCTGGGAGCTTAGTTTGTGAGGATTGGGTCAAGATCACAAGTGGAAAGAGAGAGAAGGGACCCAAAGACCAGCCAAGGAATCCTGTATTTATCACTATCAGGAACTCAATGTCCCAAGATGCCTACCATGGTTTGCAGCCCTTTAGAGATAGGGTGCTCACTCCTTGTTCCTCCAGTATGGGCTAGAAAAGTATGTCACAGGACCAAATCCAAAACCTTGACAAGACTTGGGAACTGCCCCCTAAATGTTTGGCCAGAGCAGAGGTGGAGGCCTGCACTTCCAGGTCAAGGGTTCAAGTTGATAGAACCCCGTATCTATGGCCTCCGCTAGGAGTCTGAATGAAGGACAGAGAGAGAATCTGACTCCAGCCAGGTCAAACTGTTTGGATCTTGAGGCACATGTCTGCAGATGCTGCCAGTTCCCCAGATTCCCTTTGCACTTTACAAACGAGGCTATGGAAATTCAGAGAGGCTAAGCCATTTCTACAGCAGCGCAGGGCAAGTTAGAATCAGAGGCAGGACACGGCCCATCCTCTCCCCCACCTATGCCCTCTTACCTTCCCACCCATTCCCATCCCCTTAGGTGGAATCTGGCCACCTTCTCTACTCAGCCTTTATAATTTTGTTCTGAAAACTCCCAATGGTCCCAGACCATCTCAAATACTCCTCTAAATCCTTACTGATTAAACATTGTGTGACTGCTACTTTGTTTCTAGTCAAATCCTCTGTAGTCTTCACCATGCCCCATAGCCTCCATTTACTCATGAGCTCTCACACAGTAGCTCTCACACAGTACGTAGATGACCACCCAGCATGTGTCAGACACCAGGTACAAATATGGATGAGAACAGCCATGTCTCATGTCTCACCCAGGCAAGGACCACCTCAGCTAAGGAGAGCAGTGTTTCCCTCTGACAGTGATGACAGACAGACATGTGAGGTCAGAGGGAAGAGAGACTTGCTTGGAAATCTCCGGGGCGAATGTGGTTCTCTGGGAAGAAAAGTGTCACTGGGCTGAGCCTGGCAGGAGAAGCCAGAGAGGTCAGCTGAGCTTGGAGATCCCATCCCCAGTACGTCCCTTAGGGCTGGGGCTTCTCTCTTATTTACCATGGTCAAGGCAGAGGTAGGCGAGCCAGCTCAGTGGTCAAGTATGTGAGGACACAGTTGGGGCAGGAAGGGGCCTGGCAACCTGTCTCTGGTACTGACAGGAAGAGCTCCAGGGAAGGAGACTCTAACTTAGGCCAGGGAAACCTTCAGGGCATAAAGAGCTCTCTGCAGATGGAGTAAGTGGGGTGGTAGTGAGCTCCCTGACCCTGGGGATATTCCAGTAGCAGCTGACCCATCAACCTGGAAGCAAGTTCATAGAGTACTGTGTGACTCAGCTAAGGATATGGGCAATCCTTCCCAGCCTAGATTTCATGTGCTTGCTCCAAACCTCAGTTTCCTCATCTGCAATATGGGGACAACAGGATCCCCTCTCAGAGTTGGTTGCAAAGTTCAGATGAGACCGTCTAAGTCCCACGGATGTGGCCAGTGCTCCGTGAATGGTGACTTGCTGTGGCTGATATGAGGAACCTTTGGGGTCCTTTTCATGGACTCTTGCTCACTACCCTCAGGACCCATTTTCTGCCCTGTGTGTTGCTGCCGTCTCGTCTCGTCTCCAGCTCCCCCTCCCTGGGAGGTGGTAGGAATTCCAGACCCTTCTGGGCCCCTTTTAGCTCCACTTGAGCAAGAGCTGGCAGGTTGGGGCGTCGGGCGCCATCCGCTCCCATATGCTTCCTGCTATTTAGGGGAAAACTCTCCTCGCGTTCCTCCAACCACACGGGCTGACATTTCCAGACAGACGCTGGAACCAGCTCTTTGGAGGATTGGCAGATAAATTTGGCCCAGGCTGTTGGGAAAATCTTCAGCCTTGCTGGGGAATTGGAGCCCAGGCCTGCCGACTTCTGTTCACTCTGAGACTTCTGGGCCTCTCATCCTCTGTGGGGTTGCAGATTAGGGTAAGTCTGCCCAGCCCAACCTTTCCCAGGAGAGTTCCTAGAGGGCCAGAATGTGTTGGCTTCTAGCTTTTCCTCAGAGGTAGCAGGAAGGCAGTAGAGACTTCTCTGTCACACACCACAGGCCACCTGGGTGTGTGCTCAATTAGATCAGAGCTCTAGACACTTCCTGTCTGTGTCATCTCCCAGAGATAGTGCCATGTCTCTGAGCCTCTTTTAATTTATCTGTAAAATGGGGCAATGGTAGGTCTGTCTGGTGAAAAAGCCATGAGGGATAGGGGTTGGGGGGAGTGCTTGGCACATGCTGCGTGCGGAGCGCTCCACAAATATGGCTCCTTGTCATCACTGTCATTGCAGGCAGGGACTAGTGACTCAGGAGAGACCAACAGCTTCCCTTCTTCCCCGTAGCTGTGGCTGTGTGGGCAGTCCTAAGGGGGTTCACACTTAGATAGGGGACCCAGTTGCAGCGACGCGTGCATAAGAACAGAGAGATGGAGGTGCCACGTGACCATACCACACCTGTGTGCACATGCGCGCTCCCCCCACCCCCACCCCAGCCTGGTGTCTCATCTTATCTTGTTGGGTCTGGGACACTTATCACTTGGTTCTGCCACGTGGAACCGGAAGGGGAAGGCCAGGCCTATCTGGAGGCCTAGTCTGGGGAGCCCAAGTGGCAGCCGCGGTAGGAAGCTCTGAGGGAATGTGAGTAGTTCTGTCTGTCTGGAGTAGAAAGTGGGTGGTAGAAAGAGGTAGGCAGCATTCCTGAGCTTCATTCAGCGCCTCCCTCCCGGTGGAGCTCCATGCTGGGCCTCTTGCCAGACGAGGCTGGGAGGATAGGCAGGCCTCCTGCCCTCGGGAAGCTCCACATATCATCCATCAGGGTCGCTAGCCTAAGCTGCCTGGATGCAGCCAGGGTCTAGTAGGAATGGCAGTCTCTTGGGGGTGGGCACCCAGTTGAGGCAAACTGTCAGTGGGCCTCTCTGTAGTCTGGAGAATGGGGTAGGGCCAAAAGACAGAGAAACAGAGGGGGTCACAAGAGTAAAAGAGAGGGACACGAACCTGACCCTGGTGACTTGAATACCAGATCTGTCAGAAAGTCACTCCGGTGGCAGTTGAGGGCCAGCCAAGATGCTTTCTGCAGGAGAGGTGAGAATCTGCAGTGGCCAGTAGTGGATTGGTGGAGCAGAGAGAGGAGGGAGGTCAGAGTCTGAGCAGAAGCCTGACACCTGGGCAGGTAAGCTCTGGAATGGTGAGGTATGCAAAGGAGACAGCAGGGGAACTGAGAGCCAGAGCCCGGAAAGCTCAGAGGAGAGGCGAGAGCTGTGGAAGAAGAGGGGCATCTACCATGCTAGGACCACAGGCTGTGGTGGCAGCACAGGTAGCTCCTGGGCACAGACTTAACAGACTGAGTGGCCACTTGACTTGTCATTTTGGGAAAAATTGTGTAACCTCTCTGAACTTCGCCCGTTCTAAGGCTGAGCTCCTTAGAAACCTGCACTTGGTTACATGGAAGAGAAGAAAACAAAGAGGATTTATATAAACACCCAGACAAGAGTCCAGATGGAGCCAGGTGTGGTAGCCACACACCTGTAATGCTGGCACTTTGAAGGTGCGGGCTGAACAGTTGTGAATTTGACGCCAGCCTGGGCGAGGCTGCAAGTTCAAGGCCACTCTAAACTGCACAGGGAGACCCTGTGTCCAACAACAATAGTAAACTCAAAGGCTAGAGATGCAGCTCTGCAATAAATCACTTGCCTCCTCTGATGAAGGCCCTGGGTTTGATCCCCAGAATTACAGAAAGCAGGAAAAGAATGGAAGGAAGGAGAGGGGAGGGAGGAAGGGGGATGGGAAGGACTATCCAGACAAGCCAATCAGGGCCAATGCAGCACATCATGTGACCAAAGGTCCAGGCCTCCACCCTGCTTGAGCTGTCTTTCCTTCTCATGGCTACAAAGTGGCTGTTCCACCTCTGCATTGGATGTCTGAATTCTAGGAAGAGAAAAAAATGTTTTCCTGAGGTTACTGCTTTCTGAGCAGAAAAACAATAGCCCTCCTAGAAGCCCCTCCCAGGAGACTTGGGCCTACATTTTTTTATTGGATATTTTCTTTATTTACATTTCAAATGTTATCCCCTTTCCCGGTTCCCCCTCCCAGAAACTCCCTATCCCATCCTCCTTCCTCCCATTTCTAGGAGGGTGTTCCTCCACTCACCTACCCACTTCCACCTCCCCACCTTCAATTCCCCTATACTGGGGCACCTATGAAGCCTTCATAGGACCAAGGACCTCTCCTCCCATTGATGCCTGACAAGGCCGTCCTCTGCTACATACACAGTTGGAGCCATGTGTACTCCTTGGTTGATGGCTTAGTCCCTGGGAGCTCTGAGGGTGGGGGGTGGGTCTGGTTGGTTGATATTGTTGTTCTTCCTGTGGGGTTGCAAACCCCTTCAAGTCTTTCAGTCCTTTCTCTAACTCCTCTATTGGGGACCCCGTGCTCAGTCCAATGATTGGCTGCTAATATCCGCCCCTGTATTTGTAAGGCTCTGGCAGGGCCTCTCAGGAGACAGCTATATCAGGCTCCTGTCAACATGCACTTCTTGGCATCCACAATAGTGTCTAGGTTTGGTAACAGTATATGGGATGGATCCCCAGGTGGGACAGTCTCGGGATGGCCTTTCCTAAAGTCTCTGCTCTACACTTTATCTCCATATTTGCTCCTGTGAGTATTTTGTTCTCCTTCTAATAAGGACCAAAGTACCCACAGTTTGGTCTTCTTTCTTCTTGAGCTTCATGTGGTCTGTAAATTGTATCATGAGTATTTGAAACTTTGGGGCTAATATCCACTTATCAGTGAGTGGATACATTGTATGTTCTTTTGTGACTGGATTACCTCACTCAGGATGATATTTTCTAGTTCCATTCATTTGCCTAAGAATTTCATGAGTTCATCATTTTTGATAGCTGAGTAATACTCCATTGTGTAAATGTGCCACATTTTCTGTATGCATTCCTTTGTTGAGGGACATCTGGGTTGTTTCCAGCTTCTGGCTATTATAAATAAGGCTGCTATGAACATAGTGGAACATGTGTCTTTATTACATGTTGGAGCATCTTCTGGGTATATGCCCAGGAGTGATTGGAGGAATCACCAAACTGATTTCTAAAGTGGTTGCACCAGCTTGCAATCCCACCAGCAATGGAGGAGTGTTCTTCTTTCTCCACATCTTCACCAGCATGTGCTGCCACCTGAGTTTTTGATTTTAGCCATTATGACTGGTGTGAGGTGGAATCACGGGGTTGTTTTGATTTGCATTTCCCTGATGACAAAGAATGTTGAACATTTCTTTAGGTGCTTCTAGACCATTCGATATTCCCCAGTTGAAAATTCTTTGTTTAGCATTTTACCCCATTTTTAATAGGGTTATTTGATTTTCAGGAGTTTAACTTCTTGAGTTCTTTGTGTATATATTGTATATTAGCCCTCTATTGAAAGTAGGATTGGTAAAGATCTTTTCCCAATCTGTTGGTTACTGTTTTGTCCTATTGACAGTGTCCTTTGCCTTACAGAAGCTTTGCAATTTTATGAGGTCCCATTTGTCAATTCTTGATCTTAAAGCATAAGCTATTGGTGTTCTGTCCAGGAAATTTTCCCCTGTGCCCATGTATTCAAGGCTCTTCCCTACTTTTTCCTCTATAAGTTTCAGTTTATCTGGTTTGACATGGAGATCCTTGATCCACTTGGACTTGAGCTTTGTACAAGGAGATAAGAATGGGTCGATTTGCATTCTTCTACATGCTGACCGACAGTTGAACTAGCACCATTTGTTTAAAATGCTGTCTTTTTCCCACTGGATGGTTTTAGCTCCTTTATCAAATATCAAGAGACCATAGGTGTGTGCGTTCATTTCTGGATCTTCAATTCTATTCCACTGCTCTTCCTGCCTGTCTCTGTACCAATACCATGCAGTTTTTATCACTACTGCTCTGTCATTTCGCCTGAGGTCAGGGATGGTCATTCCCCCAGAAGTCTGGGCCTACATTTCCAGCCCCCACCCCCACCCCCACCCTTACCCTGACCCTGCCCTACCACCTTATGGCCATATCTATCTGCCCATCCTTCCTGCAGGGGAAACTAACGCTGTGGGCATTTCTAGCAAGAAGCTTCTGTTAGGCAGAGGGAAGGATGGCTAGTAGGAGAGCTGTCAAGAGCCACTTGGAAGTGTTCCTCAGAGATCCCCGAGGTACTAATGTTCACAGCCACCAGGGCACCAGGGACGGGAACTCACTCTCCGGAGAGCAGGCTTGCCTGTGAGCTGCCATGCATGCATTCATCCAGCCCCCCTGTACGGTGTTTCTGATAGAACCATCAGCCACAACAGGACAGTGAACACCTTTGGCACTCACAGTGTTGGGGAGACAGGTGAGTTAACCAGCGGACGAGCGCCACTTCCACATCAAAGATCTGGGTGTCCGTTTCAGGATAAGAACAAGTTTGAGGATATCCTGGGCTACACGGTGAGTGTTTGCCTTCGATGCCCGAAGGATAACTACTCATCAAATGGCTGAGAAGCCAGTTAAAGATGGCTTTGCTGGTGTGACAACCAGGAGGCTGGAGGCTCAGACAAGTTTCTTCGTGCCTGAAGGAACAGCGCCAAAAGCCCAGTGAGCCAGGTATGTTAAAAGAGGGCATATCAGGGACCTCTCTTGGCTTAGGTATGTGGGTCCCCAGTCAGTAACCCCGACCCTTCCCAAGGCCTTTCTGAGCTATGTCCTAACTTCAGTGGTTAGGAAACACAAAGCATAGCAACCTGGAAGCCAGACATGTTGGTACATGTCTGCAGTCCCAACACCCTGCATTGGGTGTATGGCCAGTTTAAAGGAGCTTGGGCTACATGAGACCCAAAAGCTAATCAAAGGCAGGAACATGGACTGGGAGGCAGGCATTTGGAAAGAGAATTAGGAAGGTCCTCTGAAGCCGGCCAGCTTTGAGGCCAGTAACCAGCTGAGGCCGTCCCAACCTTGAGGTCAGTAACCAGTTGGAGAGGAAGCTGGCTTTGGGTGACTAGATTTTGACCTTTTGACCTCAGCCCTGGGCTCTGTGGAGAGCCACGCCCTCTGCCTTGTCCTTGGTGCTGACCACACCCGGGGCGGGGCGTTGTCCGTGGTGCTGAAGATAGGCATGTTCCTGCCCTGAAATAGAGGGTGCTGTCCGTGGTTCTGTCTTCAGGAATTCTAAAGAATCCTTTCAGAATATGGTTTTCTGAGGACCCAGCTGTGAGGTCAGCTTTTTGACCCTGGCACTGAACAAACCTGAGAATGGTTTGGTGGATGGTGTCCGTGGCTCTGTTCTTCATGAGCCCTGCAGGAGATTGTTATGTAATATGCCGCTCACTTCTAAACTTCGGCCTGCAGGGGAGGGCTGGTGTTATTCTCATTTCAGAGGCGAGGGGACAGAAGCTTAGAAAACCAAAGGGACCCATGGACTGTGTCTCTAGTCTCAGTTCCCCTGACTGTACTAGGGAAGTAGCTGGTAGTCTCTCGGGACGGGGGGATATTTCCTGGGGGGGGGCTGTGCCAGGTGCCTGACCACCCAGGGCTCTCTCCTTTATAGCTACCCTAAGGCAGAGCACCTAGCTCCCCTTCACAGACATACAAGCAGAGGTGAGGGGCTTCCCCCAGGTTACTTAGCTAGAAGGTGTTAGGAAGTCCTTGAGACAGAAAACCACAAACCTAAACATGAAGATCAGAAAGGATCCTGGGTGCAACCCAGTCCAGATCAAAGGAGGGGTGTGACCTGCCAGGCTTGGCTGACTTTGGCTTCCAGTACCATTTCTCCCCTTGCAGCCATGGTCTCCTCACAATACCTAACAAGATAGGAAAAGAAATTAGTATTACCACAAAGTAGGTGTCAGAGGGCCTGTGGTTCAAGTCCTGGATCTACCTCAATCGTGTGGCCTCAGACAAGTCACTTGCCCTCTCTAGGTCTCTTTCCTTACCTCCAGCAGAACAGAAGCAGAGTTATCTTTAGCCTCCAGGGCGGCTTAAGGATCAGAGGAAACCGTGGATGGGGAAGGGCTAGCAGGAAAGATCCACCCTCTAAGGTGACACAGTCAGAATTAGAAGCAGATGAAGAACCCAGACAGCGGCCCCAAGCCACCACTTCCCCTTCCCAGACAGACTAGTATCTGTGGCCTGGGAGCTACTTGGCATCCTTAGCTAACAGGGTTCTCTTTGAGCAGGCTGACCTGAGCTATGGAGCCAAGTGTCCCTGTGGGGACCAGTGGCCGAGCCAGCTTTGGCTGCCCTGCCTCCTCAGTTCCCCCAGTGGCTCCAAGCTTAATAAGCCTTGTGGGCTGCTGTCAAGCCTAATTAGCCTGTCCTTGGCCATCCTGTCTCCAAGGGCCTGTTGTGGCCATCTGAGGCCCTG
This sequence comes from Mastomys coucha, assembly GCF_008632895.1. Taxonomy (NCBI): domain Eukaryota; kingdom Metazoa; phylum Chordata; class Mammalia; order Rodentia; family Muridae; genus Mastomys; species Mastomys coucha. The sequence goes on from NW_022196897.1 coordinate 142,586,926, forward strand.
GTCATGACCATGGCTGGTGCCCTTGGCAGCCATTGGTTGCCCTGAGTGGAAGTAGCTGTCTGCTCTTACCCATGACTTAGAAGGTCCAACTCTCTGGCTTAGCTCCTAGACCCCAAGGAATGGCTATCCAATACCTCCTTCAATACCTGACTCTGCCCTCAAGGCCCAGCGCTATAGCAAAGGGAGGAAGAAAAGGGGGAAAGATAGTGGAATAAGAAAGAATGGGAGAGAATGAGTTGAGAAGGATGGCAGGGACTTAGCACAGTAGGCAGCCTTGTCCTCCAAGATTGAGGACACTTAACGGACCAAACTGCTTCATCCACAGTGAGAGCCTCCACTGGCTATGCAGTCAGCAGCATGGTCCTGGAGAGGACATGGCTTGTAGTCTAATGGAGGGTTCAGTGTGGGGCCGGACTCAGGGTGGAGTGCTGTCCAGGTCATGGATAGAGCCTGGGTCCTTGTCTGTATTCACAGGAGTCATCAGCACAGACCAGCAGAAGGAAAGGAAGAGGAAAGGAAGTTGGGAAAAACATATGGTCTGTGTGGAACTCTCCCGAGCCCAAGACTGGCTAGCTCAAGGATGCATCGATCATAATCAATTAGTTATCTTTGCATTTCACTGTATTACACTGTTCCCATCCACCCAAGCGCAAGGGCAGCTGAAGCCATGGCTCTTCCCCATGGGTAGCGTTTCCTGGCTGTTTACACAACTCACTCGCTCTTCTGGTGGGCAGTCTGACTCCACCGTGATCCTTAGGGTATGCACTATGCTTTGGGTGTAGGGAATTCTGTGTTCATAAACACTGCCGAATGGCCCCACAAGGTAACCACGCCGCTTTGCACTCCTGTGAGTGATATATCCGAGTTCCCACATCCTCAGCTCCTCGCCATCAGTTGATTTAACACTCCTTAATTTTGCCAATCTGTTGGGAGAAAAATACCTCCTCTTCATTAGCATCGCCAACCATTAGAGAAGTGGAGCGCCTCATTAGGCGTTGAGTGGTCATCAGATGACTTTTGCAGAATGCCTGCTCACAGTGCTTTGCCTTCTTGGTTTTGTTGTTGTTTTGTTTGTGTGTGTGTGTGTTTTTAAATGGGTCACATCTCTTTTTCCTGTTAATTTGGGAAAGAGGTTTGAATGAACGGACATCTTAGCATTTGTCACAGGCTTTCCCTGCCCACCCCATCACTTGTCATTGAACTTTTTGTGACATGCTGGTGGAGTAATGTGGAGCCTTTTGTTAACTTTTCTTCTCTGCATCTTGTTTAAGAGGCTTTCCCTCCCGAGGTCACTCCATGTCCCCCAAGGTCACTTCATGTCCCTTCCTAGTGATGTGCGGCTTCTGCTTCCTTTTCGTGTTTTCTGTCTGTGTCCTTGGGGTCTGTCTTGCTTTGCCGTCTGTTTTGTTGGATTTTGGTATTGTGTGCAAGAGTGTCGTGCAGCCCAGGCTGGCCTCAGATCTCTGTAGTGAGGAAGACCTTGGTCTCCTCATGCTCATGCTCCCACTTCCTGGTGCTGGAGTTACACACATGCACCACCACGCCCAGTTTATTCCATGCTGGAGCCAGAGCTCAGGGTATCATACATACTAGGCAGGGACTGTGCCAACTGAGCTGTGTCTCTGGGCCCATTTTTAGATCTGTCTTCTGTCGTTGCACGTGGTGTGGAGTGGGATCTGGCTTCCTCTTCCTTGGGCTGGCCTGTGGTCCCAGCAGTGTTTATTGAATACTTACCCCCTCATGCTTTCATGGAATATCATCTCCGTGGCATACTTGAGTGCTGCATGTTTACGGATGGATTGTTGGGAGTTCTGCTGTCTCACTGAGCTCTTCGTCCAATCCAGCCCTGCATGGAATCTGTGCTAAGTCTCACGGTTTTAACAGGGACACACTGGCATTTGGGGCAGAGTAATTCTTGATCCTTCCTGAGCCTGCCCGTAGTGTTCCGTGTTAGTGGCACCCCCTCCTAGGCATTTCCAGGGAAGCCAGGGGGACAGCCTACCTTGGGTGAGGACCGCCACCATTCTGCCCACTGTAGTTTGGTGTCCTCCAGGCTGAGCCCCATCTCCTGCCTGTTCCCTCTATCCCATGTTCTGCCCGTCTGCCTTCAGCATTGTTGGAGTCTCCAGCATGGCCCCGTCAGGAGCCTCAGATGCACGCAGCCCTGCCCACTGGAAAGAAATGCGGGCTAATGCTAATGGAGGCCGGCCTTCCTGTGGCCCACTTCCTCCTGAATCCGGAAGCCCACAGAATACCAGTCCTTCCTCTTTGGCCTCCCCTTCAATGCTGTCAGGAGCAGACATTTGCCTCACATCTCCCCTTTTCTCTCTAGACTTTCAAACTCCATCACCCCAACTCCCTCTGATGTCCATCAAAGCCTTGACTGCAGTGGCAGGCAGCTTGGCATGTCTGAGCTGGAGTTGGATACAGCGGCTTCAGATTCTCTTTCAGGCTTCTTAGCTGTGTGACTCTGGAAAACCCAACTAACCTCTCTGTGTTCTTTGGCTCAGTAGGTGTATAGATCTAGGAGAGACAGGAGATGGTGATGCCCGGCCATGAAGTAAAGCCAACTACATATTAAGTGCTCTACATAACTTTAGCAATTATCATTTTAGCTGTGAATGGTTTGTTTCTTTGTTCCTTTTCTTCCCTTCCTTCTAGAAAGTTCCCTTGTTTGAATTAGAAAGATAAATAGGAAGAGAAGACGGGGAGAGAGCAAATAATGGCATACGTGTGATAACCCAAGGCCGCGCTTTGCTGACTTGAGTCTCACTGAGAACTCCCGAGCTCCTGGACAAGGAAACGGGAAACACACGTAGCACAATGCTCACTGCCCTTGAGAGGAAAACATGACAACTGCTTGTTTAGGTTGTGTAGGCCGGCTGTGTCGTCCGAGCTGTCATGGAGTACTCTCAGTGTGGCTTCTACAAGCACAGTCCCAGAAGGTCTGAGTTTCAGAGGAGCCATGACTCTGGAAAGTGGGTGAGCGATGGAGCCCAAACACTTGGGAGAGACAGTTGGGACCACATCTGTGTGCAGCCAGGGAAAGGCCTATGGAGGATGGTTCTTGTCCAAGGGGCTTCCACCCATGAAAGTGGTAGGTCAGGTCATGAGCTCTCCATTGGGCCCAGTGTGGAGAAAATCTGGTCAGTCCTTGCTTGGTACAGATGAAGGGAGCTTAGAGATCTTCACTGAGATGGGGCACTTGAGGTTTAGTGAAGGCAGGGATGAACCTGAAGCCACAGAGGGGCAGGAGCCTTCAGGATCAAGGGCAAGCTGCCTTGTCTCTCGTCCTCCCGCCCCCTGCCACACTCTTGCTCTGGGCTCTGACTCGCTCTCTGCAGGGTCATTAACCACCTACGGCCTGCCACGTGGTGTCCCCCTATATTTAACTCCTACACTGTGATTTACAGAGGCCTAGAATAGCAGCCCTCCTCTCTGCTCTCCCCTCTAGACTCCCTAAAGTCATGCTCACAGCTTCCACCCCAGGAAGAATGGTCTGGATCCTAAGGAGTACTGAACGATCCCTGAGGAAGACCAGTACAACAGGAAGGAAGTCCTCCACATGCCACACGAAACCCAAACCCAGACCAGGCCTCAGATCCCAAGGAGTACTGAGAGGTCCCTGAGGAAGACCAGTACAACAGGAAGGAAGTCCTCCACATGCCATACGAAACCCAAACCCAGACCAGGCCTCAGTCCCTTTTCTAGTTGAGCCCTGACTTCAGCTTCAAGACTGAGCCTTGACTCCTCTCTCCAGGTTGAAACTTGACCCTGACTCTAGCCTGAGCCCTGATCCATCCATCTGTCCTTCCTCCTTTCCTCCCTCCCTCCTTTCTTCCTTCCTTCTTCTCCCTCCCTCCCTTCCTTTACTTTCATTTACTTATTTATGTGTATGGTTTGTATATGTATGTTTTGATATATGTATGCATGTGCATTGTGTCCATGCCTCTCGTATCCACTGAGCTCAGAAGAGGGTATCATGTCCTCTGGAACCAGAGTGACAGGAGACTGAGAGCCACCATGTGGGCCCTAGGTCCTAGGTCCTCAGCAAGAGCAACAAGCGCTCTTAACCACTGAGTCATCTCTTCAGCACCCCCACTCTGCCCCATTCTTTTGCTAGCTTGACCCCTAACCACTGGTCCCTGCCTTCAGTTGTGCCTAGGGTTTTGTTTTGTTTTGTTTTGTTTTTAATAAAAGATATGACTCCACATCCTAGCTTTGGCCTCAGGGGTCAGAGATCATTAGTGGCCATGGATGAGAGACAAAGCCATAGGCCCACCTGCCCTGACTGAACTCCTCTACATCCCCCACTGGCTGTCAGCAATGGCCAAGCCTGTCTTCCTAATTGGCCTTCTATCTAATTCCTGAGCCATGTGATCAAGGCAAGGGCTGTGATATTTATAAAATCTGTGTCCTTCCTGATAAAGCCAGCCTTGGGGACCAGGTTCAGAGCCACTGGTTTCATCCTCTGAACCCTAGAACTTCAAACCACATCTGCCACAGAGGGCCCTCATCACAGTACACCTGTCACCCACTGAAGGCACAGCTCCTGCACATGGGCACCGCCCCCTCTCTGATGCCTGCTCAGATTCACAAAGCTCTTTCAGGCAGCCAGAACCCCAGCTGAGTGACAGGGGCAGGCTGGGAACTTGAGGGTGACTCACTGTGGTCTCGGAGCACTGGCTGCTTTGTCCTGCACGTGGAGCGGCCCTCCCCCGCAATCTGCAGCACTGGGGGTGGGAAGCAGTGGGCGGGAGGGAGGGCTACTCTGGTGGTACAGGTACCCGGCACAACCAGTGTCGTCGGAGGAAGAGCCCTGGACTGCTCATCCCTGTGATTGCACTGTTTGAATTATCTGGAATTCTGAATTAGAGCAGGGTGCCCTCCTCCAGGGCAGGGCCCCCCTCACATTCTGTGGGTACCCCCCCGCACCCCTTTTGCCTCTACTTATGTTCCTGCTTTCCCTGTCGTGACAGATCCTTGTCTCTTGCGGTTGTTCTTTGATCATGCCAACATCTTTCTCCCTGTATTTTCTGCCCTGACGTCAAAATGCTTCCCTTTGGAATGTTTGCTGCCGAGCCCAGTGCACCAGGTTCTTCTGAGGAGGAGGGACAGCCCGACAGTCCCTGCTAATAAGGGATGTCAGTCTACGACTTTAGAGCAGGGCTTGGGTTTCCTTTTTCCCTCCCCCAACCCCCTTCCAGAATCTTTCTCCATGGCTCTTGCTTGCCTGGAACTGTGTATACCAAGCTGGCTTCCAACTCTGAGATCCACCCTCCTCTTCCACTGCTTCCTAACTGCTGGGACTAAAGGTCCACACCATCATGCCTACTGAGCTCCCCTATTTCTTACTTGCTGTGACTTTGGGCAAATCGTTCGAGCTTCCATCCTTGTCTGTCCTGTGGGTTGCTACGCAGAGGCTCTGAGGTCACGTGTGGGTTCGAGATGCGTGTGACACATGGCTGTGACTACAGCCATGTCCATGCTTGGGTAGAGGGTGCAGTCTGAGGTTGGCCAGGGCTGGAGGAGTCACCTGTCTAGCTTCTAGACAGGTGTCTAGCTTACCCTCGGGTGGGAATGCTGTGTGGGATCTGAGGCTGGGGGGCTTCAGTGCCCTGAAAGTGCCCGAAGCCTTCTGAGTCCTGTCCCTGGGGGACCCTCATTTTCACACCATAGCCTGTGGTCAGCTTACAGGGCTGGGTTTGGAGGTGGGGCTAGGTGAAATGGATGGGAAGGCGGGCTGGTGGCAGCCTCCTGGAAGATGACAGTGCTAGATTGAGGACAGAGGCAATGGGGCTAAGAACAAACCAGCAGGCCAGATTCAAGGCCAGATCGGGAATGTCCAGCCTGGAGAAAGAGCAGTTGGAACAATGTAAGGGACAGGGACCAGAGACAGGCTACCAGGTGACAGGTGCTCAGGTGACAGGGACTCCCAGGATGGACATGCTATCAGCAAGGTCTGCCCTGGGAGGGGCAGGCCATCCATTCCCTTCCCATCAGGATTCTTCCTCCTATTACTGGACTCTCCAGTCTAATGGGAGATATAGATATAGACAGTAAGTTAAACAAATGAGCAACTGCTCTGAAGAAAAGGAAGTGGGGGTGGGGGTGGGGCACTGCAGAGATGGCTCAGAGGTTAAGAGCACTGACTGCTCTTCCAGAGGTCCTGAGTTCAAATCCCAACAACCACATGGTGGCTCACAACCATCTGTAATGGGATCTGGTGCCCTCTTCTGACCTACAGACATATATGCAGGCAGGATGCTGTATACATAATAAATAAATAAATCTTTTTTAAAAAAGAAAATGAAGTAGGGGGGACACGGATTTGGGGGACACCTGCCTAGACCTGGAGGGTGCCAGGGAGACTTTGTTAGGAAAAGGCGGCATTTGGGAGAATCCCTGAATGAAACAGGGATGCAGCCATGTGATGCATATGATACAGTGTGCCTGGTAGCAGGGGAACAACCAGTGCAAAGGTCCTGAGACAAATAAATAAATAAATAGCCAGCTCAGCAAATCCAAGGAAGGACAGGGAGGGCAGGTGGGCTGAGGGTGTACAGGGGTACTGAGGATGACCAGGACTAAATGGCCTCTGCATCGGGGGTTCAGAACTTAGGGCTAAGGATGGAGTGAGACCACAGAACTGAGAGCTGTTGGGAAAGAATGGATGATTGATTTAGAGCAGATAAGGCGTGTCAGGACTGAATGGATATCTGGCTGAAAGCCGGAGGAGGCCGGAGGACCCTGGCTCATCTCCTTTGCCTCGTGGCCTGGGGCTGGTTCTCCACTTGGGCTGTTGAGTCAGGAAACCGATATTTGGGCTGGGGACAGAGTAAAGGTGATGCTCCATTTGGCTGGAGTCCAACCCTTCTGGAGACCATGGGACAGGGAGCCAGCTGGGGCACAACCATGTGTAACCCTGATTCTGTTGAGACTGGGCTTGCCCCACCCCAGCCTGCAGATGGAACCACAGCCCCTCCAAACAGATAAGCAGCATGAGAAACTGAGGCAGGAGGCTCCGTGTATGCTGCGGTTACCACGTGCCTTTCATACACATCGTCCTGGCATTGAACGGATTGGGCCAGGGGAGGACAGAGGCTCAGACAGGAACATGACTGGCCCAGTGTCACACAATGACAGCATATTCAAACTCTGAGAAAACCCTGAGGCATCTGGGAGCAAGCCCAGGGACTTTTTTTCTCTCCGGCCACAGCCTCTGCACTCTCCTTTATCTGTAGGGAAAGCTGGCTCAGACAGCCCAGCTCCCTACTCCACGCCATACTCCCATACTCACTTTCTTTTACATTCTCTGAACCTGTGAGTTCTTTTTCCAGCCTCAGGCTCTTTGCATATACTGTGCTGTCTGCCTCGAATTCCCCCTTCATGTGTATGCCCATCCCGTCCTTTCTCCTCACCCATGAGAGAGCGTCAGCTCAAATATAACTTTTTTGTTTTTCTAGACAGGGTTTCTCTGTAGCCCTGGCTGTCCTGGAACTCACTCTGTAGACCAGGCTGGCCTTGAACTCAGAACACTGCCTCTGCCTCCCAAGTGCTGGGATTAAAGGTGTGCACCACCACTGCCCGGCTCAAATATGACTTCTACAGACAGCTTTACGTGACTTTTCATCCTTCCTGGCCCCCACCTTTTTCCAGAGTTCTGGCTCCTGCCACCACTCTCATCCATCTGTGTGGCTATGTTTAAGATCTTTTTCCTTAAGAAACTGGCTGGGTACCCCTGAGATCACGGGCCTTAGTTCTTAGGGTCCCTGCTAGGCCAAGCACAGGAAAGAGAGGTGCTATTCGATGCCTCTGCCTTGTGGGCTCTGAAGTTGTAGCCTGCTGAGGTTCCTGACACCTGCCCCCTACTTCCTGAGATGGGCTTCTTGTCCTCAGCCCTGCTGAGTGATGATGTCATTCCTTAAGTGGCTTCTGAGCTGCTCCAGGCTTGCCTGGGCTCTGTGTGTGTGTGTGTGTGTGTGTGTGTGTGTGCACGCACGCGCACGCACACACACACACACATGGCCCTGGGCACATGTACGTGTGTGCATGGGTCTCCTTGAGTAATTTCAGTGATGCTTTCAAACGCTGTCTCCTTGGAGAGGCGGCCCCCGCCCACCCAGCCCCAGGTGGCTTCCTCTGCCACCCTTCTGCCTCCCCGACCAGCTCCTCCATGACCCAGATCCGACCTGCCTTGACTCCCACATGCCCAGGCTTCGGGCTTCTACAATCTCAGGGTTGGGGGCCTCTCTCCAGACACACCTTCTCATTCAGAATCGGTTTCAGGTTCCAGCAGTGCTTACTGAGGCCATGTGGAAAGAGTGGGTGCTGGTGGGCCGCTGCCTGGGTTGGACCATGATTCCTCCACTCAGAAGATAATGATGCTTTGCCTGGGGGATATGGTGGCCAACACACACACACACACACACACACACACACACACACACACACACACACACACACGGCATGCCTGCTTCTCTTCTCGTTACTTCACTACCGGGAATGCTCTTCACCATGGCTTTGAGAGATGCGCCTCTCACTCCTATCCAGAGACACTTCCTGAAAGCCTTTCCTCACTTCTCTTTCACTTTGCCCAGAGGACATGCCCAGTGACTAACTTAACTAGTAGATAAACAGCTGAGTGAGTACAGAGCTTTGGCAGGCGTTTGGCCCCCAGGGCGCTAACCAGCTATCTTCCCTGTCACAGTCATTGTCCGTTGTAAGCACAGCATGAGTGGGTGCCATCACCCTTGTGGTCCTTCAGGGCTGTGACTTGGGTGCAGTAGGTGGTAGTGCCATCTTCTGTAGAGGGACCGAAGGCTTCCAGAGGCACCGGGTCTCTGCAGTTGAGCAGGTCAGCCTCCAAGGCCAACACCACCCACTGCCACCTTAGGGTCACCACCTGCAAACACTGTGATATCAGGAGCCCCACTGAGATGGCACCATACATCGTGGGAACTGCTGCCCACTGAAGATGGAAGAGGTTCTGGGTAGAGGATGCAGGCAGGAGCTAAGGCCCTTCCAAGTTGACCTCCCTGAACACCTGGGAAGGCAGCCCGTGTTCAGCCAGCTCCAGGCCTTCTCCAGATCTCATGTCACTGCATCTAAGAGACTCCTAGAAAGCACAGACCCAGGGCTGTCAACTCCCCTTGAACCCACAACCCCAGAAAGGAGGGGAGGAGACAGAATGCCCTTCTCCAGTAATTCTTGACCCAAATCAGTCTTCTCCTGACAAACATAGTAGCCTGGCCAGTCCTGCTGCTCTCTGGGTCTGTGTGCTCAGAGGAGGCTCGTGTGAGCTGTGCCATCTAAGAGGGCACTGCCACCCTGTGTCAGGAAGCTAGCCCAAGCTCCACTGCATGGGTGCTGGGATGAGCAATCACGCCTGCAAGAGAAGTAAGCTAAGGTCTGACTTCAAAGCATTTTGGATCAGGTTCTGAAAGCCTAAATGCATACGGAGGTCCCTAAGAAGGAGGTGGGTTCCCTTGCCCCATGGCAGCCTGTGTCTCCAAGATCAGCAGCACATGAAGCCACTCAAGAGCTCCTTAGAAAATGTAGCCCGTGGTTTCACCCAGCTTAGATGTGTGGTCGGTCGGGGTGACTTCATGTGGGTGGCTGAGTTCCCCCCTCCCTTAGCTTGGAGCATTGTGATGGTGAGAGTGGACTAGGGAGCAGCCACACTTTTTCCACCGGTGGCTACTTGTCTGCTCTCCAGCTGCCAGTCCTGGGCTGCCCAGCCATGAGGTAGTGATGTCCCCAGGACACCGAGGGGACACATGGATGTTGGTCAGGACCTCCTCCCTCACCATCTTTGCATTTCTATCAGCCTTCCTTTCTAACATTCGGGATCAGAAACATACCACCAGGTTTCCAGACTTTCCCCCTAATGTCAGCACTGAGCTGTGACCAGGAGAGCCGTGACTAGCTCTCCTGGTTCACATGAGCCGTGTTCCACAACACTGATGTTTTCATTATCTTTCACTCATAAATGTTTTTTTTTTTCCTATTTGTCTTATTTCCTGACCTATGAGTTACTTATGATTTTTGTAGGTTTTTAAATTGTGTGTGTGTGTGTGTGTGTGTGTGTGTGTGTGTGTGTGTGTGTGCAGGGCATACCCAGCACGTATGTAGAGGTCAAAAGATAACTTTAGCGAGTCAGTTTTCTCCTCCTCCTGTGGGCTCTGGAGATTGAACTCAGATCATCAACACTGTGTATGTAGCTCTGGCTGGCCTGGCATTTACTAAGTAGACCAGGCTGGCTTTGAACTCCTGATGAAGACAACCAGCTTGTGTTGTGTCTTTGGTATTTATTGAGACTTGCTTCATAGTTCAGAATGTGGCCGGTTTTCATAAATGTCACAGACTTGTTTGAAAAGGAACACCTCTTTGCTCCTTTGGGGATTAAGCAGTTACTGTGTTCTTAAGGTGCAGTGGCAGTTCTGTCAGGGGAGGATCCAAGGGCTGTGGAAGCAGCTGGCTCAGGACCCTGCCGTCCATCTCTGAGAGGAGTGGTCAGGGGGCAGGAGCTGGTAAGCCTATGTAATCAGGGAAGGCCCCCTGCAGGGGGTGATTCTCAGAGATGTGAATGATAGCCAGGAAAGAGTGTTGGGAAGGGCATTCCACCCAGAGGTAACTACACAGTTAAAGAAGGTATGAAGGTAGAGAGTAAAATGGAAATGTAACACATCTTTTTGTGAGATTAACCTGGCTGAGGTACAGAAAGTATGAAGGTCAGAGAAGTTGTGTTTATTAGAAAGTATGTCCCCAGCTGGGCCACAGAGAAAGGTGTGGCAGGAGCTTTGAGCATCATAAGGCTAATATGCTAATGCCAGATAGAACCCCCGATAAGCTCTGGCTGCAGCCCAGGCCTCTGCTGTGCATTCTGGCTTGATTCATTAGTCCCCTCAAAAGCTTTAGGCGGTTGGTATTCTGATCACCCACCGTTCATAGGTGAGGACTTAGACACCAAGAGGTTAAGTGAATTTACCACAGGCTGCACGGCTCCAGGTGGTGGGGCCAAGTGGATCCGTGCTGCTCTGGCTGCCAGGCACTATTATTCTGGCGGCACAGGCGGTACTGGGAGTTTCATGTCAGTGTAAAAGGGACATTGCAGTGAGGTTCCTACAAGACCGTTTTGGGGGATTGAGAGCTGCTGTGACCTGTCTCCTCTGTTCAGATGAAAAGTGGGAGACAGAACTCAAAATCTACACCGTTGGAAGACCTTCCTGGGGGGGCGGCATGAGGCAGAAGGAGAAGCAGAGGGTTGGACCTGTGGGGATGGAATGGAATGAAAGGGGGGAAGGCATCTTTATGGGGGGTAGGAAGGGAAGGAGGGAGCTGCTTTACTGGGGAATCAGAGTCTGCAACCTTGACTGGAACCCCAGGATGTTGACCAGGGAGGCTCCTCTCACAGCCAGCACTCTCTCAGCCCTGGGTGGCAGAGGCTGCACGCTTGAGAAAATGATGTGTCTGTTCCGAGAAACCAAATGCCCTACGATGAATCCAATTAGATTTCATAGGCACATGAAAATGCGATCCATCTTAAACACACTCTGCGAATCTCCGGCCATGGATGAATATTTCATTCTATGTCAGCAGCCAGAGCAGACTAGCAAGCGGCAGCCAGCATCTCCCTAACAGGTGGGGCCACGTGTTCCTATAGAGGAGGGGAGTCCAGCTTGGACCCCTTAGGCGAGTGGGACCTCAGGCAGCCTCTTTACCTCCCAGATATCGCTATAGCCCCCATCATGATTCCCCCACCCCCACTACCTGCGGCTCAGCAGGGAAGTTCATGCTCATTCATGCCACACTGAGCCACCCTGGGTATCAGCAAGGCACTCGAGTTGAGGACACAGCCTTGTACAGAACAATCCAAAGGTACTTAGCCCAGGAGGTGTGGAAACAGGGACGGACACAGAGACCACATCAGACATGGGTGAGTTGTGCTACAAGAGGAAGAGATAGGAACCCCAAAGTGGTGGTGCTTGTACCAACCTATGAATTGGGCAAAGTATCCTAAGAACCTGGCTCTGCACATGCAAAGGTCCTGAGGTAGCAAAGCGCTCATGTGCTCAAAGAACAAGGAAGCCAGCATGACTGGAGTCAAGGCCATGGTGAGGGTTGGGTTCCTGCTACATTAAAATCCTGCAGACTGAGAAACTGTGCCCAGCTGCAAATGAATACAAAGGCAAGCCCCATCACCTCTGTGGGCTCAGTTTCCCCTTCTGTAAAATGGAAGCTAGCACATGGGCTAATGTGTCAGGTGATTGGAGGGCCTATGTAACAGGGATCATCACACAGTAACTCATCTATATCCTGCTGACTCTGAGTGCCACAAGGCTCAGAGTAGACTGAAGAGGGAGCTCAAGATGGCGCAGAACCAGGGAGATAGCTCTGCTCGGAGTTAAGCAGCTCTAAGGGGAGCTAGAGATGTTCCTGGGTAATTGTTTTCTTCATCTGTGCTGGGTATAGAATCCAGGGCTTTTTTACATGCTGGGCAAGTGTTCTACCACTGAGATCTATCCCCAGTGGTTGAAACGGGGTCTTACTATGTAGCCCACATTGGCCATGACTTTGAGGGCCTCCTGCCTTCACTTTGGGAGAGTTGGGATGGCAGTCATGAACAGCGATAATTTGTTTGGTTTTTGTTTGGTTTTGTTGTTGTTTTTCAAGATATGGTTTCTCTGTGTAACAGAGCCCTGGCTGTCCTGGAACTAGCCTTGTAGAGCAGGCAAACTCAAGAGATCTGCCTGCCTCCGCCTCCCAAATGCTGGGATTAAAGGTGTGCACCACCTTGCTGGGCCGTACTTCCAGGGGTGGGATTAAACTCAGGGCTTCATGCATGGCAAGTCATTTACCAATTCCAGTCTAGATCATTTTCAATGAGTAGAAATGTGTTGGCTCACTGTTCTGGAAGATAAGAAATTCAGGGTCAAAGGGCAATGCCTGGTAAGAACCTAAACCAGAGGAGCGAGTTTGGGGGCCAAAGTGAAGGGAGGGGAGGGAGCAAGGGCAAGTAAGTAAGTTCACACAAAGGGGGTCCAGTCTTAGGTCCTACTCCCAATAGCATTACAACAGCAATTAACTTCCAGTGGATATTGAAGGGCACACACATTCAGACCACAGCAGGATGCAATTCTGCTGTAGCTGGCCCAGGATAGAGGGAACCCATGTCCTCTGTGACCCCAGAGGGCCAAGTTGGGGCTTTAGGGAGCTTGAGTTGCCTAGGGGTGGAGCCAACTGCTTGGGAAGCACTGAGCCCGCTCACCCATCTCTGGAGTGTGCAAATGAAAACCAACACTTTTTCAGAAATAGGCGGTGGTCATCTATTGCTTTGTATCCCCTCCCCCAATCCAGTTAATGTTTGCTACCTCATGGTTTCTGTGGTTCTGGAATTTCGGAGCAGTTTGTCTAGACATTATGGTCATCAGATAGGGAGATGGGGTGTGTGTGTGTGTGTGTGTGTGTGTGTGTGTGTGTGTGTTTTGGTTCTCAGTGCCCATATAAAAGGCCATACCTATAATGACAGCACCGGGAAGACGGAGACCAAACAGTTCTTTGAGGCTTGCTGCTGAGCCAGCCTAGTGTGCTTAGCGAGGTCCAAGTCAGTGAGAAAACATTGTCTCAAAAAAAAAAAACAAGAAAAACCAAGGTGAGCAGTACCTAAGAAACGTGAGCTTGACCTCTGGCCTCCACACATGTACAGCACCTGCATACATGTATACAGACAGACAGACGTGTAGATAGACAGACAGATGTGTGCACAGACAGACACACACAGGGTGGATGTTACTGACCCTCGGATCTGGCTGGCTGGCTGGCATGCTCTCTCCTCTAGGGAGCCCTCCCATTGCCCCAGCGACTACTAATCTCTCTCCACACTGGGCTGTGGCCCCAGCTTGGACACTCCCTGTGATGGGTTTTTATGTGTTTTCTAATTGCTGTGTGTATTTCTGCCTCCCGTACTTGACCAAAGGCTTGAGGGCTGGGACCGTGTGAGTCAGAGCAGGCCCCATAAAGGCTGGAGGAATTGAATTAAATGTGCTGGCAGTGGCCGCATTCTGACCATTTTGTTTTGCTCTTTGCCAGCTTGACCTTCCAGGATGGTCCCTCAGCGGAGGCCAGGATGAAACAAGCCTCCAAGGGCCTGCCTCCTCTTAGCCGAGCTTTCAGCCAGAGGGCAGGTTAGCAGGCTTCTGCACCACCTTCTCCAAACCCCTCGGGCCAATCTGGTGAAGTCTTGTCTGCCAAACAGGCGGTTAGAGATCGTGTCCCCTTGAGCACGGCACCAACCAGAGGCTTTGGAAAATGGTGGCAAATTAGAAACCTGAGGGGCAGCATGCAGAGTGGACCGGGGAGTGCCTGGGTTCAAATCTTAGCCCTGCTTTGTGCAGCCTTGTGAAGATCATTTTTTGTGCCCTGATTCTCACTCTGGAGACAGAACTCAAAGACCTACTCAGAAGGCTGTGTGGGAATCCAACTGTGTGCCAACTGCTGTGGGCATGCAGGAAGTGGAGTCTGGAGACGAAGCTACAGAAGCGCTGACCCACAGGACCTTGGGTTTCCTCTAACCACCCAGCACCTCTGTGGGGTACTCACAGACACTTTATGGGGTGCTGTGCATTCATGTTCTTCCAGAGGTGTTTTTTAAATAAATAGATTTTTTTTTTCATTTTATGTACTTTGATGTTTGCCTTGCATGCATGTCTGTGTGAGGGAGTCAGACCCTTCCCCCCCCCCAAGAACTGGAGTTACAGACAGTTGTAACCTGCCACTTGGGTGCTAGGAATTGAATCTGGGTCTTCTGGAAGAGTAGCCAGTGCTTTTAACTGCTGAGCCATCTCTCCATCCCCAGGGAGATATAGTTTTAAGCTGAACTAGGAAACACATAAAATGTACCACCCAAGCCCTCACCCCTACCTCTGGGTGTGGGTGTGTGTGGGTGTGTGTGTGTGTGTGCACGCCTGAGAAGGCTAAAAGAGAGTGTTGAATCTTCTGGAGTTGGAGTTTTATGCATTTCTAAGATGCCGATCTTGTTAAATGGGTGCTGGGTTCTGAACTTTGGTCCTCATGATTTTTTGTTTGTTTGTTTGTTTGGTTTGGTTTTTTTGAGACAAGGTTTTTCTGTATAGCCCTGGCTGTCCTGAAACTCACTCTGTAGACCAGGCTGGCCTCAAACTCAGAAATCCACCTGCCTCTGCCTCCCAAGTGCTGGGATTAAAGGCATGCGCCACCATTGCCCGGCTGGTCCTCATGATTACAGGGCAAGTGCTTGTAACTTGTAACCATCAAGCAAGCCATCTCCCCATCCCCGGCCACACCCATCCCTATAGCCTTCTTCTTCCTCTTGTTTTAAGACAGGGTTTCACCAAGTTGCTCAGGTTGCTTTTGAACTTAAATGCACCCAGGCAGATACAGGCTTCCAGCCCCAGAGTCTCAGGCAGCTTGTGCACCCGGCCAGCCATTTTCAAGCTGCAGTCGGATGGCACAGAGCACATTTCTACTGCAGACCAACCGTCAACACCTCCGTCCCAGGGTTCCTCCTGTGCCCCTACCAACCTCACACCCATTATTAAAGTGTGGTTCCCCAGTGCCCTCTCCCAGCCCCTGGCAAGCACAAAGCTGCCTTTTGTTCTCCAAGCTCGCTCTGCTCCGCATATCTTATGTGTCACGTGCCTGACTCTTCTCAGGCTCTGTGCCCACCGTGGCTAAGTATTGGGACTTTCTCTCTTTTGATGACAGAATAATAAGAATGCTCTGCCATGTAGCCAGAGCCCACAGCTTGAAGGTAAGAGGACTGTGTGTGGCTGGGAGGAACAGGCAGGGAGAGACCCATGCTTCAGTAAGACAGTGCCCAGCCCTGTTATAGCCCACCTTTAGCTATAAACCCCTGGTCCACACAGGTCCTCCTCAGCTGACTCCACTGTCAAACTGAGAGAAGTAGGTTAGGGAAGGTGACCTGAGTGAGTGCTCAGCAAGCCACCCGGCACCAGCACCATGGCCTCCACAAACTCAGCAAATAACTTCTTCACCGTGTCCTCCGAGAGGTGACGGGTCCAGCCAGGCCCTGATGGCAAAGGAAGATGATGCGTGGCTGTTCACCCCAAGAGCTGTCGCCCTGGTGATCCCTGAGCTGCCCTTCGACCCCTGCCCGTCCAAAAGGCTGAGGAGCAGTCACCCCAGGGTGGGTTTGGCCTTAACTCATCCTCTCTCCCAGCTCTCTCCAGGCCTTTCCTCAGGGTTCTTCCCCATCTGACTTCCTTGTGCTTCTTCGCAGCTTTTCTGTCTGCTGTCCTGCCAGGGCTTGCTCTGTGCGCAGCACCAGAGACAACATGGGAAAGGCACATGTGTGTTCCCTTCCTCTCCGTAGCATAAGAGAAAGACTGGAAATGTAAGCAGCTCTGAAGAATAAGCAGGGTACCTCAGAAGCGTTTTGAAGGGAACCATGAAGGGCATGGAGAGGGGACAGGGCAGCGTAGAGCATCCTTTGCAGCGGTCAGTCAGGGAGGAAGTGGTGCTTAAACAGAAACCTGAAGCAGCCAAATGTGAGAAGAGCTGGGAGGGAAATGGCCAGACCTGTATGGATAAAGGTCCCATGGCCACCATGAACAGGCACAGGGGAGTGACTCATGGGATTCCAGTGGTTGAGTCCACACTAGGAAGCTGGAGTTATGTCAGAGAGTGAGAAAAGACCTGAAATCCAGCTAAAGGGACCGAGGAAAAGAATTCTGCCTTCAATTTTTCCAAGGGAGTCTGACATTGCCCTTCTGTGCCTGTGTTCAGTGTATTTAAGGATGTACAGTTCTTACTGCTATTTCTTTTAGTCATCGATGAAGAGATGGAGGCTGGGCATGGGCCCCATGACCTCTAGCGTCCCACCTGAGGCCAGGAAAGGTAAACAGGATTCAGTCACCCCAGGGCCCTGCTAGTATCAAGCTTCTCACCCCAGGAGCCCACTGTACCCACATCCTGGGCAGCTGTACAGAGCTCACCCCCAGGAAGGCCCAGGGTTCCCTCTGTGACGGTCTCAGAGAGGCCAGGGCCTGCTGTGGAGACAGTGTGAGCCACTGCATCCCAGCAGCCTGCAATCCTGTCCACCAAACAACTGGTTGATTGAATGTCACGCTTTTCAAACAGTTGCTATGGACACGAACCCGGCAGGAAGCAAGTGGGACCTGGCACTCGCCTGGATCGCACGTAGCTGTCAGAGGGGAGCTGGAGCCTGGATCCCAGTTTGGTAGGCAATAGCAAATGCAGGTGCAGAGCCACACTGCTTTCCCAGCTTGGGGCTTCAGCCACCAGAGAGCTGTGTTTCCTCTTTTAACATAAGTGTCTGTGTGACCACTGGCTTCAGAGTTAGCTATACAGAAAACCTGTAGGTTGGCACACAGATTCTGGAGGTCAGGAGCACCCTTGTAGCCTGGCCCTTGCCAGGGTCCCTCAGGGACATGCTATGTCATGTCACCTTGGCAGGTCTCAGTTCCTCCCAGACTGACTCGGGGCTCAGCAGCCAGCCAGTGGGCCTTGCTTTTCCCAACCTGGTGTGAGAGGACAGACAAGCCTCTGCCACAGCATCCTGTTGGTGACACCCAGGAGAATGTGACAGGAAGTGGAGCCACCCTGGTATGTTTGACTAGAGAAGTGGTATCAGGGATTGAAGAAGCCCATTGCACAGCCTTCAGGAGGCAGCGGGCGCTCACCACCACATCGGCCTGGCTTCCTGATTTCTCTCATGGTCCCCCAAGACTTCCTGGTACTCCTTCACTTCACACCCTCTTACTTGCTGTCTTCGGGCTCTAGGCAGAGGGCTAGGAACACAGAGAGGGTGGTGTGATGCCTGGTATTCCAGTACAGGAACTGTGTATCTGGTGGCACAGCAGAGAGAGCTCCAGGTGGTGCCTGGAGATGCCTTGCGGATGTGGAGGTAGCCTGATGACCTGGGCCTAAAGGAAGCCACAATCCGGTAAGCCATAGGCAGAGCGTGTCAGACAGGACCAGGCAAGGCAATGGGGGAGGAAATGAAGTTGCCGGAATGAAGAGCCTGTGGCGAAGGCAGAAATGAGGCCAGACATCAGGGAAAGTTGGTGTTCCATCCGGGGCCCAAGGGAGTCTTGGAAGGGCCCGAAGCATGCCTGGGTGGCTCATGCCTTCTCATTCCAGAGCTGGAGAGGGTGAGGTAAAACTGCTGAGTTTAAGGTCAGCCCAGACTGTATAGGAAACCTTGGCTTAAAAAAAAAAAAAAAAAAGTGGAGAGATGGATAAGCAGTTAAGAGCACTGGCTGCTCTTCCAGAGGACCCAGGTTCAATTCCCAGCATCCGTTTAGAAGCTCACAACTGTCTGTAACTCCAGTTTCAGGGACTCCTGTGTCCTCATCTGGCCTCCAGGCATGCACACGATATACAGACACATAAAGTACAAATAAATAACAAATAAGAATTAACTGGCTTTTGCTTCGTTTTCTTTTTGTTGTTGTTTTAAGGAGAGGATTTGCCTGCGTGTGAAGCTGCCCCAGGCAGGGCTGTGGAGGTGGAGAGGCAGGACTCTGAGGACATGATGAAGGCACAGCAGTTCAGGAAACATTTGCTATTGAGCCCACTGGAAGGAGTTGAGAGCAGTGTGGCCTGGTTTCTGACTTGAGCTGGTGGGAGGAACAGATGGGGGGGGCGGGGTCTGTCAGACATGCAGAGTGAGATACCGAGGAAGCAGTTAGGTGAGTCTGGAGTTTGAGGGGCGCACTGGGTAGAGAACCCGAGTGTAGAAGTGCCGGGCGTAGGTGGCGCCGTGCACCGAGAGATCAGCAATGACAGGGCGTGTGGGGAGGTGAAGTTCATTCAGTCCTTGGATTCGGGGGTTGGTAACAGAAGAGGAGGAAGGAGGGTGTCCAGCGTCACTTCCAACAGCATCAAGGCCCTGGCGGCCCTGAAGAACGCAGCTGCTCTTTCCCACATCACCCCTCAGAGAGCTAGCGGGGGACTGTGTGCTCCATGGCCCGTGGTGGGCGGGTGTGCCGAGTGTTCGGCTCTTCAGCCCCACTGGCTCCTAGCCTCTCGTCTTTCAGTCCAGAGCCCCACTGTGCACCCCACTTCTCTCTCTGCCTTACCCTCGACGCTCAGCACTGAGTAGTAGGACTATCTTTGTTAGGCCTCTCCCTGTCTTAATGCCACCTTAGACGCAGCTTTTCTAAGAGCTGCAGATGCATCCTTTTTATCCAAGAGACTGGGAGAAGGAAGGCCTTGAGGGGCAGAGTGGAGGACAGCTAAAGATGGCTAGAGGCTCAGTCAGTGTGGGTGCGGTTCGCCTGACAGAGCCTGCCTGAGCAGGGAACATTCCCGACTAGAGTATTGATGGAGTCGGGTAAGCTTGACTTCTTGAGGAGTCAGGCTGGGTTCTGTCCCTGGCTTCTTCCCTACTTAGCTCTCCCATGCTCACAAGCTCCCAGATGATGCATGGCAGGGTAGGGAGGGCCCATCCTGTGGCTGGTGGCTGGCAGCGGGTGGTGCCTGAAGCCACAGAAGCACCCCAGAGCCCAGAGGGCTCCCAAGGCAGCAGTATCTCCCTCCTCTGAGTTTCCGTGAAGCAATGAGGCTTAGATTAATGAGAGGCAATTATGGACACCCGGATGGGCCTAAGTATAGCTCATTGAGAAAGGCAGTACATGGCAGCCAGCTGCCTCCCCTGCAAGGCCATGGATGCCTATTTTAAAACTCCCTACAGTGAAGCTCTGCCACCCCTGGGTGCTGGGCTCCTGAGGGGCTGGCA
Organism: Mastomys coucha; assembly: GCF_008632895.1. Taxonomy (NCBI): domain Eukaryota; kingdom Metazoa; phylum Chordata; class Mammalia; order Rodentia; family Muridae; genus Mastomys; species Mastomys coucha. The sequence continues at coordinate 142,606,688 of NW_022196897.1, forward strand.
TGCAGCGAAGCCGGAGCCCTGAGAGACTCGATGTGAGCAGACAGACCATCCTTGCTCAAACCCCTGCTGTCTTAGAGCTAGGAAACCAGTTTGAGGTCACAGAAAGTAAAAGCAGATGCAGGATTTGAATCCATTTCCAACTGCATGCCAACACTCTGCTGTCCTGGGCACATCCTAGACCACAAGGCTTGGCCAGTCCCCAAGGGTACAGTGTAGGGAGGGGTGGAGTGGGGGGAGACTGATGCTTGATAATGGAAACACAGCTAGCCCTTATCCAGATCTCACACAGTTCGCTTCATTTTGACTCTACTAAAAAGGAAACTGACTCAGGGAGCTGATTTAGTCAACACCAGTGCCCCACGGTGAGGTGGCACTCCTCAGAGACACACTAAGACTGAGCTTATTTCAGGGTTCACAGGAAACCGACCTGTGCCCAATGGATGTGCATGCCGAAGTTTACTGGGGGAGTGTCTCGGATGGCTCTGGAAGAGGCCAGAACCAGGTTGAGGGAGGGATTGGACATCAGGATAGTCCCAGCAGAGGCTGTGCTGATCCCACAGGGAGCTGTGAGCAAGAAGCCCTGTAGGGGTGTCTGGAAGAGAAACAAGGGCATCAGAATGGCAACCAGTTGTTCAATGCAGGTTGCCCCTGGGGACAGTGAAGGCCTGTAAGGATTTCTGTCTGACTTAGAGCAGTTTGTAGTGGGAATTTGGCTGTGAACTGTCAGCAGCTGGCGATCTTGGCAGCTGGAGCCGGAGATGTCAGTGCAGGAGGACCTGGGGCCACCACCACACACTATGGCCACAGTGAGAAGCCCGGCATGGCAGTGCGTGCTTGTTATCCCAGCCCTCAAGAGCCTGGGTAGGAAGGCTTCTCATTCCTCTGCTTGGGTGGGGAGAACCTGGCCTGCCCTCTGCAAGATCACGACACTAACGAGTCACATTGCTGGTGGGTGAAGGCCAGTGCTAACAAGGCATGGCCAGCTGGAAAGGAGGGAAACTCTCATCAAAAACCCAGGGGAGGGGAGTTAACTGGGGAGATGGTCTGGTGGTAGAGAGTGCTGGCTACAGCCTGGCGATGGTAGCATACGCCTAAAATCCCAGCCCTTGGGAGGTGGGAGCAGAGCGATCTCTGTAAGTTCAAAGCCAGGGCTACATGGAGAAACCCTGTCCCAAATAACAAAAGAGAAATAGAGGGAGAGAGAGAGAGAGAGAGAGAGAGAGAGAGAGACAGACAGACAGACAGACAGACAGACAGAGACAGACAGAGACAGACAGAGAGACAGAGACAGAGAGAGACAGAGAGAGACAGAGAGACAGAGAGAGACAGAGAGAGGCAGAAAGACAGAGAGAGAGACAGAGAGAGAGGAGGAGGGGGGGCGGCATTGGCTGTTGTAATAAAAAACCTGGGTTCGATTCCTAGCACCTACATAGTGGCTCCCAAGTATCTGTAACTCCAGTTCCTGTGGATCTAATGCTTTCTTCTGTTCTTCTGGCCTCCCTGGGCACAAGGCTTGCACACGGTGCACAGATGTACATGCAGACAAAACGCTCATATATGTAAAATGAGTAGGTCTCAAAAGACCAAGCCAACTGTGCAGGGACAGAGTGGGAGATGGCATGCAAGCCATATCCGGTAAGAACACGACAAGAATAACAAACAGCTTGATGATAAAGTAGCCAGAGGATTTCAGTAGACATTACTCCAAAGAGAAATGTAGGAATGGCCAAGAGCCACGGTGGCAGGAGGCAGAACATGATTCTGTATGAGGGAAATGCAGGTCAGAGTCTCACTGAGAAACCGGACGTGGTGGTGAATGCTTGTGGTCCCAGCACTAAAGAGCCTGGGATAGGAGGAAAGTGAGTCTGAGGCCAACCTGGGCTACAATCTGGCATTCTGACTTCTAGAGGTTGCCCTCCCCAGTTCATACCTCAGCATAGAGAGTCTGTTTCAACTGACTCTCTTAGTTCCTCTGCCCAGCAAGAACCTCAGGAGCAGGTCCCGCACCCCCAGCTTTGCCACAATCCTCTCCTTAACTTCACCATGCCAGCAAGGGGACTCAGGTGTGATCAGGATCCCACCATACTTGGCTCCAGGGATAACCTGGGTGCCTCTCGTCTCTAAGTATGGGCCAGATCAAGCCTCAAGGCTCCGTTGAGCAGGACATGGGGCTTAGAAACCTGGTTGACCTCCATGGCCCAGCCAAGAAGAGGCTCAGAAATGGAGAGGAGTGCGGCCAAGTTAGGGACTGGTGTTTTCAGGCTAGTCCTGAAAATCTGCTGGTCCAGCTGTTCCATTTGTAAAATGGGCAGAGGGAGTCACAGTGACTCCATCCGTTGGCCACTCTCTGTGAGGCTTTGTCTTGTTCTTGTCCCCCTTGTTCTAAGGCTGGGCCTCCCTTTGGCTCTGAGTACTCTGTCCCAGGCCACCACTCTTATCATCCTAGAGGACAAAGATGGCCCGTGGGCTTGTCAGCATCTTTGCTGTCGGTGGCCCCAGCACCCAGCACCCAGCACCCAGCCCCCAGCCCAGGGATCATAACCATTAGACATCTGGGGAGTTTACAGAGGCATGAAGGTCTCTCTGCTAACGTACATCTGGACAGCCCTGTGTTTGGCCATAGGTAAGGTAGTTCCTGAGCAGCCCCGCCCTTTAGAAGCCTCTCTGGCCCTGGAAAGGGAGACGGGAAATGCTGAGCTGGCTAGAAGAGTTACCTACCAGAGCACTGAGGATACCAGGGGTCCTGGATAGGAGACTCTGAGGCTCCTTCAAGATGACTCACACGTGCTTCCAAGGCCTTGTGGGCTACTCCGTAGAAACCCTCCTTAGGCCTCAGGGGTAGCTGCTGGGGGCAGGGCGCACAAAGCTTCCGGTGAATGTGCATGTGGATGGGAAGAACATGGAAGTAGGCAGCCCCCTGCCCACTGCCCACTGTGAGAGGAGCCTACAAACCTGGAGTCAGAACCTGGCTTTCAGGGTTCCCATGAACACCTGTCCACGGAGACCCACCAGGAGAGTGTCGTCCTCTGCTTATCGCTTGGCTGCCTACCTCTGTAGCTTTGACCATGTGCTCAGAGACAGTGACAGAGAAGCATGGCTCTGCTGTCCCCTTCAGCAGGGGATCCCTGTCCAGTGCTGGTGTATGCACAGCAGCAGTCAGACAGAGGGCTGTGATCAGAGGGCACAGACCTCCGCAGCTGCTCCTGCCAAGACTCCCTGCCTCAAGCTGCCTCAAGCTAGTTTCTTTTCTTTTCTTTTCTTTCTTTTTTTTTTTTTTTTTGGTTTTTCGAGACAGGGTTCTCTGTGTAAGCCCTGGCTGTCCTGGAACTCACTCTGTAGACCAGCTAGCCTTGAACTCTTGAACTCAGAAACCCACCTGCCTCTGCCTCCCAAGTGCTGGGATGCCCGGCTTTTTTTTTTTTTTTTTAAGATTTATTTATTTATTATATGTAAGTACACTGTAGCTGTCTTCAGACACTCCAGAAGAGGGCATCAGATCTCATTATGGATGGTTGTGAGCCACCATGTGGTTGCTGGGATTTGAACTCAGGACCTTCAGAAGAGCAGTGCTCTTAACCGCTGAACCATCTCTCCAACCTGCCTTAAGCCATTTTCAACATGCCTCCTCCTGCTCCCCGCCCTATCCAGTTCAGTCCTGTTAACCAGCTGACCACTTACTGTCTTTTCTCTCCAGGACAACTGCTGCCTGGGACAGGTGACCCCAGTGCCCCACTAGGGCAAAGGCCCCCGCCCCACGGGCCGGGATCATGAAAGGCCTCGGTGACAGCCGCCCCCGCCACCTCTCCGACAGCCTGGATCCACCTCATGAGCCCCTCTTTGCCGGGCCTGACCGCAACCCCTACCTGCTGTCGCCCACCGAGGCCTTTGCCCGGGAAGCCCGCTTCCCTGGGCAGAACACACTGCCGGGGGACGGGCTCTTCCCACTCAACAACCAGCTGCCCCCGCCGAGCAGCACCTTTCCCCGAATCCACTACAACTCCCACTTTGAGGTGCCCGAGGAGAGCCCATTCCCCAGCCATGCCCAAGCAACTAAGATCAACCGGCTGCCTGCCAACCTCCTGGACCAGTTTGAGAAACAACTGCCGATCCACCGCGATGGCTTCAGCACCCTCCAGTTTCCCCGGGGTGAGGCCAAGGCCCGGGGCGAGAGTCCCGGCCGCATTCGCCACCTGGTCCACTCTGTCCAGCGGCTCTTCTTCACTAAGGCACCCTCCATGGAGGGCACCGCGGGCAAGGTGGGTGGCAATGGCAGCAAGAAAGGTGGCCTGGAGGACGGGAAAGGCCGGAGGGCCAAAAGCAAGGAACGGGCCAAGGCTGGGGAGCCCAAACGGCGAAGCCGCTCCAACATCTCAGGCTGGTGGAGTTCAGATGACAACTTGGACGGTGAGGGCGGTGCCTTCCGCAGTGGCCCTGCCTCCGGCCTGATGACTCTGGGCCGCCAGCCAGAACGCACCCAGCCCCGCTACTTCATGCACGCCTACAACACCATCAGTGGACACATGCTCAAAACCACCAAGAACACTACCACCGAGCTGACTGCCCCGCCACCCCCGCCTGCTCCCCCTGCTACCTGCCCCAGCCTTGGAGTGGGCACCGACACCAACTATGTCAAACGTGGTTCCTGGTCCACTCTGACCCTCAGCCATGCCCATGAGGTCTGCCAGAAGACCTCAGCCACTTTGGATAAGAGCCTGCTGAAGTCCAAATCCTGCCACCAGGGTTTGGCCTACCATTACCTGCAGGTAGGGGAGACGGTGGGGCAGGCAGGGTGGGGGTGGGGCAGGTAGGGTGGGGGTGGGGCGGGTTGGGTGAGGGTGGAACAGGGTGGCTATGGTTTGGGGTCCCAGCTGGAGCACAGGTTCACTGGTGAGATGGCTTCATACTGAGCATTGCTTTGCTCAACTGTGGAATCAGAGGTTGGGGGGCTGTTAATAAGAGGATCCCTGTCCTCACCGTGTTCTCAGCAGGTGTATTAATTAGGGCCCTTGGGAACCCAGCCCCAGAGAGACTGAACTATGTCCCTGCCCTTTAGAAGACAGATCTGGAAGCTGTGCCATCCCTCCCTCCCCCCGTCACAGGACCAACACATGACATTCTAATGGTCATCTTCCATGAGACTGGATTCTCCTCAAGGACACAGACCACATCTGATGCAGCCATATGTCTGTCCCCCAATGCCCAGGACAGGGTCTGGCAGGGAGGAAATGCTAGGAAAGGGTAGATGGATAAGTGGGTACTGAAGCCACCACAGCTAGAAACAAGCACACCACAGTTCTGAGGGCCAGGAACAGATGGGGGTCAATGTGAGTAAGGGGCTGCCTAGGTGACCCACAGTCCTGAGGGCAGGAACAGATGGGGGTCAATGTGAGTAAGGGGCTGCCTAGGTGACCCACAATCCTGAGGGCAGGAACAGATGGGATCAATGCGGGTAAGGGGCTGCCTAGGTGACCCACAGTCCTGAGGGCCAGGATCAGATGGGAGTCAATGTGAGTAAGGGACTGCCTAGGTGACCCACAGTCCTGAGGGCCAGGATCAGATGGGAGTCAATGTGGGTAAGGGGCTGCCTAGGTGACCCACAGTCCTGAGGGCCAGGATCAGATGGGAGTCAATGTGAGTAAGGGGCTGCCTAGGTGACCCACAGTCCTGAGGGCCAGGATCAGATGGAAGTCAATGTGGGTAAGGGGCTGCCTAGGTGACCCACAGTCCTGAGGGCCAGGATCAGATGGGAGTC
>NW_022196897.1:142612449-142696083 GCF_008632895.1 Mastomys coucha
CTAGGTGACCCACAGTCCTGAGGGCCAGGATCAGATGGGAGTCAATGTGGGTAAGGGGCTGCCTAGGGCCACCAGCCCCAAGGCCTGGCACATGGGATAGAGGCGGGCTTGTCTTGAGGAATTCATATAATAAAGCTTTGCTACCTGAGGGCAGCTGAAGGTTTGGCTTCATTCAGGGTTGCTGCTGCACAGTGAGGTGGGGTAAGGCTCTGCACCGTAGGGTGTGGAGATGGAGCCCAGTGGTAGAAGTGACAGGAATAGATCACACATGGAAGGGGCTGCTCTTCTAAGTAGTGAGCATGCACTTTGTCTGCAGCGTGTGCCAGCACGTGCCTGGCTGGCACGCAGAAGTCACACCAGTTGCATTATGAAACGATGAACTCCAAGGTGCGACAAGGCTCACATTCTTGTCCTTCTATATAAAATTCCAAGGACAGTGACACTGTGGGGGAGGGGCATGTTTTTGCAGTAGCAGGAAATTGAAATTGAGGCCACCTTTTAAATATATTGAGGGGTTTTGTGGCTGTCTGTGTGCTACCTTAGTTTAGACATTTAAGGGAAGTGTGTGACCTGCACTCTCTCCAGTCAGTGTGGTTGGGTCTGACGTAGGACATGCTTTCAAGACATCAGGAGAGGACCCTGGGCCTTGGGGGCTTGTGCTGCCTGCTGGATGACTGGGTGAGCAGGTGGGTTGGCCACAAGTTCTGAGCAGGGATGCTCAAGGTCCCCTTCCCCTGGGGAAAGACCATCTGGTGATTTGGGAGGGAGAAGTCATAGGTCCTGGTGACTAGCTGGCTAGGTGGTCGGCTGGCGCTTGAGGGAAGGCTGAGTTTAGGAAGTAGGTCCTTGACAGGAGGTAGCCACCAGTATCAAAGGTCCAAGAAGGATGTGGTACCATCCGGTCACGCTGATCAGGGAGTGTGCACTTGAATCCCTGATGAAGGGCTTGCTGTGTCCTGAAGCCCGTGGGCCTGGCATTCTCTGGGAGGCGAGCAGCTTCCCCATGTGTGTGGTGGCAATCTTACGACATAGTGTTTGTGCGCAGGCGCAGTGACCTCGTAGGGGTGTTTGACGTTGGATCATCTCTGTTGGAGGGGGTATGAGGAGGCCCCTGGTGTGTGTCCTTAAGAAGACGTGAAGTATGCTGGGAGTGTCTGCTGAAGAACGTAAGAGAGCAGGCCAGGCATGTGCCGGCTCTGAGTGTGCTAAGATCCATACGGGACACGGCCCCTGCTTCTAAAGCGCGTAAATGCCATGATGTGCCCGAAGTAACCAAGATGTATCCAAGAGTGAGTCAAGAGACTGGAGTGTAGACTGCGCACCCTAGTACCCGAGAGCAGCTGACAGTGACAGATGTGGAAGAGCCACTTGGAACAGGATGACCAGCTGGGCACAGCACTTCCCTCTGTCACAGATGGGTGTAGAACAAAGAATGTTGATTCTGGGGCATCACATTGGTGTACTAGGGGGTCTCTGATCCCCATCCAGGGACCTCTAGTGGCCATTATAGAGCCAGGCTCAGATTCTGGGTCTTCCTTTGGACTCGGTGTTTTCACCATGGGCTCCTATTCCATCCCCTGGAGTGTCGCCAGAGGAGATGGGACATAAGGAATGCCCGGTAAGTGTAGCTGCAGTGAGGCCATTGTCATCACAGGAGTGGGAAGTTTTGCTGGAACAAACCCAGCTTGAAATGGAATGGACTTGGGTAAGGCCAGGCACTCAAGCTGTGGCAGAGAGACTTCTAGAATCTTCCCGACCCAGGGCTTGCTGATGGTGGGTGATCAAGGACAAGAAAGCCAGCAGAGAAGGCTCAAGGTGTCAAAGTGGAAATGGATGGGTTTGTGAGACCCTATTCTTTGAGTGACTGGCTGGAAACCTGGCTGGCCGCTAGATCCCACCTGAGTCCTGTCTCTGGATATTCCAGGTGCCCGGTGGAGGGGGAGAGTGGAGCACCACGCTGCTGTCCCCTCGAGAAATGGATAGCACCACTGAGGGCCCCATCCCGTGCCGGCGCATGCGCAGTGGCAGCTATATCAAGGCCATGGGCGATGAAGACAGCGATGAGTCTGGAGGTGGTAGTCCCAAGCCTTCGCCCAAGACTGCAGCAAGGCGTCAGAGCTACCTGAGGGCCACGCAGCAGTCCCTGGGAGAACAGAGCAACCCCCGCAGGTAAGCTGTAGCCCATCCTCCAGGCTAGAACGACAGCCCTGCTGGAGCCCCACCCCTTCGTGCACGGCACGCCCCTTGAGTCGGACCCTGTAAGAGCCGCCGCTTTAACTTAATGGCTGGCCTGTCCAGACAATATTTCTCAGAGGAAGGTCTCAGAACTTGCAGTCCTATCCTTAGAACCAGCTGTGTCCCCTGGGTGAGCTTCACACTGTATACCCTGTGTCTTTGGAGCCTGGCCTCCTCCTCCCCTTTGGATAGCAGAACCCTGGCCTGCAGATGGATCCCGTTTCTCAGCTCTCACGCAGGTCTAGGTGAATACCCCCCAGTAAGAGTTTTCTCATGCTTAGGTTAGCCCTGGCTGCTAACAACGTGTTCCCCCAAACAGCCCCACTTACAGTTAAGCCCTGCTCATAGTGATAAGCCGAGTGACTGGTTTAGCTAAATTCCGCCACAGGAGTCATATGCACAGGTGAGTTGCCCCAGGGTCCTTCACCCTTCATGACTAGAGCCAGCCTTGGTGAGAGTTATAGTAACGGTTGACATCTGTTGACCCTGGTCTTGCTAGCTACTGTGCTTGCCCTGGTGTACTCGCATCTGCATCCTGAAGTCCTTACCCCAGGGCCAGCATTGTATCATCCCTATTCCATAAATAAGGACCATGAAGTGGGAGCAAGAGGTGGTGACTCGGGGCTGGTGAGATGGCTTAGCGGGTAAGAGCACTGACTGCTCTTCCAAAGGTCCTGAGTTCAATCCCAGCAACCACATGGTGGCTCATAACCACCCTTAATGAGATCTGACACCCTCTCTCTCTGCTGGTGCGTCTGAAGTCAGCTACAGTATACTTACATATAATAATAAATAATTAAATCTTTTAAAAAAAAAAGAAAAGAGGTGGTGACTCGCTAGGCACTCTCTGCAGAAAGCTAGAGGCTAGTCCAAGCCCCGAGTGTCAGGAGCTCAAACTGACCTAGAGTAAGGCTGGGGAGGTCCAGGGGTAGGTAATATGAGAAAGACTGAGAAACTAGGTCTTCAGGGCGAGCAGCAAGCCCATATCTGGCTATCACAGTGGCCCTGAGGACCTTTGGGCATTTTCGGGTAAATACCAAGGCTATTAGCCTCCACCCACCTCCGTCTAGTCTCTGGAATTGCCTCGGATTTTCAGTTTTGTAGCTTCAGACTAGGTTGCATGTCCTCCAGTTTAAAACAGACAAATGCAAGTATATTCTGCCACCTTGAGGCCATAATGGGCATTACAGGTGAAGGCTGTCTGCCACTGCTTTTATTGGGTCTCCCAACGGTGGGAGTTCTTTCTCCCTTTGCTTGAAGCCCCCCACCTTGCCCTGGCTGACAGCAGTTCCATTTCCCCTCGGCTGCTGCATAGTCTTGGGCAGTCTTCTCCCCGCTGGCCTCAGTTCCCGGTTGAACAGTGGATGGGCTGAGCCCTGTCTACCCCTTTCCCTGCCAGGAGTCTGGACCGCTTAGATTCCGTAGACATGCTGCTGCCTTCCAAGTGCCCCAGCTGGGAAGAGGACTACAACCCCATCAGTGACAGCCTCAATGACTCCAGCTGTATCAGCCAGGTGAGGGTGACTAGGGGGGCGGGGGGACCGGTGCATCACTGTCTGTCCAGTGTCCTGCTCAGCTGCTGCCTCCGTCTCAGATGATCCCTCAGAGAAGCCTTTCCTAGTCACTCTGCATACAGTCCCCGATGCTGTTCCCAGGCCCCAGCTAGCCTATCATTCCCTGGCCCCTGGAATCAATTAGTTCACGATGTCTGTGCCATTCTGCCTCTTAAGGCTAGGGTTTCCCTACACACACTTGTTCCCTCTAGCCCTGCACCCAGCAGGCAGAGGCTCAATAGGTGTTGTCTTGGTAGACATGTCATGCCTGGCCTCACCCATCTCACCAGCTCTCTCCTGGCTTACTGTGTCTGTCCCTCCTTCTCTCCCCTCCCTCCTTCTCTCTCTCCCTTCCTCCCTGCCTGCCTTTTTCTCCCCTTGTTCCCTACATTTTCCCTAGGTCTTCTGTGTGTCTCCATCTCCATAGCTCTGTCCTTCACATACTCCTTCTCCATCCCTGCCTGCCCTAGGTACCCAGAATACCTTTGCCCTTAGTTATATAGAAAGGCATCAGGATCTGCCATGCTGGGGGTCCTCCACAGACTTCACCCACTGCTCCTTTCCCAGCCCAAGATCTCTTCTACTCCAGGGTCCTCTGACTTTCCCCAAAACTTTACCCCTACAAGGTTGAATGCCTTGAGCTGCATAGGTGCCCTAAAGTTACACACTGTCCAGGGTGTGTCTTGGGTACCATCTCTGACCTGTGTTTCTGACTGGGCTGCCTGCCCAGGAGAAAAAGAGGTGGGTAGAGCACCCACGGTGCCAGGAAGAGTGCAGAGAACATGTCCTCAATAATGCCAGCCTCGGAAGTGAGCTCTCGGAAGCGAGCTTCCCACCCCTGAGGAAGCCGAGCAAAACTTGGAAACAGAATCCACACAGGGTAGGGAAGAGTCCTGAGCAGCCCAGACGAGGCCTGGCCCTCCTGTGAACTGCACCCTCTCTCTCCCACAGGTCTTTGGACAGGCTTCCCTGATCCCCCAGTTGTTTGGCCATGATCAACAGGTCAGTATGTCTGCCAGTCTTGCTCCCCAAACTAGAGTACAGGGCTGGGCCCTAAGCCTTCAGATAAGGGGCCCCCATACTCAGTCTGGGCTAGGTCCAAGCAGAACTGTGTTAGGATAGCAGCCCCTGTGAGGATGGGGGTGCAGCGACATCATCTTGTCCTGACCTTGAGCCATCACTTCACTGTGACTGGGAAAACATGAGCGAGGTTCTATGGATGGACAAGAAGACGCTGCAGGGCAGTGGAACTGAAGCAGAGCAATGGGGGAGAACCATAACGTCTCCTGCCTTCCGTTGGGTCAGGCCAGGGGGATTGGCTGGCCCGTCGCTCCCAAGCTGGTTTGTAGTCAGCTGGATGGTGATGTACTTTCTCCTTAAGGAACCACCCACTCTCCCTCTGCTTCTCTCTCCTTGGGTGAGACCAGACTTCCATTTAGACAGGTTAGGGGTTGGAGGCACCTCTGTAACAGGCTCGGGTCCCCTGGCTTTCCCCTTTCCAGAACCTCAGGGTTCTGGACCCTTAAGGGTGTGGAGGTGTCGGTGTGAATATGGCAACTTTTCAACTTTATAAAAGTTGGTAGGTGTGATGCCAGTGTGGTTGTGGCTGTCTGTGTGTCTGTCTGAATTATACTTCCTCTGGACACCCATCCCTAGAGTGATCCCTCGCCTTACAGCCCCAAGGGGCAGGAAATGTGTAGTTGACCCAATTTAAACTTATCCCCCATCTCAGTTAGGGTTTTACTGCTGTGAACAGACACCATGACCAAGGCAACTCTTATACGAACAACATTTAATTGGGGCTGACTTACAAGTTCAGAGGTTCAGTCCATTATCATCCAGGCAGGAGCATGGCAGCATCCAGCCAGACATGGTGCAGGAGGAGCTGAGAGTTCTGCATCTTCATCTGAAGGCTGCTAGAAGACTGGCTCCCATGTGATTAGGAGGAGGGTCTTAAAGCCTACGCCCACCATGACATACTTCCTCCAACAGGCTACCCCTCCTAATGGCGCCACCCCCTGGACCAGGCATATTCAAACCACCACATCTCCCATCTAACTTACGAATGAATGAGACTCAGACCGTGGTTATTGTATTTGGCTTTGACAGCTACTGGGGGTTACAATACACAGCAGCAGACCAAACCTCAACAGATCCCCCTGCCTCTATATCCCAAGCACTGAGATGGGCAACTACACCCAGCCCTCATTTAGTTTTGACAGCACTTTGAAACTAAGATTGTTATCAGCCCCATTTTATAGATGGAAAACTGAGGCACAAAGTAGATGATTTGCCCACATTCATATAGTAAGGGAGATGATGGGTCCACAGTCGAAACCTGGGCAGTGTGCTTCAGAGCTCTGCTCCTACGGTGCAGACCTAAAGCAAGACCTTGTTGCCCCAGGCAGGCAGAGGGGCTCTCAAAAATCCCTCAGTTTTCAGCTTTAAAAGAGAACATGATGCCTTGATGTCCCCTGCAGCTGTAGTCTGGGTATGGCATGTGGCCTGATTTTAACTTAGCAGATTGTCCAGTGGAACTGCCCGCGGTGATAGCCAACGGTCTACGATCCATGTCTGTCCGTGTGACAGTATGTCTACCAAACTTTATTCAATTCTAATTGATTGAAACCTAAATGGCATGGTCACGTGAGTCTCATAGCTACCATGACAGCACAGGTTCAAACCTTTCTAAACACCTTCTCAATTCTGTGAGAAACCATCCAGGCATTTGGCCTAAAAGATGCACCCAGGCTGTTCCCTTTAATGCAGACAAGGAAAGGCATACTCAAGCCAGCCCTGAGGTCTGCTGAGGTCATGCTGCTGGGTTAGAGCCGGCCCAGATCCATTGTCACTCAACATGACCTTCAGTGCACTGTGCCTCCTCCTCCGGCTTCTACCTAGTGTCCACCTGTGGCCAGCTGACTCTGTTGCCAACATAGCCTGAAATGAAAATCAGTAAGTCCTACCAGAATCTTCAGAGTGTATGTGTGGCGAGGCTCCTCTGTGTCACACCTCTGGCCTCCCGTCTGCAGGATCCTGGGTGGTGATTTCTGGAGAGATGCGCAGGAACTGTGTAATTTGAGATGGCAAATATACCCACAGCCACTCTCCCTATTGCCCTGGTAGTTATCAGTTATCCCCAGTGCTCACCAAGCTATTGCATCCGCTCATCTCTAGCCTCTGCCTCCTCTCCAGACCTCTCTCCATACCACAGCATCCACTACATTACTATTCCTTACATATTTGGAGTGCTGGTTCTGATCCTTCTTCGCTAGGTTCCCTTTTGACGAGTGTCTTTCTCCTACTGTCCCTCAAGGGTTTGGGTTTTGTCTGTTTTGTTTTGTTTTGTCTTATAGAACTTATGAAATGATAAATACCCATCACATCCAATAAACCCTTCTCCTAACACCCAGGCCAGGCATTACCAATGGATCAGATTGTTTCATGCTGAATTCAGTAGATTCATACAGACAACAAGGTTTAATATTGTTAAAACATCTTGCTATATTCCAGCATTTTTCTTATTGTTGATGGGAAAATGCAGACCCACAGAGGTGAGAGGGCTGTTTAATCCTTAAGAGCTCATTTGTACTCTGAGTGAGGCGAGCGGAGGAGAGATAGGCTAAGGGCCAACCAAGCAAAACCTGTAGCCCTAAAAACCGAGTTAGACCAGCAAAGACTGGCAAAGCCAGACTCTGATGCCCGCCTCTGTCTGGACAGGTCCGGGAGGCAGATCTGAGCGACCAGTATGAGGCAGCTTGTGAATCAGCCTGCAGCGAGGCCGAGTCGACAGCCGCGGAGGCGCTGGACTTACCGCTGCCCAGCTACTTCCGCTCACGCAGCCACAGCTACCTGCGAGCCATCCAGGCAGGCTGCTCGCAGGAGGAGGACAGCGTCTCCCTGCAGTCCCTCTCCCCACCGCCCAGCACCGGCAGCCTCAGCAACAGTCGCACACTTCCAAGTGAGTGCCATACGCAGGAAGTTGGTGTTTTATTCATTTCGTGCTGTTCACAAGGGGAACACAGGTGGGCAGCCTAGAGAGATGCTGGGAAGGAACCCATAGGTCACCACAGAAGGGACAGTGGAAAACTAACAGCTAAAAATAGTGAAGCCAAACAGCCAGCAGAAACTGACCACCCAGAGATCCCTAACTGCCTCCTGCTTAGAGTTGCCTCCTGCTTATAGCCGGGGCTTACTAACCCACTTGGGGTTAGCTGTGTAGACAAACCTATAGGGAAGGCAGGAACCTTCAGGGAACGCAAAAAAGAGTGTAACGAGGGGTTAAATCTGCTCCCAGCTTTCCCAGTGGGTGAGTCTGTCTCTCATGTTCACAGTCAGGGATGGCCCTGGCATCCTCACATTGCTCTGAATTCTCTAAAGATGACCTGTGTGAGCAGAGGAAGGAGCCATACTGTGTGCGCAAGCAAGGCAAAACCAGAAAGTCAGACCGGGGGCCACAGTAGGAAGTGCGGGCTGGTTGAGACCGCCCTGGGTCTGCTCTTCCAGTCCTTTATAGAGTCCTGGGGTTGCTAGACTACACAGGAAGCTTACCTGTAACATTCTCACCATGTACAGATCCTAAGAATACACCATCTGCTGGGTGTATAACAGGTACTACTGTTATAACTGCTTCATAACTTCTGCTCTGATCCTCCATGCCAGTCAAGGGTTGGATTGTGTAAGAAGAGATGGCTGCTGGTATTAGATGACACTAAGAGAACCTGAGTCCCACAGATGTTGTACACAGGTGACCAACATTGATTAAATGAACTGGTCCTTTAGGGGACAGAGCAGAAACAGCAGTCCCACTGTACCACCTATACCCTGCAGACTTCCCATCCTACCCCTAGTGGGTATCCCAGGGCAGATCCCCAAACTCTGGCCCCTTATATACCTGAAGGAATAGCCTCGATTTTAGTCCCTCTAGTCTAGTCTTAGTGTGCGCAGACCTCATGCTGCTGCACCTGGGGCCTACCGTGGCTGGAAAACCCTGGTGAGGAGCTGGGCGTCGTGGTTGGTTATTCTTTGGGTCTTGTTCACTGTTGTTTCTGGTTCTACTGGTTTTGGGACACTGAGCAACTGAAGCCCACAGCCTGGTTTCTTATCCTGTCTGGAACGGGCTTCCTGGTACCTTCCCCCTCGGTGTCTCCATCTAGTGGTCCTCACTCCGCCTGCCTTTTTGCTGTGCAGTTTATCCTAGGACAGAGCCCTCTGGAGACAGCTGCAGCCCCACCCCCTACCCTGTGAGCCTTTTTTGGCCTGTTTGAAACGCAACATAGTTGCCTCTTGGAGGATGTACTTAGTGTCTTCCTTTTAGGCCTGCGGTCATGTAGGCCAACCCGCTACTACTTCAGAAGTCTCCAGGCTGGGGGGGGGGGGGGGGGGGGGGGGGGAGGCTGCCTTTCCATGGCTTCCAAATCCAGAAAGAGCTCTGTCACGCGCTGTCCCAGAGCTCTGCTGCACCAATGGGAATCTCAGGTAACAATCACCCTCTCCACATCCTCATGTCCCTGAGAAATTTTTTATTGTTGTTGGTGGGGGGGGGGCATGTTTTTAAGACAGGGTTTCTCTATGTAGTCCTGGAACTTGCTCTGTAGACCAGGCTGGCCTCAAACTGACACTTGCCTGCCTCTGCCTCCCATGTGCTTTTGAGATGGGCTTAGAAGGCCACAGGACATCCACAGAAATTCACTGCAAATAAACCCTCGACTTCCTCCAACCCCCATGACTCATGAGTGCGCAGACCCATAGCTGCACATCCCAGAACCCAGGACCAGGTGGGCCCCTCTGTGCTGTAGCTCTTGCTTCAGTAACACTGCACAACAAACCTAGCACAACAGTGGGCGTCCCCAAGTGTGTGTGTCGGCCTCCTGCTTCTCTGGAACCAGAGGTCCTCCGGAGATAAGCAGTCTACCCAGGATGAGTTCCTCTAAGAGAGCGAGCCTAACTAACAAGCACATTCAAGGCCCCACATAAGCAAACATCCCACTGGGTAAGGCAAGTTGGATGACTGAGCTCGCAGTCAAGGGTGAGGACTCCCGCTCTTGTAGAGGAGACTGTATCCCTGTAGCAAAGGGTGTGTGCACAGAGGGATGAAGCTCAGTGGTAATAATTCAGTCCGCTGCATCCCACACATGTATTCATGCCTCTCTCATAAAGAACACTTGGCCTACCCAAGATCCCCCTAAGCTGTGAGATAGGAGATGAGTTCTAGAGATTTCCTACCCTGAGAAATGAACTTTGGACCTTGCCTGCCTACAAATGGTAGAAGGATTCATCTTCTTTAGCAGAAGCTGATTGACCTAGCTCAAACACGTTTTATTTAATTTATTCAGTTTAATTTCATGTAACCTTTTGTGCCAAAGTCATATCCACAATCACTGAGTCCCATCTCCCTTTACTTGACTATTCCGACACTGGGCACGCTGTAACCATACCATTGAGCTTTCCTACCGCTCCTTTGACCACCTGACAAGTTTTTATTTATGTGTATGTGGTTTTTTTTATTGTTGGTTGGTTGGTTGGTTTGGGGGGGGTTGGTTTTGTTTTTTGTTTTGTTTTTTTTTTTCTTTCTTTTTTCTAGATTTATTTATTATTATATGTAACTACACTGTAGCTGTCTTCAGACATTCCAGAAGAAGTTGTCAGATCTCATTACGGATGGTTGTGAGCCACCATGTGGTTGCTGGGATTTGAACTCAGAACCTTCAGAAGAGCAGTCACTACTCTTAACTGCTGAGCCATTTCTCCAGCCCTTGTTTTGGTTTTTCAAGACAGAGTTTCTCTGTGTAGCCCTGGCTGTCCTGGAACTCACTCTGTAGACCAGGCTGGCCTCGAACTCAGAAATCCGCCTGTTTCTGCTTCCCAAGTGCTGGGATTAAAGGTGTGCGTCACCACTGCCCTGCTTTATGTGTATGTGTGTGTACCTGCTTTTCTGTATATGCATTACCCACATGCAGGTGACCATAGTGGCCAGAAGAGTGTGTCAGATCCCCTAGAACTGGATTTATAGGCAGTTGTGAGCCAAACTCCACATTCTGTAAGAATAGCAAATGCTTTTTTCTTTTTTCTTTCCTTCCTTCCTTTAAAAAAAAAGATTTATTTATTTTATTTATAGGAATACACCATAGCTGTCTTCAGACACCCCACAAGAGGGCATCAGATCCCATTTCAGATGGTTGTGAGCCACCATGTGGGTGCTGGGAATTGAACTCAAGACCTCTGAAAGAGTAGTCAGTGCTCTTAGTCACTGAGCCATCTCTCCACCTCCCTTCTTTCCTTCCCTCCTTCCTTCCTTCCTTTCTTTCTTTTTTAAGATAGGATCTCACTAATTAGCCCTGGCTAGCTTGGATCTCTATGTAGAGGAGGTTGACCTTGAACTCACAGAGATTAGCCTGCTTCTGCCTCCCAAGTGCTGAGATTAAAAGCCTAAACCCCATTCTGTGTGGTATTTTAACAGGCAATGACTTTGTCTTGATCTTTTTCTTAGGCTATATCTTAATTTGAAAATGATCTACTAGCTCAAGACTAAAGCTGACAGATTTATTTTCCAACTCAGCAATTTCTGGGCCCTTTCTGTTTCCCCTAAGTATCCCTGACAGGTTGGCTGTTTCTTTTGTGAATTTTCTCTTTAAGTTCTTATCCAAAGGAGCCAGGTCTTGCCCAGGTATATCTGCACACTTGAAGTCACAATAGGTGAATTTCACTGGGAGTTCTGACTCACACAGAATCCAAGCTTCTTTTCCGAGCCTCCTCTAAGAGTTTGCTCATCATTCCCCCACTGCTTGGTCCTGGGGCCAATGTGATAGCTCTTGGTTGTTATGAAGTCACAGTCTATGTTGTGTACCATCTTAATGGTGCCTCAGAACGAATGGTGGGGAACAACAGCAAACACTTATGAGCTTGCCATTCAGCTGCCTGTGCCCCATGTGTTCTATACCCTGGGCCGAAAGGCTGTTCAGGAGCCAGTGTCCCAGCCAGGCCGTGTTTTCCCTGTGAAGGTGGCAGAAGGGTAGGAGGACAACCTCATTTTGTCTCAAGTCTATTGGTTTCACACCTCTCTTTACTATGTGTATATATGTGCATGATGTGTGTATTTATGAACATGTAAACGGTGGCCCATGCATGGAGGTTTCTCCTACTTTTCTTTCCCTTCCCACTGGGTATCACTATGTAGCCTTAGCTGGCCTGGAACTCACAAAGATCTGCCTATCTCTGCCTCTCAAGTGCTGAGCTATCTCTCCAGCCCTCCCTTCCAGCTTCATGTGGGTTCCAGGCCACCAGACTTGCATGGCAAACTCTTTTATGTGACAAGCCCATATCAGACCCTAAATTTTATGTTTGTTTGTTTGTTTGTTTGTTTGTTTTTCGAGACAGGGTTTCTCTGTGTAGCCCTGGCTGTCCTGGAACTCACTCTGTAGACCAGGCTGGCCTAGAACTCAGAAATCTGCCTGCCTCTATCTCCCAAGTGCTAGGATTAAAGGCATGTAACACCACTGCCAAGCCAGACCCTAAATTTTTAAACCCATAAAGGCAATCACAGAACATACACACACTCACACTCACACACACACACACACACACACACACACACACACACTCTGCACATCCTGGATGAACCAGCATTTGTTACTAAATGTAAGGCTGTTGGGCTTCAGTGAAACTGTTTGGGAGTTTTTCACAAACAAATAGTCAACAAAGTCCTGAGCAACAGCGTCTCATGCCTGCCCAGACGCACATGCACTGTCATACGGAAAGACCTGTACATAGGCTGAGAATGGCTTGGCAAGAATAGCTTAGTTGGTAAAGCACCGGCTGTGCAGTGAACTGAGTGTAGATTACTAGTGTCATGAGGTTGACGGGGGTGGGGGGGTCTGGTGCTAATACACCTTCTTGCTGTTCTATTGCTGTGAAGAGACACCATGACTAACTCAACTCTACTTGATGGGGGTGGAGGGTGAGACGAGATTTCTTTGTGTAATCCTGGTTGTCCTGAAACTAGCTCTATTAACCATCTTGGCCTCAAACTTTCAGAGATCTACCTGCCTTTGCCTCCCAAGTTTGCTGGGAATAAAGGCATGCAGCACTGCCCCCGCCTGGCTCAAGGTGACTCTTCTACAGGAAAGCATTGAATTGGGGGCTGGCTTACAGTTTCAGGGGCTTAGTCCATTATCATCATGGTGAGGAGCATGGCAGCGGGCAGGTAGGCATGGTGTTGAAGAAGAAACTGAGAGTTGTACATCTTGATCCTCAGGAAGTAGGCAGAGAGAGGAGGAGAGAGAGACAGAGATCAAGACAGACAGACAGAGAGAGACAGAGAGACAGAGACAGGCAGACAGACACTGGGTCTGGCATGCACTTTTGAAACCTCAAAGTCCACCCCAATGACACACTTACTCCTTAGCAAGGCCACACCTCCTAATACTTACAATCCTTCTCAAAAGTCCTCCAGCGAGGCACTAAATGTGCAAATATATGAGCCTATGGGGACCATTCTCATTTAAACCGTCCCAGACTATAATCCTCTCTCTGAGGTGGCAAAGAAGGTGGATCCTTAATCAGTCAGTCAGCCAGCCTTGCCAAATTGGTGAGTTTCTCAAAAATAAGGTACAGACTGAAAATGATACCCAACATATACACACCCATCCACATGTGTGTGCACACACGTAGAAGTGTGTCACATACACAAAGAAAGATGAGAAGACAGATGTACTGTGCGCTGATACTCCCATATATACATGTGCATACCTAGTTCAGCTCGCCCCTACACACAAAGTACGTTCCTGTCTGTCTCCATCAAAGCCCACACTCAGACACCTGTGAAGAAAGCATGCCTTAGAACCACTCCAGGTTTCCCCACTTGCCTTCACCGCAGGTTCCCACAATGGCCCCACATACCGGCGCCTGTCTGACCTCTCATGCTCAGCAGGCATACTCACCTCCCACCTAGGAAAGCCAAAGCCACCAGATTTCCAGGCTTCTGGCCAGAGCTGCAGCTGGTCCATGTAGTACTTTTGTGCAGAGTTAAGAAAGGGCACTGCCCCTAATGATACTCTGCCACACCATCTGCTGAAAAGTCACCATGAGATAATTTCTATTAGAATAAAGTCCTTTACTGTCTATCTGCCAAAAAAGAGTCATAGTAATTATATAATTTGATTATGTCTATATTGTGAATAGCACCCCTTACATATGGGCGCATCTTTAATCTGTGTAAAAGTTGAACAACCATACATGGAGGTTCTGCTTATGATCACCCACCTCTCCGCAGGCACACACCAACACAGCCACTGTCTCCCTACTTAGAAGGCTCGCTTCTTACTACCTTGCCCTCCTGAGGTGCTGACAGGCATGTAGTTCTTTGTGTCTCTACTGAGCACATGTACTCACAGACCAGATGCAGGCAGGTGGGAAGATGGGGGTGCAGGGTAGCTCTTGAGGCAGTGGGCGCTTAGCAGAACCAACTGCTCTAGAGTGGCGGGGGCAGGGCATGTAACTGCCCACCCACTACTCGAAGCTTCCCAGCTCCTTTTCGAGCACTGCCAGCCTCCCTCCTCCTTTCTGACCCAGTTTCCACATTCCAGAAATAGCTCTGGCAGGTGACTGGCAGGCGGGTCAGCAGTGGCTCAGCTGCCACTTGTACATGCCCCTCCCCAGCCAGAGGATCCCTGGGAGGGGACATGGGGGCGGTGATATGACCCTTTGGTCTGCCTCTCATCCTGCCTCTCCTTTATGCTTCTGAGAGGAAGCAAGAACAACGAGAAGCCTCCCTGCCATCCTTCCTCAGCTCCCCCACTCCAGCCGTCGCCTTCTGTTTCTCCCTCAGCCCTCTCTTCTCTTCCGTTCCCCAGCTTTGGGCCTTCCCCTCCTCCCTTCTCTGACTCTCCCACTCCCTCTGAATCACATCACACAGATTCAGAAGCTGAGATAGTGGCATGGGGGTGGGGAGACTACTGTGTGGCACCCTGATCCTACCAGTTACATTCTCTCTCTCTTCAAGTGTGAATACGGTGCATGCATACATACAGAGGTACAGAGCCTTAAGGTCATTCTCCACCCATACTGGAAGCTCCAGGCTGAGCTGGACAAGTTCCAGTCCAGGGGCCTAGGATACTTTCTTCAGTGCTGCTGTGTCACTGGAGAGGTACATGTCCCTCCCTGGGCCTCATATTGGTTATCTAGACCTTGGTTGTGAGGAACAGTCCACCCAAGTCACAGGCTGCTTTCCCCCTCTTTTTGTCCCTTCTCTCATCCCTTAGAACTCGTCTGCTTTCTTTGATTCCTTTTCCTTCCCCTGCACATATACACAGGAAGGGAGGCTGACAAAATCCCTTGGTCTTGTCTCCCAAGCCTAGTCCACCCTAATCTCTGGCTAGTACACTGCAGATTCCTGTCAGCTCAGCCCATCCAATCCCCAGAGCGTCAGGGCAAGCATCCTGTAATTTGAGTGTCATTTCTGATCCCTGAAGCTAAGGTTTGAGATTTAATCTGAGTTAAGCAGATTAAATGCACCACCACCAATTAGTGATGTCTGCTATGGCCAGAGTTACACATACCTGTCATTCCTGACTTAACCCACTCACACACACACACACACACACACACACACACACACACACACACTCACAATCAAAGCAGGGGGTGGGATGGTTCACAAAGCCACTGCAGCCTAGAGGAAGTGCCATAGTCAAGGTTACTCAGAAAATAGGTCAAGGAGATGTTTCTCAAAGTCTTGAGTTCTTCATTGTCCAGTGGAGTTAGGAAGGAAGCAACCCAAGGTCTCGACAAAGAACAAGAGAATCATCTGGCAGTGGGAACAAGATGATTAGAGGCTGTCATACTGGTCAGGCAGGAGACAGGGGCCCTCTCCGGGCCATAGGGTCAGTGGTCATAGGAGGCCTTTCCTGGATGAGTGTCAAGATTTCCTACTGCTGAATCAGGCACCTCTCCTCAGGGCACTGGGCAGAAGGCAGGCTTCCTCCTTACAGTCTACCATGCCCCTGTCCCAGATTATCTTAGTGAGGGTTTCTATCGCTATCACAAAAACACCATGACCTTTTGCAAGTGTGGAAGGAAAGGGTTTATTTGGTTTATACTTCCAGGTCACAATCCATCACTGGAAGAAGTCAGGACAGGAACTCAAGCAGAGGTAGGAGCCCGGAGGCAGGAGCTAGTGTGGAGACCATGGACGGTGCTGCTTACTGGCTTGCTTCTCGGGACTTGCTCAGCCTGCTTTCTTATAGAACCCAGGACCACTGTGGGCTGGGCCCTCCCCTTCCAGCTAGATCTCATGGAGGCATTTCCTCAACTGAGGCTCCTTCCTCTCTGGTGACTCTAGCTTATGTCAAGTTGACGCACAAAAGCAGCCAGTGCAGAGAGGTTCCTAGGTAACTGAGTGCCTACTATGTGAAGAAGGCACAGATTTTCACTGTTCAAATTTTTAAGGAATCTCCTGAAATGGTGACCTAGACTGGAAGACTGATGAGCAGGCCTCCAAGCCAGGTGCCAGTTCTGAACACCTGGGACAGATCAGCAACTATCTGGAAAGGACCCTTTACCCAGGCTCCTGCAGGAGGATCTGAGGCCCTGTCTGCAAGTGTTACACCTCAGGCCTGAGTCCAGCCAATTCCTCTTTGCAGGGAGGCTAGCCTGACTTGAAAAGCTCCTGGGTAAGGACCCAGTCACAAAATGCTCCCCGTACACACCTTACAGGACCCGAGGTGGGTGGACAATAGAGAAGTGTGCTGGCATTCCTCTAGTACCAAGCTCTCAGACTTGGTGAAGTCCAAACTGGAGCTGCCCCTGAGTTCTTCTGTTCAAGAGTGTGAACTGGATCAAAGGGTCAAAGACTTCCTTGTGGAAATTCTATTTCCGCCTGGTTTCTCTCCAGGGAACATTCAGCACTGGCGAATCCCAAAGAGAAAGGGGGACTTGCCCAAGGTTATACAAGAAGTGTTACTGGGTTGGAAGGGTGCAACGGAGTGTCAGAGTGCATCAAGAATTTACTTAAGCCTTTTCACTCCGTAAAGCAAATGAAACTAAATAGCAGTACGATGTAGCCAAACTCCCGCTTTTAAAGTGCTTACAGCCCAGTGCTGGCGTCAAGTAAGTCTGTTGCCCTTGCCATTATTATGTCTTAATGCAAAAGGAAGACTGGAAACACTGTTACCGTCTTCATTCCTCACAGCCCTCCGTCAGATCCAAATACAGAAAGCAGGCAACCGGCTTAGCACGCAGCAAGGACCTGTGCCTGGCAGAACCTGCTGTAAATGGACTGCTAGTCTGTGGGAGGAGAGGGGACTCACTCAGTTGTCACATTTTGCAGAGACTGATGAGGCACGGAAAGGTTGAGCATACAGTCTAAGGGCACACACGTGTGATACTGAACCCATCCTTAGGGCTCTTGGGAGCACAGCAAGGGATCGGGGCGGAGAGGCAACTAGAAGCGGATAAGCTGAGTAGTCAGGACCTGCGTGACAGAAAGCCCACGGTGGGCTCTCTCCTCCCTCAGCCTCAGTTTCCCTACCTACAGCGAGGCGTCGTCACCAGGGTGAGCCCGCAGGGACGGCCGGCCACTCCAACGCCCCGTACAGACCACGCACCGCGTTCCAGCTGGAACCGGTTTGGCGGGGCGGTTCGAGAGGGCGGGGCCCCCTCCACTCGGGCATGCGCGAGCCGGCGCGGGCGCGCACTCGCTTTCAAGACCGGCCGGCCAGGGCGTGGGCCGCGCGGTGCGCGTGCGCGCGCGCGCCCCCTGGCGGTCCCGGAATCCCGGGCGACGCGCGCGCGGCTGGCTGACGCGAGGGGCGGGGCCGGCGCGGGGCTTTAACCCGGAGGCCCCGCCTCTCGGGCGTACAAAACCGGAGCCTCGGGCCGGGCCGCGTGAGGGAGGAGGGTGAGTGCCCGCCGCTGGCCGCAGCTGCCGCCAGTCCATCCGTCACTCCGTCCGTCTGTCCGACCCACGTCGTCGTCGCCGCCGCCGCCTCCTCAGCCCGGACGCCCGGGGCCCGCCCAGCGCCACCCGGAGCAGCCGCGGCCCCGCGAGGAGACGGGCGCCGCCTCCGCCCGGCCCTGCCCTGCCCCGTTCTTCCCGTCTGTCCGTCCGTCCGTCCGCCCGCTCGCCCGTGCTTCCGTCCTTCTGTCGGACCGCCGGCCCTCGGGCCCGCGTCCCTGCTGAGCCCGCTTTGTCTCTCCCTAGCTCTCTGTCTCTTTGTCTCTGCTCTCGCGCTCTCGGCCCCTCCCTCGCTCCAGGATCTCGGGTCCCCTCTCCCAGCGCTCCTCTCCTCTCTTACAGCCACGGATTCTGGCACCTCCATTCTTCGGGACTCCCTAGATCTTTTCGGGGGCCTCTCCTTCAGAACACACTGCACTTCCCCCAGGCCTCCCCTGATCTTACCACATATCCTGAGGGTCCTTCTTGATCCATGAGCCCCCGATTCCTGGGGGTTACCTCCACCTAGCCCATATTCCCCGAGGGTTTCCCACTTCTCCCGGACCTCCCATCTCTACCAGGACCTTTTTACATCCCTTAGAGGTCTCCTCGAACTCCCAGTATCTCCCCAGCTCCCTAACTTCAGAACCTCACTGCCTCTCCTAGATTTGTCCGCTGTCACTGTCCTTGTTCTCCGAGCGCCCCACTTCTCTGGACCGGTCCCCCGCCTTGCTCTCCCTGCTTCTTCCACGCGTCTGTGTCGGTGGTCTCATTGCTGTCTCTGGCGCCTACCTCTGAGCCTTCTCCTCTGCCTGGAGAATCTTGTTCCCTTGCTTCTCTGCCCGATCCCCTGTCGCCCCTTCTCTCTGCTCCTTGTCACTCCCTCTCCTTCTTCTGTCTCTGCCGGGTCTCTGGGTCTCTGACCCCCATCCGGCCCTCATGGCTTTGTGTCTGGAGCTCTTGAAGCAATGTGAGTGGTGGGGTGTCCGGGTCGGGCCGGGCGGAGTCTTCCCGCAGGCTGGCCGCGGCAGAGGCTCCATGGGGTTGGCGCTGGGGCAGGGGCTGGCGCTGGGGTAATGAGGCCGTGGGGCCTCTAGACCAGGGGGACAGGGATGGTGGGGCCAGGCTCTCTGGCTAGGGAGTTTGGGGGAAGGGCCTTCCTGCCCTGAGGCTTTCTGCTTTAGTTGCTTGAGTGTGTGGAGCGCGCCCTGGGCTGGGTATCCCTGCTGGTTTGGCCCTGCATGGCCTGGCACTTTGTGATCGCTTGTGGGCAGGCCTGGGCTATTTTGGAGCCGACAGCAGGATGTGATATCACTTGGGCGTTTATTTAGACCCAGCTGGGGGTGGGGGCTGCGTTCTTGCCAACTTGAGTAATGAAATTTTGCCCGGGGGGTGTGGCTTCTTAGACAACTGGGCCATACGGTTGTGGTCAGAACTTTTTAGGCTACCCTGAGTGGGCAGGTGAACAGAGGGGTCTGTGAAACTTAGTCTTGCTGAGACCAGGATGAACTGGAGAGGAATTGCCCTTACAATGACCACCCTTGATTATTGTATCTGGTTGTCTTAGACTCTGAAATCTTGATTAGGCCAGCGCTAAAAAGTTTGACTTTGGGTGTGACCCTTGCACTTACGTCTCAGGTGTTCCATCTTGTAAAAGGAGTAATGGGGAGGTGGTACCAAGGGTTGTCATGAAGATCAAATGAGGACTATTTAGGCATGCTTTGTAAACTGTCCCAGAGAGAAAGAACTTTCCTTAAAGGGTGCAGAGCTGGTGTCTGCTGACAGAGAGCTGGTCCAGGCCCAGGCCCAGGACTCGTCCACTCCCATCTGGTTAAGAAGTCTGCCCACCTTTCCAGAATCCCCAGTGCCATCTTGGTGTGTGAAAATAAGTTGGTATTCCCAGAGAGGTGCTTGTCCTGGGGAACATTTGAATTTCCTGTGTGCCATTTATTATTTAAGGTTGGCCCCTGCTAGTGACACCTGGAAACAAAGTCAGCCAGTATGTGGTGAGCCACAACTGCTTTTTTCTCTGTGTGGAGCACAAAGGTCCTAGTTGAAAATTCCGCTGAGAGCTGGGGTCTGCTATCAAGGGCTCTGGGGTGTTCTAGAACTTTGGAACAGGGAGTGAGACCAGATATCATAGTCCCTGCATCTTACAGTTAAGGTGGAAGTCAAGAAGAGCCAGGAGGACCCATGGAGGCTTGTACTCCTGGGTTCTGTCACATGGCTGTGTCTTAAGTCACTGCTTTGCTGGTGTTACCTGCCCCTGGTGTGTAAAAACAAACTATTAACACCCATGGATCTTTTCCTGTGTGTGCCTTGTGATAGGCTCAATCCATGGATTGACTGCATTTAGGACGTAAAAGGGCATGATACCTGGCCTAGAAGTGGAGGAGTCAGGACTCAGGCCCCCACATCTCAGGCGGTGACTGTCCCTTTAGTGTCAGCTTCCTAACTTAAATTGGAATGACAAGTCTTATCCTAAGACTGATCCTTAAAAAAAAAAAAAAATAGAATCCTTTTTTTAAAGTTGCGAGGCCAAGGTTTTGTCCCCAGTTCTGCTGCTAAACTGCCATGGGACTTCAGACAGTTGTTTTCCTGGTGGGGCTCTGCTTTTCCCTCGGAAGAATGGGGGTGTGTTGGATGTATCCATCTTTTGGGTCTTTGTGGCTGACATTTGAGCTTGCTTGGGCCACCTGTGCATCCCTGTGCCTTACCATTTAAAAGTATGCCCGATGAGAGTAAGGAGGGGAATGTGCTGAGTGCTGTCAGCTGTATCCTAATGACAGCTGGGGGCTTTTATGGGCGAGGGCCTGTATAGGCTGGAAAGGCTGCCGGTATTTGAGGCAGTATTTGCGCTGAGTCAGCACAAACCAGACACGATCAGGCTCTTACACGGGTGCAGAATCTTGTGGGTTTTAAAGCCATTGATTCATACTCGGTTCTGATCGGTCTCGTCATTCAATGCTTGTGCTTTCTTTGACCTATAGTTTCCTCATCTGGACTCTGAAAAATCATTTATACCATAAGATTGTGGAGTCAATTATACAAGATTACCACATATACTACTGTATACAGTAGGCCCTCAATAAATGTGAGCTTTTCCCTCCTCATAATATCTAGTCAGATTTTTCTTTGTGGGAACAAGACGGCACCAGCCTCTTCCCTCACCCTTGTGCTTGGGGTTCAGGTGACAGGATGTAGGAATGTACCTCAGACTGTGTGTAAGTTTGGGGTTCAGGTGACAGGATGTAGGAATGTACCTCAGACTGTGTGTAAGCTTGAGGTTCAGGTGACGGGATGTAGGAATGTTCCTCAGACTGTGTGTAAGCTTGAGGTTCAGGTGACGGGGGATGTAGGAATGTACCTCAGACTGTGTGTAAGCTTGGGGTTCAGGTGACAGGATGTAGGAATGTTCCTCAGACTGTGTGTAAGCTTGGGGTTCAGGTGACAGGATGTAGGAATGTTCCTCAGACTGTGTGTAAGCTTGGGGTTCAGGTAACGGGGGATGTAGGAATGTACCTCAGACTGTGTGTAAGCAGTACTAATAGAAGTGGGTATCTCCAGGCCCTTCTGAGGCATCATGTAATTCACCATCTTTTTCCTGACCATTGCACCTCACAACAGTCAGAAGCCATTGAGGTTCTCCCTGTTTCACAAGTAAACGCAGAGTAGGGGGCCCACAGAGGGACGTCCACTCTGGGTCTTGAAGCATGGTGGTGTCTGGCTATTCTTGGGTCTCTCTGCTTCTTTTGCCTACAGCATTACTTCAAAGGTTGCTGCTTCTGCCTGGTAGCCCGTCACTCAGTGCCTGTTCTGGCACCTGTTCTGGTTGGGTTTGTTTGACATTTCCCCAGCCTCTGAGCTCATCTCACATTTAAAGGCTTGAGGTGGGGCGGGAACTTGAGTCATCACCTTCCCTGGCTTTTCTTCCTGAGTAGCAACCAGACACTCCCTGAGGGCCACTGCCTGATGTAGATGCCACATGCCTGAAAGTTTTCCTCCCAGACACTCCGCTCCTGTGGACTTGGGAAAGTATCTCCTGCCTCTGAGAAGGCTGCAGTGGCGGCTCTGAATCTTCACTCCCCAGGGCTCCACACCCAGAAAGAAGCTCCTGCCTGGCTAAGCCAATACTTGTGCCTTGCTCTTCTCTCTGTGGTGCAGACTGCTACGCCCCGAGGTTGTCTACACTGGCACATGCCACTGTCCATGAAGTGCTGGCCCCATCTGAAAGCTGAGTTCTAGGTTCATATACTTGGCCTAAAGTGTGTGACCCTCATCTTCTGTGCTTCCTCATCTATAACATTTTGGTTCTTCATATTTACAAATTTCAGTTTCCTGAGCTCTGTCCCCAGAGATCGTCTTTTGTCAGGTCTGGGACAGGAGTGAGTCTGAAGCTGGTAGCCTGTTGGCAGCACTCTGAGAAAAGCTGAACCAGGAGTAGCCCACACTTAGTGATAGACTACTTCTTCCGGCTATTTGACCGTGGACCGTTTTTCTGTGCTTTGGTTTTCTTCCTGCCAGAGCAGGATGGAAATGCCTGCCTAGGTTGGGTGCTCCCTTGAGAAGTGATGTACTACTATCAATCAGCCTTGTTTTGGGCAAGCCTGGTTACTTGTAGCAGCATGGCACTTTTCCCAGCTGAGCCCTCCTAGCAGCAGGCAGGCCAGGCTAGGCTAATGGCTGTGGAGTGGAACACCTGAGCAACAGTGGAATCCAGTCAGAAGCAATTTAATGAGGTGCATGAGAGGTGTGCAGTGTGAAAGCCAGTCAAGTTCCCAGGTTTCCCTGTGCTGGCTGCGGCTGCCTTTCCTGACTTAGCCTGGGCTGCAATTAGCTGCTTTTCTCCCCTGTCCATTTCTGGAAGCCAAGGCTGCTTTAACGGCAAATAAAACTGAATCTAGAGCTAAAAGATGGTTGCTTATTGTAGCTTAGTAAGGAAGCAAGCTTGGGGAGTAAGAAAGACTAGGATCCCAGAACAAGGCTGACAGAGAGAGCCAGGTTAGAGCCATGGCTTAATCTCCTCCAGACCTATTTAACTCCTGCAGTGGCTAGCCTAGTTTGAAGATGAGCAATGTGCTCCCAAGTGGTTGGACTGGGATGAGCTGGGAGCTGACTTGGGAGTTGGGAAACCTTCTCTTTCCAGGGCCCTGCCCTCTCAGCCAGGGCTGGCTCTCTTGGAGTGAAAGGGGAAGAACAGACAAGTCCTCTGCTCCTGGGAACTTGGGTCTGATGAGACACAAGGCCTACAATTATGAGAGACTGTGTGACAGTCTGTAATTAAGTGGCTGCTGAGGAGAGGCATTGTCTGAGAAGGAAGAAGTGAGTGTGAGCCAGAGGAATAAGAGCCCTTTGAGGGGGTTGACTTGGCCGAGGCAGAGGGTGGGGCTGGCATTCTAGAGAATGACTTGCTCAAGGCAGAGGGGTGGGGTTGGAAGTTAAGTGTGAGTTTGGAGAGCTGAGTATGCTTGCTGGGTTTGCTGATGCCTCAGGGCTCTGACTGAAAAGTCTGAGGGGAACCAGGCAGTTGTAGGTAGCATTGAACGTCAAAGAGTACAGCTGCTTTGAGGAGTCCTGGATGGTACAGAGCCAGGATACTGGGATTACACAACTGGGGGAGTTTTTCAAGATGTTGGTTCAGGCTAGGAATCAACTAGGAATGAGTAAAAATGATGACATGGAGGAGGCTCTGCAGTAGCCAGGAAGAGGGAGGTCTGAGGTGGGGGTAGGATGGAGCCCATGAGAAGCACAGATAGGATAACTGAGGTTGTGCTCCTGAGGAGAGCCGAGCAGAGACTCCAGATCCTGGGGGAAGTTGTGTACTTCAAATTTGGAGAAGGAAGTGCCACTCTGAGCATGCTCCATGTACACCTGCTTTGGGACAGGCTCTGAGCCAGAGCCTCCATAGGCAGCCTCATGAAATCTGTACAGCAAGCCAGAGGCAGGTGGACTTATCAAATCCTGTCCTACAGATAAGGGAAGTGTGGCTCCAACTCAAGCTTGGCAGACTTCAAGCCTTGGCTCTTCCCACGGTTCAGCCCTGCTACTTAGAAAGGAAATCCATGCCTTAAGGGGCCAAAGGATCTGAGCTTCTTGCCCCTTGAACAAGGGACACAGTAGTCACAGAGCTCAGTTTTGGAGAGACCAGCTTGGTCTGCATAGCAAGCTCCAGGCCAGCCAGAGCGAAACCCTATATTTAACAAAAGAAAAGAAAAATTGTCACAAAACTGCTTTCTGACAATCCTTAATGTCAGGGTTGGGCACTGGCTTAGAATCTCCATAAAGTTAGAGGATCCTTCACCTTTTAGAAGCCTCCAGAGCTCTGCTACATGTGTGTTCCATGTCTGTGCCCATTGGAAATCCCAGCCAGAGGAGTCAGTTACTCAGAAGCTGGGAAGGGACTAGACGTAAGGTACTTTACACAAAACAATCAGATGGCAGAGCCCAGGTCCAAATTCCTAGATCAGGGACAGTAGGAGAGAGATTGGGACTTATCAAATGGCCACTGTAGAAAGCATCAGCATTGGTTCCTGGCATGTAGCCAGGGGGTTGATGACCTGGCTAGAGGTCCCCACTTGTCATTGTCACCTTGGCGTCAGCATCCCCCATCCCACCTACCTCCCAGCATAGAACTTGCTTATGAGGCAAAACGACCACCATGCAGACCACCATGCAACCCCATCCCTGTAATCCTTCCTTTGTTACCAGTAAACACTTAGCATCTGTGTGCCAACTGCATGCTGGGTATGATGGCAGCCATGCTTTTCACACCTTTTTTTGTTTGGTTTGGTTTGGTTTGGTTTTTCAAGATGGTTTCTTTTTGCATAGCCTTGGCTGTTTAGGAATTCACTCTGTAGACCAGGCTGGCCTTGAGTTCACAGCGATCCACCTGTCTCTGCCTCCCGAGTGCTGGGATTAAAGGAGTGCACCACCACCTCTTGGCTTTATCCCAGAATCTTAACAGAGGTTGTTTAAAGAGGTTTTTCAGTTCTCTAGAACAGAGACGGCCTGAGAAATGACACTTACACCGTGGGCTGGAGTGACTGTGCTGTCCCTTTGAGGTGTCATAAGTTTACTAGCTTGCCATTTGTCAGGTGCCATGACAGAAACTTTGAGAACTCACGTGTGCTCATTCCGCTTTCTGTGGAGCACATTGCTTCTGGATCTTTAACATCTGTCTAGCCTGTTCTACTTTGCAAAACTTTCTTCACTGTTGCCCCATACCCTCATATGACCCTGTGGAGCCTTTAATCCACTGTTACCCCAATGACCCTTATATGACCTTACGAAGCCTTTACAGTTGTATGTGTTTATTCCAGAGGAGGAAACTGAGGCTCAGTCATAGAAAGTGACTTGACGAAGGTGACTGTGTGAGCTGCTCACTTACTCAGCAAGTTTTTAATCAAGTGTTCCTGTGTGTCTGGCAGTGAGCCAGCCCCAGGGATACACTGGCAGGCAAAGCTTCCTTGGAGACTTAAATTCTAGAGTATGGCAGCATCAGAATGTAGTAGGGCCCACCTCAGAACTGCTGCCCTAGGCTCTGTCACTGAAGACCCCTCTGACTTGAACCAAGGAATCCAGAGTTGCAGCCTGGGAACCCTGAGCCTGCTGCATTAAAGGAAGGCCAGTCAAGGTGCAAGTTTCTGCAAACTAATCTGAAAAAAAAAAAACATAATAAGATAAAAGGTTTTCTAAATTATTAATGGGACAGTGAGGAAGGGTATCCCCAGAAGGCCATCTGCTAGTGCTCATTAGAGAGAAGTCACCCAAAGACCGAGTGCTCTCCCTAAGTTCTTGATCTGACTGTTCTTCAACCTCCAAATATTTGATTACAGTCTGCACAGGTGTGGAGCCCTGTGGCCATGTGCAGAGCTGGGGATCCCCACCCCACCCCCGCCTTTAATATTAAATGAGATGAGATAAAGGCTGGTCCTAGGGTACTAAGTCCAGGAAGCACTGTAGCCCACCCCTCAATTCCCATGAGTAGAAACCAAACCTGGGGGAGGGGAACTTGTTATAAACACGTTTCCAAACTGCCATCTTTTTCATTCTAAACACAGGTTTGCTTTTATCTTTATTTTATTTTTGGTAGATAAAATCTTGCTAAACGCAGCTCAGGCTAGCCCTTGAACTCTTTTTTTTTTTTTTAAAGATTTATTTATTATTATAAGTAAGTACACTGTAGCTGACTTCAGACACTCCAGAAGAGGGTGTCAGATCTCATTATGGGTGGTTGTGAGCCACCATGTGGTTGCTGGGATTTGAACACAGGACTTTCAGAAGAGCGGTCAGTGCTCTTACCCACTGAGCCATCTCACCAGCCCAGCCCTTGAACTCTTAACCCTTCCATTTTAGGCTTTCAAGCACTCAGATTACAAGCATACACCACCATGCCTGGCTAGCAGTGTTCACATTTGTAAAGTACTTCACTCAGGTTCACAGTTTTTTTCTTTCTTTTCCTTTTCCTTTCGTTCTTTCTTTCTCTCTTTCTTAAGAAACTGCTCTTGCTGTAGTGGCGCACGCCTTTAATCCTAGCACTCAGGTAGCAGAGGCAGGTAGATCTCTGGAGGCCAGCCTGGTCTACGGGAGTTCTAAGGACAGCTAGAGTTATATAGTGAGACCATGTTGCAAAACAGCTAACCTCCACTCTTCTAGTCCCACACAGTTTTACTGTAGAGTAAGGCCCAGACAAAGGAAGAAGTTGGCCAGTGTCACTCAGCTGTCCTCACCCAAAGAGTTGCCTGTCACTAGGCCACAAGGAAGGAAGGAAGTAAACAATGAAGGAAATAGGAGGCGGGGCAGCAGAGGACTGGCACCAATATTGGAGGGGAGGGAGGACTCTGTTATGGGTACCTTGGGAACTGTTTGTCATGTTGGTCCCAGGAAGAAGCCTTTCCCCTGCCCACCAGAAATCTTGTGTCTCCCTGTGTCCTCTACTTGCTTGGCAACATCAGAGCACATAAGCTCCTTTGGACACTTCCCCTTGCAGGCTTGGTCACTGTCCCCACGTCCCTACCCCCTCTGAGTGTCTGCTTTTCACATGCTCCCTGGTTACCGGGAAGATCTGGCAAAACAGCCAGTAGAGAGTACAGTAAAATGGCTGAGAGTGCAGCAGACACAGCCTCTGGAGACCTCAAGTTGTGGCTAGCCCTGGTTGGGCTGCAGTCAGGCTCAGCAAATGTCTGGTCAGCCTACCATCCATCCGTTTCAGAGCACCCCTTGCTGATATTTTCCTTCTGTGGTACAGGGCCAGATTGTGCTGAGCTTCCTGAATTTGTTGTCCCAGGTTGCTGGGATCTCCACTGTACATGTGGAACAAAGGAGCTCAAATAACAGATGAGGGAGAGGTAGTCGGGGAGACCACAAGGCTGTCTTTGTGCCACCTCTGAGGTGGTTCCCCAGATAGGTCATCGCTACAGCTCCTTTTCAACCCATCCCCACCTCCACCCTTCACCCCCCATCTGAGGAAGTAGAACTCCTCCCACATTTGATTGTTAGGAAGACAGACCTGGAGAATCTTACACCCTTAAGGGGCAGAAGCTGAGGGGTTTGACTCCCCTAGACCTTATCGGCTTTCCCACGTTCTTTTTAGTTTCACTTTGGGTTTAAAACCCAAACATCAAAGCAGGAAGCAGCCGCTTCAAACCCTGCCTGACTGGGAAGGTATCTGGGGGATCCACAGACCTCACTAGAATGATATGGTGTACCTCATCCCTGAAGGGTCCCACCCGTGTCCCGGAGGTCTAGCTTGTGGGTGGGGCCCAGTGGGGAGAGGCGCCAGCAATAGATGGTGGCGCCCTGGCTAGGCAGTCTGGGAGTGGGCCAGTAGGACGGGTTCCCTGGTGAAGTCAGTACAGCCGGGTGTGGTCCCAGCATCAGGCCCCCCAGGTGGAGAGCTACACCTCATTCTTCCAGGGCTGTGCAGAACTGAACTGGGCCTGGGAAAGAAACCAGGGCCTCCGAATTCAGCTTTTACAGAGCTGCTCACATTCCCCAAAGGTAAGACCAAGCTCTGGCCTCTGCCTTGAAACAGTTTCTTCTGAGTCCCCAGCTTGCCTGAAAGCCCCTTTGCTCTGTTCAGTTCATCTCCGTGTGGCTTCTCACCTCTTTAAGTCTCAGGGTGATAGGTAGCTGCGGCTTTGGGCTAGCTCTTCCCTGCCCAGAAGTGCACAGGGTGTCTGTCTGTTTCTCTGCAGGAGTGGGTCCTTCTATCTCTGTTCTACAGTGGTATGGATTTGGGTTTCTGGAAAGTAGCAAGAATATCTTAACACTCAGTTTCTGGGATGAACTCAATTCTGTAAGGATACCTGCTGAGCAGAGGGTTAGGAAGCCCTCTGAAGGGCTACACTGATAGTCCACATCACCGTGCTATACCCCTGCTCCATAGAAAAGTACTGTAGTGATGAGCCCATACCCCTAGGTTCAGACAGGCCTGCAGTGCAGAGTGGTACTTGGAATCAAAGCTCTAGGGTTCTCGCTTACAAATATAGTGGCTTCTATCACCTGGTTAGTCTCACCCTGAAGATAAGAGAGCTGTTTAAGAAGGAGGTCCAGTGTAGAGGCTATTCTATTACTGGGGGAAAGACTCAAAACACTCTGACTCCATCCCTCCCACCATCCAACCCCCAGAGGTGTAACTGGACTGTGGGCTATTTAGAGGGCAGCCATTAGCTGCCTGTTTACTAGTACCCAGCTCTGGATGGGCGTCTGAAGGACTCAGGAGAAGGCCTCTAGTTCCCCACAAACTGGTAGGCTCAAGTAAACAGAATTTTTGAGAGAGGCAAAGACAGCCTTTCTAGAGGTCAGGATTGGCTAAGCTAGAGAGATCTGCCCTGCACAGGTATGTGCCTGGCATTGAGAGCAGGGCCTTGTCTCCACAGAGTGCTCATCTGGACAGTTTTCTGTGAGCTGTGGCTGAGAGCCTGTTATGCATATGTTGGAAGCAGATTGAATAGTTCCAGAATCTCCTGGAACCTTCTGCCTTCCCAAGCTTCCCACGCTTCATGACGTGGCTATTGCTCTGCACAGGGGTGTGGTCACAGTCAGGAGGTGTCTGCCACCTGTGCCAAGGCAGGAGGGATAAGGGGCAGGGCTTGTCTGACAGCACCCAGTAGAAACAGGATTAAACTACAGTTTACCCAACAGCCTCCTCAAAGGAGAGAGCACACATGATAGAGTGGGAGCAGTCCAAGAGGAGGGAGGTTAGCCCTCGGCTCCCCCTCCTTAACCTTTCCCTCACTCTACTTTGCAAACAGTCATGTACTGAGTACCAGAGGCTGAGCAAAGAGGCAGGGAAGACAGAGAACCAGCTGACTTCATCCACCTTGGAGACTGCCCAAGCAGGTAACAGATAGACAAGATACCATGTGATTGTGTTAAGAGGCAGGAGACAGACAAGCGCAGAGAGGGACCTACTTGGGAGGCTTGGAGGACATCACTGGAAGTAGGGAGGATGGGGAACAACCCCAATTAAGGGGGGCTGTATTTGCTAATTTCCAGAAGGGCTGGACACATTTAGATGGGAGAGTAAACCTGGTTAGCCCTGCGGTGAGCACCTTTTTTGGCTCCCTGTGAGAGCCAAGGATCCTGAAGTGTATTACTAGTGCAATAGTAAAGAAAACGGGTTATCTTATTTTTGAATTAGTCTGAGAACTTCAGGACCAGGAATGGAATTGCGTTCCTGTGATCCCAGCACTCCAGAGGAGCCAGGGGACAAGAAGCTTTCAAGTTCAAGGCCATTGTGGTTTACATAGTAAGCCCTAGGCTAGTCACAGTTACACCCCGAGACCCTACCTTTAAAAAAAAATTACAAAATCACCTACTGTTTTTCATAAGTTGCTAACATTTCTTCAGTAGTCCTAAATTATTACTAACATTCTTTAATGCACTACACACTTTATAGTGTTCTATTGCTGAGGGAGCAGGTGCTGCTTTCAGTGAGGAAGGAGTAGAAAGGTGGCTTGCCCAAAATCACACAGCTCAGTCAGGAGTTGAAGTCCTGATTCATTGTGCTTTCTGTCTAATCACGCTGCTTTTGTTTAAGAAACAAGAATGTTTCTTGCTTCTACTTCTTTCCTTTCCCCTCCCTCTCCCCCTGCCCCCCTCTTTCCTTCTTCCTTCCTTCCTTCCTTCCTTCCTTCCTTCCTTCCTTCCTTTCTTTCTTTCTTTCTTTCTTTCTTTCTTTCTTTCTTTCTTTCTTGCAAAGTTGCCATCCCCAAATGAACATTTTAAACGTTTAGGTAAAAGAATAAGGCTGGCAAGATGGCTCGGTGGATAAAGGTACTGTCAAGCCTTATGACCTGAGTTTGATTCCTGGGATCCACTTAAAAGTGAAGGGAGAGCCACAGAGTTGGTTTCTGACCTCCCCTGGCATGGCCACACACAAACAGATGCTTTTTTAAAAAGCAATTGTGTTAGGAAAACTTTTTCCTGTTTCCTATATCACAAGGAGACCTGTAATATATTCTGGTATTTTTGAAGTTTTGTTTTAATCTATCTACATGTTGCTGTCTTAGCTACTTCTGAGAGTCCTGGGATACTGATACAAATATCACGCTCCCCCTGTGCACCTCTAAGCTTTATCTTGTATTTGAATTCATTTTTCTGTTTGCTAAATTTCGGGAAAGAGAGGCACATTACACACCAGCACCTGTTCATAAACACATCTCACTCAGGTTGGAGATGTGTGTGAGGACATTCATACCTGTCAGCCCAGCACCAGGGAGGCGGTGGCTGGGAGACTGAGTAAGACCTCCATGTCAGAAGTCAACAGAGGAAGAAAAAAGAAAGTAATCAGCTGAGTTACAGATTCAGGCCTAGAGTTTTAAATCTTTACTTCTCTGACTTTTGGATGTGGGGTGGATGTGGTAACTGCTGAGTGGAGCTCACAGTAGGAATGAACCCCTCAGGATCCTGTCCATTAGCCCAGTCCTCAGAAATTATTATATTGACTACCTCATGCGCACAGCCCAAGGACAGTAAGTGTATTTTTATTGTTCCACACTCCTCCCTACATCTGTCTCCAGAGCACATCATCATCCCAAAGTGAAACTACATATGGACCACTTGCTGCTGCCCTAGCCCACTATCCTGCCATCTCTGTCTGATCTGACCAGTCTGGGTGCCTCATCTAGGAGCCCATTTTAAGATGGAGATATTTGAAAAGTGGGAGCTCAGGGGGGTTCTGTGAATAGCCCCCGCGATGGTGACTAAATCTTCTTGTCCCCTGCAGAGCTGTTTGTGTGTGTGTCTGAGGTCCAGCAGTACTGGTAAAGGACTGCTGCTGTCCTGGTACAGTGCTCTCCCCAGAGTCCATGGGAAGCCCTGCAAACCCCACCCCTTGTGGAAGTAGAATCAGGGTTTAGAAACTCTTCACTTAAGTCACTTGTAGTAGGATCTGAGCCATGTCTGTCCTTTCACCTTAGTCCCTTTGGGAAGGGACAGGACTTCCCAGAATTACTGAGACAAGATAGTGGATTTCGCTTTTCATCCTTAAGAATTTAACTCAGTGTCCAGATGTGTCACATGCAAAGTAACCAGGGCTCCTGGTTTCTACTTTATGGAAGTGGTGGAGACTAAGAAGTAAGATGGCTTGCCTACGTCTTGTGCCATACAGCTGCAGACTTGGCTGAGACCCAGCCTCGCTTGCTCTGTGAATTTTGTCTCCATCATGGTTTTTTTGGCCATTTTTTTGAAAACCTGGACTGAGGAGCAATGAACTTTTTTACTATTTTACTGCTTGTGCGACGTTGCCTTAGAAGCTCCTGGGTTGGTCCTGTAGATGGGAGGGTAGGGTGCAGGGTAAAAGTTCTGGTGGGAGATCGAGGACTATGACGCTGTGTCATGGAGTAGTATCCTAAATTATTTCCACAATGACCATCTTCTCAAGGGACAGCAGATCCTTATGCTTGGAAGTTGTTCTTCATATTGGACCCAAGACAGGCATCAGTCATGGCCGTCCCACTGTGCAGGGACACAGCTTTAGGGTCCTTCTCGACACATGAGAACACTAGTCCCCTGGATGTAGCGTGTTCAGAGGGACTTATGCCATCCCCAACTTGGGCATTCTCCTGATTTTCCACATAGGTGGCAGTCCTAGGAGGGAAGGGACTGTCCAAGAGGCAAGTGATGTCACAGGTCTCTTTGTGAGAGTAGAAGAGTCCAGCAGGACAGCCAAAAGCCTAGGGACAGTGTTGGCAGAGCACCTCCTAGACGGGTAGAAGCTGTCCAGGTACCGTCACCTTCTCTCGGTGCCCCTGGGGTGCGGCTTGGGTGTGAAAGCACTCTGCTAACAGCTCACTGTTGGAGGGGAGGGCAAACGTACCTATCCTAGCCTCTGTGGGATGTGTCAGTTTTGCTGACGAGCTGGTATGCTTACTACTAATAAGACCAGATGCCATGAAGTTGGGTCTTTTAGAACACTACAGGCCTTGTACTTAGCAGATAGAACATGACCTGCTGTGTAATGCTGAACAAATTCCTCAGCTTCTCCGAACCTCCATTTTCCTTGGCAATATAAAGGAAGATGGTAAAAAGCATCTTGAGGGGTCACATTACGAGATTTAGTTTAAGGGCCTCACACTGTAGGTTTTGAAAGCTATCCAAAATGTCACTATGCTGTGATTTCAGAGGTGCTGGGAAGGGAACTTAGGCAAGAAAGGCTATGACAGTTTGAGGGAACACATGGAGATGACACTTGTACCTGTACCTCCATCTGCCCAACATACACTTCTCTTAGATTCTGCTTACTGTGTTTCTGCACCTGGGATGGAGTCAGAGGAATTCAAACCACAGGTTTCCATCTGCAAGAAGCTTAGGGTCTGAAGGGACAATGCAATAAATAAACAGGCCAGCAGAACTGGATGGCAATAAAGACCTGTGTTCACCCCAACAGGGGTGCTGGCCCAGATCGGAGCCTGGGTGAAACCTGGGGGGACTGTAAGAGAACTCTGAGAAGGAACACCCAGATGTGCTCCTCACCAGAGAAGGGCATTGCCCAAGGACCTGAAGGCATAACTATTGTGATTTGGCAAAGATAATATGTTGGAGAAAGGTGTAGGGATGTCAAAGACTGGTGCCAGTAAGGCTGTGTGGGCTGGGGATGTCTATGGGCACATGGACAGAGACTGTACCCCTTAGCCTGGCCCCTTGGAGAATGTGACCCTTCACCTCTCCCCAGGCCAAATCATCTGGCCTCTGGCCAGTAGTTTCTTGAAAGCCTGGGACTGAGAGCTGGGTGGGCCCCTGGAGCCACTATAGTGTCAGTTCTCCAGTTATCATTTATCTTCCACAGTGAATTGGGCCTAGTCAGGAATACCTGACATCCAGGCAGTTTTGACTTATGACCCTGTATGGTGGAATATATTTCATGAGGAATAGGAGAACTACCATGTCTTCTCTGACAGACTCCCATACTGGGGAGTTTAAGGACCTTCTACTGTGTGACCTTTGGGCATCAGAGAGACATGTAAGCAGTACGTGCTCCTTCACCTCTGTCTCCTGCCCTCCACAGCACCTCTCTGATTCTGCTCCGTGTGTCCTTGGGCCTACAGGGCCACATCAGAAGTGGAATCCTTCCTAGGTGTCAGCAGGACTCTCCAATGTTGGGATTGCAGGTGTGAGCCACTACGTGAAGCTACTGACTTTTTTTTTTAAATGGTGCGCGGGTGTGTGTGTGTGTGTGTGTTATGGAAACAACTTTCAGGAGTTAGTTCTCTCCTCCTACAAGCTGGATTCCAGGAATTAAACTCACCCCCAGGTTTGGAACCTTTCCCTGCTCATCTAACTGACCTTTTAACTAGACACTAGCGCTCTACTTGTGCTCCATGGTGCTGTCCCATATCCTATGTCCCTCTGCAAGCCCTTCCTGGAATGGGATTAAACAGTGTGGATTGCACTTTTGTTAGGCTCCACTGTGACCATGTCTGTTGTTCAAGAAATGCCTAAATCATCTAAGCGTTGCCTAAAATTCAGAGAGCCAGCTTTCCTTGGTCTAGGCCTTCCTCTGGCAGTGAAGTCCAACATGCTTGTGGTCAGCCAGAATCACTAAAGTATTTCTCACAGATACTGTTTTCTTGTGTAACTGTCTCTTGGGATCCCAACCCCAGGGTCACTGTGCAGGCTCTGAGGAGGGCGCCTCCTTCCTGTGCCTCCATCCCCAGGGCTGTCTGAGTGTTGTCTGCTGACCTGAATTGAACTCCTGGTGTTGCCCATTCAGCCCTACATTCCTCTCATCCTCTCCCAGCTGCCTGGGGTTCTTGGCTCCTGCCTCTGCTACTTGATACACCACCTGTCACTCCAGGCATTGTGAATGAGCCTGTTAACACCGCCTTTCTATTCTGGGATGCACTTGGTCATTCAGAAGGATGCAGAGAACCCAGCAATCAAGGTGTACAGGGCCTGGCAGTGTCTGGTTTTGCACAATGGCTTCAGAGCCTGTGACTGTTTAAGAAAAGCCTGGCTGCCGGGCAGTGGTGACGCATGACTGTAATCCCAGCACTTGGGAGGCAGAGGCAGGTGGATTTCTGAGTTTGAGGCCAGACTGGTCTACAGAGTGAGTTCCAGGACAGCCAGTGTGAAAAACCAAAAAAAAAAAAAAAAAAGTAAGAAAGAAAAGCCTGGGTTTTGTGATCTGACGTCAGCACTCTACAAGTAAGGTAGTCTTCTGAGACTCTTTTCAAGTAGTACTTTGTAAGTAGGACCTGGGAAATTTGCAGCAAGGTTGGCATCTTTGACATAAGCCAATATTTGAAAAGCCAGGACTTATTTTCTGCTTCACCTCCTCACCCCACCCCAGTCTCTGACCAGGCAGGGCAGGCTGTTGCATATCCAAGGCTGGTGCTGGGCTGGAGTGCTGGCTTCTAACTGTCTCACTCGTATGTTTCTTGTGATTCTAGCTTTGGCACACAGTAGGACATTTATGGTTAATTACTGCAGCCTGGGAACTGGAGCTCTGGCTTTAGCTGTTGCAGATGCGGTGATGAACATGCCCTGGGTGTGTAGAACATTACACTGTGCTAGCACTCTGAGGGGAGCAAGAGGATGGGAGGCAGGGGTGCGCAGGGTGAGCAAGGGTGAAGTGCTGCCCCTCAGGGTGCTTACTGAATGCAGTTGTGGAAATGGGTTTTGGAAGACAACTTACTTTGCTGGGGATCCCTGGTCAAGGGCTGGGAGGGAGTGAGATGAGCAGGCCAAGGATAGCGCAGGAGGTGGAGCTTGGGAAGGTGGTGGGAGAGAAGCAGGGCTCTGGAAGGTGAGCTTTTGTCCCAGAAGGACAACATTTTGCAGGTGGGGGAAGGGAAGTCCCCAGGCTTCTGGAGTGAGCAGGGAGACTTCTGGGAGGGCAAGGATAATGTGAGGGAGGGAGGGAGGATTCAGATTCATCCTGAGCTCAATCCACCTAAGATGGCCTTGGACGTCCCTGTGGTACTGCCAAGTGCACTGGGGCTATTGAGATAGTAGTCTGATGTGCTGTAAAGTCCTCTGACTACAGCCCGTCCCTAAGGGACTTCACAGGGGAATCTATGGACAGCAAACTCCCCAAGTGCGAGTGGCCCTGGGAAATTGATGTCCCTGTGGAGAGGAGGCCACCCTCTACTTCTTCTTGACCTCTCTCCTAGCTCTTCTTCACCACCTAATATTTTGCCAGGCTGTGCCCTGCTCAGCATCTGTCCTGTTGTGCCCTGCCCTGTCACGCTTTGCTCTCTGACAGTGGGTCTAGCCATCTATCCAAAGTCTGTGTCTTTCAGAAGGAACCTGGTCTGTTTCCCAGAAGGTAGGCACACTGTTTTGTTCGGAAAGCCTGGTTTCAAGAGTGGTTTCACACCATGAGTGGTGGAAAGCACACCATGTCATTACCTTGGCTCCTCTCCAGAGCATTGAGAGCACCCCTTTGTGGATGGTCAGAGCTGTGGCCCCTATTAGACCACTCACAGAGTGGTGTAGAATATAGGGGATGGTACTCTTGGCTCTGTACTTTCTGTGTACTCTCCCTCTGTGAAATAGGGCAATAATAAACATGGCCTGTCTTATGTCGTGGTCAGCTACCACATAGCAGAAGTAATTCTTATGGCTCATGGTAATTATGTTTCCAGGATCATTGAATAGCAAACCCTGACTCCTATGGGAAATAGAAGATTCCTCTAAGCCTCTTGTCATATTTTCTCCCAGCCAGTCAGTACACAATCTTATTTCATGTGTGTTTCCACCAAAAGATTCTGTATTTAATATAGAATTGGTTTATTAATTTTGAAATCATGGCCAAGAGCAGCCTGACTCATGCCTGACTGAAATGGGAGACATTTTCCCCCATGGACATTGGGTGGCCCTTCTGCAGGACACTGGGGATCCATTAAACACGCCTCTAGCAAAGCAAGGAACTGGAGAAGCAGTAAAGAGCATGAGAGGGCACTTGCTGACTGACTGAGAGCCAGTGTCACCTTTATCTGCCTTTGTTGGGAGTGTGAGCTTCAGATACGT
This sequence comes from Mastomys coucha, assembly GCF_008632895.1. Taxonomy (NCBI): domain Eukaryota; kingdom Metazoa; phylum Chordata; class Mammalia; order Rodentia; family Muridae; genus Mastomys; species Mastomys coucha. Next base: position 142,648,645 of record NW_022196897.1, read on the forward strand.
GTGTCAGGATCACCATGAGAAACCCCCAGGGTTTGTGGTTAGAGTTGATTATGTGTTGATAGGGAATCCATGAACATGAAGGTCAGCTGACAACTGGAGCTCTTGCTAAAGCCTGGTCTCTGTTACCCTCGTCGATGAGGACAGAACTGGCTTCTTGAGTATTGGAGCTTTCGCCTGTGTGACACCTTTGCAACCTGCTGGCTTCTGTGGACATTGAAGCCCAAAGCAGGTGCAAATACTGGAGTGCCTGAGTGGAACTGGGTAGGTTAGACCTCTGAGGTAGAAAGGACTCACAGTGAGCCATGAGTTGGAGTCTTTCAGGGGACAGGAAGTGCGGGACAAGAGGCAAATGTCCAAGGAGCAGCAGTATGCGGATGATGCGGGGGAGGTGGGACAAGCACTTGGGAACACCCCACTATGGGAGCAGCCCTATGCCTGAAGAGCATCTCATGTGGAGCCTTGGCTCCTCCCTAATGCACAGTGGCTATCACCTTGGGACTTGGGAGTACTCGCGTGAAAGGTGTTTCTAGTCCATGTTGCTGGCTCCCTTGAGATACTCAAGGAAGGTGGGGTGCTGCCACATAGCAGCTGTCACAAGACAGTGGCTCTGAGAGGGCACTCTGTCACTGAACCTAGCTTTGCTGCATACAATTCTTCATGGCTTCCCCACTGCTGAGGTGGAGACAGGAAGGAGAGAGAAACCAGGGATTGAGTGGTGGCATCTGCCATAGTACACAAAGGAGTGTCCCCGCCTGGCTTAGGTTTGGCAGTTTCTTGTTGAGTGGAAGAGGGAATGAGATCTTCAGGCCTAGCAGCACCACTGAAGGGGGGATAAGGGAAGTTTGTGTGAGGCCAACCCTGTCTACTCATGTGGAGCCTGAAGCTGGGTGGTCCCTCCTACCTCTCTGTAGGGTTTCCTTCCTGTCAGTGACTCCTAGCATCCTTTGCTTGAAATGTCTAGGCCCTTTCTCCTCTATCCCTACCATGCCCCAAGAGCCAGCAGCCTGAGGACAGCAATGGCCTTGGCATCACCCAGTCCAGCTTCCAAGCATCCTAGGGGTCGCCTATGGCCTCCAGATCCCAGCCAGCAGAGTGTCTGATTCTCTGTTTAGCTAATGTGGACACTTGGGTTTTAAAAGGCATAGTGTAGAAACATTCATCTGATCTGATAGTAGAGAAAATTAATGTTTTGGTTTTTTAAGAGAGTCTCATTGTAACCCCAGCTGATTTTGAACTTACTGTGTAGGGTAGGCTAGCTTTGAACTCGGTCCTCTTTTCATATGGTAAGTCGTAGGCAGACACCACCAAGCTGTACCTGCTGGATAAAATCTTGAAGCATAAGGCAGAAATGAAATATACTAGTCACCTACTTCAAAGAAGTGAGGATTTGCATGCTGCCAAGGACGCTGGCTACATCGAAACTGTGTTGCAAATAGGCTTTTGCCTTGGCATGAGGGGCCTGCATGGCTAAGGGGGAGTGGGCAAGCTTGTGATTGGGTGGACGGATGAGTCATTACACTGTGGTTTAGCCGACTCTTCTCTCAAGGAAGGCTTAGCTGGAGCAGTTACACGAAGGAGTGCTTACACCCAGCCTCCTTAGGGAAGGCCAGAACTTTCCAGTAATGGACCAAGGTGTCTATAGCATCTCCAAGGGCGGGGGGCTGCTGTCAGTCCCAAGACAGCAGAGCTACAGTGCTCAGTTCCACCATTATAGGTCTTCAGGCCGATTGCTTCCCTCTGAAGTTGACTTGACAACTGGTTCTCCCTCCGGCGCCTAGGCTAGGCAGTGGACCACCAATGCACAAGTACCATGATTAATTATTCACAGACTCAACTCCAACCCTGAGTGCTCCCCCTGATGGACAGAGGGAGGAGACAGGGTAGAGGAACTGACAGGACAGCAAGTATAAGGATAGAGAAAGGTTCCATCTGGAATCAGCACATTTGTAAAAGCACTGGAACAATGCTGGGCTTGGAGGAAGGACGAGTGGGAGCTGAAGAGAAAGGCTAATGGGGACCAAAAGGGCCCTGAACCAGGGAGCTGCTTAGAACCTTGATACTAATGTGTCGAGTCAAATCAGTGTTTGTGTGGTGGGTGTGTAGGGGTGGAGACAAGAGGAAGGCATCAGGTGTCCTGTTCTATTTTCCTCTTTGTTTCTATGAAAGTGGGGTTTCTCACCGTGCTAAACTGCCTTGCTTTTGTTTTGTTCTTTAAATCTCTTATTTACTAGAATGTACATGTGGAAGTGAGAGGACAGCCTGTGGAGTTAGTTCTCTCCCATCACGTGGGTCCCTGGGATTGAACTCTCAGGTATTAGCCGTAATCATCTTTACCCACAGAGCCATACTGCCACTCTGGGTAAGGGCTCAGCCAGTGAGCTCTTCAGTCCTCCTGCCTCTCCTGTCCCTCAGTGCTGAAGTTAACGGGAGAATGTAGGTACCCAGTCATGCTTACATAGCAAGTACTGTTACCCACAAAGAGAGAGGGTATCACTCTGAGCCCTGACTGGCCTGGAGCTCACTGTGTCAGCTGGGCTGCCAAAAAACTTGTGGAGTCCCTGAACTCAAACAGGTTCTAGGATTACTGGTACATACACTGCACTTAAACAAGTGACTTTGATTTTTGGAAGTTGAGGTTTTGGGTAGCAGTAATGAGGTTCATTTTCTCATTCAACAGTTGTTTCTCGGCAGTCTTCAGTGCTTGACTCATTGTCCTGAGCCTGTGCCACTACTGCCTGTCTGTCGAAAGTGACAAGTGAATCCTTCATGGTGGGAAAGGTGTTTTGATGCAGGTTCCTAGGTGATGAGAAGAGGAAGTGACGCTTGAACCCTCAAGGAGCTGAGGTGGGAGAGGTGGCCAATGAGATGCTAGCAGCGGCAGAGGTCAGGCCCTGGCCTGTGTTCACACAAGGGTCCTGTGTCAGGTCAGGGCCCAGCAGAGGTTTGCCCTCCCTCTAGGGAGCCCCAAATTTTCCCTGCTAGTCTTTAGCCTATATTTAGCTGTGACATGTATTCCAGAGACAAAGAATCCAGGATAAGCTTCCTCTTCCTGTTGTCTGTCTGTTCAGCCCTTACTGCCTTTGGCCAGCCTCTCAGACATTCATTGTCCCTCTAGGGCCAGGGTCAGGCCTTTGTCCTGGCCTCTGTGCTTCAGCCAAACCCTGACCCTCTGCAGCTCTGACAGGGAGGCTAGAACTCTGTCTCCTGTTGTATAGACCCTGACCATGGTATCCCCTTGTCTCCTGGGAGAAACCATGTCTTTGTAACTACCATACTGATTTAGCCAGTATCTGCCCCATCACACAGATGATGACAGGGGCCTTGTCTGGTTCTGAGCTGCTCCCATCCCTTAAGACACGGATTCTTTCTTAACCATTGTGAGCAAATTAGAGCTACCTTCATTGTGCTGGTCCTCGCCCTATCCCCACTGAAACCTGCTGCCTTTGGGACTTTTAGGCTAGACATTCCCCTTCCCAAACCTTCCTTAGGTCAGCCCTGTCTGCTGGGCCTTGGGGGACTGGCTTTAATAACTGCCCTGTATGTTCATCTTGTTATAGAATCCCCTCTTCCCATGCTGGTCACAGACCCAGTAGCTGGGGACTTACAGATCTGGTCTAGCTCCCTCTTTCCTCCATGCCCGTAGGAATTCCATGCTCTGGCCACACAGAGCCTGGCTTCTGTGATACAACCTATGTCATCATTTTCTGCAGGGTGACTGGGCAGAGCAGGTTTGAACTTGAGCTTGTCTGGTTCATGCTGCCTCCTGGCTTCAGGACCCTTACCAGAATAGGATAATCTCATATAAGTAGAAGAAATCCAAGCAGGGATCTTGTCTTCAGTCATACTGTCCAGAGTGAGAGTGTGGGTGGGTGCGCTTTGAATTTGCCAAGGGCTGTGTGAAAATGGTATGCTGTTGGCAGATGGAAGGTCTGAATAGATGAGGGCACTGGAAAACCCAGAAAGCAAATGCCTGCCCCTGAAGCCAGGTCTCTCTGCCTTCAGGCTAGAACCTCCCTACCCTAGCAGTAAGATCTGGGCTTGAGAACACATCCGACTCTGGCCTCAGATCCCAGCAGTGGGGCCTCAAACATATGCAGCTGTGCCCAGCTGGAAGGATTCCAAGGCCTGAGAGGGAAGCAGTGAGGTGGACTGTGCAGTCCAGCAAATGTGGTTGCCACTGAGCACTGGTAACTCTAGGCACATTCTCTAGCCTTTCTGAGCTGCATGTACCCATCTGTAAAGTGGGTGTGGTTGATATAGCCTCTTGTCAACACCATAAAGCTGCTAAGCACAACTCCACATATGACCCAGCTTTAGTCTGTCAGCCTGTGTAACAGGGTCTGCCCTTTCTTGTACCCTGGGGAGGGCAAAAGAGATTGGAAGGTCTTTGTTTTTTTAATGACTTGAGCCCTCTCCACCTCCTGTAGTCCTTCTTCTAGCCCAGAGATGTGGCTGTCTCCTCCATCCTCAATTTTCTCCCTTAACTTAGTGACAAAGACCGCATGGGTACCTGTGAGGAAGCCCTGTTTCCTCCAAAGGCCTGAGCAGAACTGGGAAGTTTGGCAGTGAGAAGTGAGAACACCTGGCTGGAAACCCCCAGGTCTGTCACCTCCACTGCACAGGCTGGCCACCGGCCTTTGACACTTCCTGCTGTAGTTTCTGCTACTTCAGTATCACCCATCCTCAGGTTTGACTTCCTTGGTTGAAGGTTTATGTACAGTGCAAGAAGTTAGACTGAAGGCAATCTGTATTGCCTAGTAGCCAGTTTCCAGGAATCTTACAAACTGTAGAACAGCATCACAGTGTGATGCTGACAGCGACACAGACCACTGTCTCACTTGGATTTCCCTGTTTGTATGCACATGCTTGTGTGTGGTCAGCGAGTGCAGACCTCCTTCTTTTTTTTTTTTAAAGAATTATTTACTACTTTATATATATGAGTACACTGTAGCTGTCTTCAGAAACACCAGAAGAGGGCATCAGATCCCATTACAGATGGTTGTGAGCCACCATGTGGTTGCTGGGATTTGAACTCAGAACCTCTGGAAAAGCAGTCAGTGCTCTTAACCTCTGAGCCATCTCTCCAGCCCAGATTTTATCATCCTCCTCCTCCTCCTCCTCCTCCTCCTCCTCCTCCTCTTCCTCCTCCTCCTTTTTCTAAAGATTTATTTATTATATATATGAGTACACCATAGCTGTCTTCAGACACACCAGAAGAGGGCATCAGATCCCATTACAGATGGTCGTGAGCCACCATATGATTGCTGGGAATTGAACTCAGGACCTCTGGAAGAGCAGTCAGTGCTCTTAACCTCTGAGCCATCTCCCTAGCCCTGAGTGCAGATTTCTTTCTTTCTTTTTTGTTTTTTTCAAGACAGGGTTTCTCTGTATAGCCCTGGCTGTCCTAAAACTCACTCTGTTGACCAGGCTGGCCTTGAACTCAGAAATCTGCCTGCCTCTGCCTCCCAAGTGCTGGGATTAAAGGTGTGCACCACCACTGCCCGACTGAGTGCAGATTTCTTATATGCAAGCCCCCCTGATGGTGCACAGAGCAGTCCCATCACTACACGAGTAGGTCCCTTTTACTTTACTGCCTTGCCCATTTATCTTCTCCCCATGCGTACCCTCAGCCCTGGTGGTTACTGATCTGTTTCCATTTCTAACAATCTGGTCATTTCAAGATTGTAATATACATAGGCTCATTCACTGTCTGGAGAATTGCTTTACCCAGTAGGCACAATGACTTGAGAGTCTTTGAAGTCGTCAAGTGGCTCTGTTCATTTCTTCCCACTCCCTAGTAGCACTCCACAGTAGAGGTGTGCCTCCATTTAGCCGCTCAGCTACTTGTTTTCAGTCTTCCTTGTTTTCAGTCTCTGAGTTTGCAAATAGAGTTGCCTGTACATGCATGTTTGTTTCTGTGTGCTACTTGCCTGATTGTTCTTGCTGGGTTCTGTGATAACTGCATGCTTAGTTCTTTAAGAAAATGACAGTTCTTTTGCAAGGTGGTTTGACTGTGTCATTTTCTCATAGCTAGAGGACTGTGTACTGATATTCTCTACTAGCAGATAGAAAACGTTCTGCTGTGTCCCTTGTCCAGCCTCTGTGACACTGGGCCTTGTCTTGTGGACTACCACTGAGTGGGTACCATCTCTCTGATGAGTAGTAGCTCTGCTCCCAGGTGGGAGCTTGCTTGGGTCTCTATAGGAGAGGGCACCCAGACCTAGGTAGGGGCTTGCTTTGCTGGGCCATCATAGGAGAGGGCACTTAGAAAGATAAGACTGAGAAAGGTCCTTTTTCAGGTACAGCACTGCTGGGGGAACTACTGGTTCCAGGCAGTGCAGCCTGGGAAGCAAACACTGGGTGTGCTGATGTAAGTCCAGCTGCACGTGAGCCCAGGGGACTCAGATCTGTGGCAGTACCTGTTTTCCTGAAACTTAGAAACAGAGAGAAGGATTGAGCATGGTGGAGTTGTGGGCAGCAGGCTGGTGTGGGGGGTCTTTGTAGAAGGAGTAAGTGGGTTGAGAATGGCGAAGAGTGTTATTGTGGTGGCCAGATGGAGCAGAATGTCCACACAGAAGAAGTGAGGAGGGAAGGAAGAAAAAAAGGTTAGGAAGCTATAGGACCCAAGGGGTCATAGAGTGACCCTGGGGAAGCCAAGATAAGTTCTTCTCTTGTTACTGCCTCCTTCTGACATTGGTCAGGCTTTGCCACAGCCTTGTAGGGAGCATCTGTTAATAACTCAGCTTCCTCATTAGATTGGGCCTTACAAGGGGTAGATAGGACCCGTGTGCCTGTGTTGGTCATTACTGTGTATGAGTCTTGTTCTCTTGCTTCACAGTCCTCTAGCTGAGGTCAGGCAGGGCCTCAGCCCAGGGGAAGCCTTGAAAGGTTAGAGGCATCACCTTCACTTTGCTCTCTCACCTGTCTGCAGGTTCATCATGCCTAGTGGCATATAAGAAGACCCCTCCACCGGTCCCTCCACGTACCACATCGAAACCATTCATCTCAGTCACCGTCCAGAGCAGTACCGAGTCTGCTCAGGATACCTACCTGGACAGCCAAGACCACAAGAGTGAAGTGACGAGCCAGTCGGGCTTGAGTAACTCATCAGACAGCCTGGACAGCAGTACCCGGCCACCCAGTGTGACACGGGGTGGAATTACCCCAGGCCCTGAAGCTCCGGAGCCACCTCCTAAGCATGCAACTCTGAAGAGTGAACAAGGGACACTAACGAGCTCTGAGTCCCATTCCGAGGCCATCCCCAAAAGGAAACTGTCATCAATAGGAATACAAGTAGGGGTCCCTTTTGCACTGTCTTCTGTCCACTCCGTGCACCGGCCTGCGTGTAATTACATCTAGTGGAGGCCCACTAGGTCTCCCGGGAAGAGATGTCTTTGTCTATTCTGGTGCATCTGCCCAAGTGGCTAAACCAAATTCTCCTGTAGCCACACTCGTGTGTCCAGCTGCCTATGCTGTAGGTTCATAGCTGGACATCCTCCAGTGGGTTGTCCCAGTGAATGTAGTTACACTCAGCCAGCAAGCTCCTGTACACTGTTTGCTGTCTACTGTCTGTCTGTCCACTCCATCCTTTGCCCTGCCAGACAACTCATGGGAGGTGGGGCTGGCTTAACAGTTCTCTAATCCAAGGTCAGCTCGGTACGGAAACCATGGCCCCGCTTGGCAGCGGGAGCATCGTGGAGCATAGACGCTGATGGGCTAGAAGCCTGGGACCAGGGCCCTTGAGCCCTGGGGTTCTCAAGGGGAACTTGACCCAGAGCCCACTCAGGCCTTGGGGACAGGTAGGTCGCTTGAAGCACCAGACCCATGGCTAAGAGTGTGATGTCAAGTCTATGCCTCCCTTCATAGAAAAGGGTCCATACCCCAAGTCTCATGTCCCATCTAGAAGCTAAACCCAGTGCATATTTATATCTGTGGTGCCCAGCTTCTCCTCCACTACCTCCCAACTCCCAGCATTAGGTGTCTGTCTTCTGATAGCTCAGTGAGGCAAACTTGAGATCAGTCTCACAATTTTCAAGAATTGGTCTAAACCCAGAAAGCCCTCTGCTACGAGGCTGGACCTCTAGACTGCAGTAGGAGGCAGTGAGGGAGGCAAGACCAGCTGTAGTGGACGAAGGTGAGGGCAGGGGTGTGGGGAGGTGGAGCACTTCCAAACCAGAGGAAGGGTAGAGGAGAACAGGCCAGTATGGTGCAGGGGGTCGGGCCTGCAGGGGTCTCCATCTCCTCTCCTCAGCAGCAGAGTGATGACAAAACCCTAGAACGAGAAGGAACAGAGCAGGAATCCAGGCAGGGCCTTGTCTGAGATGGCTCCGGTCTCAGGACCAGAGTACAGGAAAGAAGTTGGACAGATTCTCCTCTGGCTCTCCAGCTGGGTTTCTTCATGAGTACCCAGCACTTGCCCCTACAGCTTCTCTAGGTGGGATTCTTATAGACATAGGATCCTAACTGTCTTTGGGATGGATGGCCATCTCCTTTTGGCCAAACCAGATTCTCTTCCCTTCCCAGAAGGCTTGAGAGTCAGTGGGGACCAGCTTTGATTCCTTTACTCAGAACATGACCCTGGGGAGAGGACTCTGGCTTAGTGCCTTCTGAGCATACCTGGCTTCACCTGCTCTGTGCCTCATCACAGCTCCTTGGAGACAGCTGTGCTTCCTAGATTAGCTCTTGCTAGAGGAAGTGTGATTTTATTCCTTTCCCAAACAGAAAGCTTCCCTGTCCCCTGCACTGGAATCCCAGCTCCCGAGGCTGTCATTTCATCTCACCCTGACACCTCAAGCCCCAGATCAGGTGTGAGCTCCCCTTGTGCTGGGGCCATGATGGGTGGGATTTAGCTGGCTGCCTCGTGGTTGGGCCCAGGACATGATTGCTGCCATATTTGCTCCCCTTTACAAAGCAAGTGTGACAGGTCCAGGGGCAGGGTCCCATAGCATTGCTGGCTCTGGGTTCTGGGTCTGAGAACTGCTGTCTGTGGTTGGCACTCACTACAGGTGCCACCATTCCCCTTTCAGGCTGCACTACAAGGGTTAGGGGAATGATCTTTGCCTCCAGACAGCCCTCGGCTTCAACTACACCAGATAACGGCTGTGGCTTTGTGTGTGTTCTCTCCCGTCGTCCTTTTTTCTCTCTGATCGTGTAAAGGAGAGGACTAGAAGGAGCGGTTCCCACCTCTCGGAGGACAACGGACCAAAAGCGATCGATGTGATGGCGCCCTCCTCAGAGTAGGGAAAGCCAGTCATCTCCATCCCCTCCTGCCTCCTCGCGAATGAGCAGTGCCCGGCTTAACCTGGCCCTACTTGGGCCTACGTGCAGTGTCTGCATGCCTCGTGTCCGTCTGTCCACATGTCTGTTTGCGTCGTCCCACTAATGTGAATTTCAGCAGCAAGTGTGGTGTTTGTTTTTATTCTTGTCTTTGTCTCCGTGCCGTTGCTGTCGTTGTCCTTCAATAAGGTTGACTGCATTCAGCCAGTGCCAAAAGAGGAGCCCAGTCCCGCTACCAAATTCCAGTCCATCGGGGTTCAGGTAGAGGACGACTGGCGGTAAGTTGGACAGAGGTGTGGTGGCTGCTACTCCCCTCTCCTCTCCCTCCCTCCGCCCTCACCTCTCCTGCTCTCCCTAACCCACTTCTCCTTGCTGGATTTCTAATAACCAAGCTGGGTGTGGGTGTGGGTGGTGGCTCAGGTGTGGGGGCTGGGCGGGGCAGGTGGGTGGACACATGAGCGCTTGCTCTGAGACCAGTCACCCCAAGGGGAGCAAGGCTGGGCTGGGCTGTAGCCCCTGCTCCCTGATACTGGTGGTCTTCCTGGCCCCACTGCAGTAAACAGACAACCTTATGACCTTGTCCTTGTGTGTGTGTGTGCGCGTGTGGGCATGGGCAGGGTGGGCAAGGGCTGAGCAGAGAATGAGCGGGGGCTGTGGGACCCGCTTCAGGCGCATGGTGAGCAGATGATGCATCCGTTTCTCTGTCTCCCCGTGTGTCCGGGTCAGGTGGCTGCTGGTTTCTGGCCCTCTTGGTGACTCATTCCTTCCTGTCCCCGTCCTCCCCCCACAGAAGCAGCGCCCCCTCTCACAGCATGTCCTCCCGGCGGGACACTGACTCCGATACCCAGGATGCCAATGACTCAAGTTGTAAGTCGTCTGAGAGGAGTCTCCCAGACTGTACCTCACACCCCAACTCCATCAGCATTGACGCTGGCCCCCGACAGGCCCCCAAGATTGCCCAGATCAAGCGCAACCTCTCCTATGGAGACAACAGCGACCCTGCCCTGGAGGCGTCTTCGCTGCCCCCACCCGACCCTTGGCTGGAGACCTCCTCCAGCTCCCCAGCAGAGCCAGCTCAGCCAGGGGCCTGCCGCAGGGATGGCTACTGGTTCCTGAAGCTCCTCCAGGCAGAGACGGAGAGGCTGGAAGGCTGGTGCTGCCAGATGGACAAGGAGACCAAAGAGAACAACCTCTCTGAAGAAGGTGGGTGGCGCAAGGGTGATCCCTAGGTGTGCCTGGAGCCTCTCAGGGAGGATCATAGGCCCTGTTTCTGGGCTAATTTTGTGAGCTTGCCTCTCAGTGTTCATTCTTTCTGCCTGCCTGACCCGACCTCTTCCCAGATGAGCATTATGATAGCAGCTGCCTGTTGTGCAGGCTGTGGGCTTGGTCACACAGGATCCCAGCTCAGTCACCTGTTTTTGATCTTCATCTCTGCCTGCATAAGAACTTTGTGAGGACTGAGTGGTAATTAGTGGAAAGGCCCTGACGAAGGCTGGACACAAAGCTGCCACCCTAATGATATCTTTCCAGCTCTTTAGGGAGTACTTACTGCTCCCCAAGTACAGGCATCTGACGTGTGGTCCCAGCGGGAGAGAACCATAAAAGGCAAGACAGAGTTTCTGCTTTTCTACCTAGTTTCTGTCAGTACTCTGGCTACTTAAGAAAAGAAGCTAAGAAGTTACCTCTGGCCAGGACTGCCTGCACACAGGAGGCCTGGGTTCATCTACTTGTATTACCAAAACAGAAAGGGGATGGGGAAAGGGACAAATGGTGTGCAGGGAGCCTGAGTCACAAACATGTAGCTAGAGGCATGGAAACCTTCTGGCTATCACCCTGTGCTGACCAAGTTCTTCCAGAGCTCAGCTTCTCAGGTGGTTCCTGTCCCACAGAAGGTTCAGGAAGGACAGGCCTCAGAGTGCAGGTAGGATAGACTTGTATCCCAGTGACCCTGATAATGTATTCTGAGGACACCTTTGATGACTCACAGGGTGTTGGAAGAGTCAGTTTTCACTGCCCTCTGAGCCTCTTCCCAGCTTTGATGTCACACCCACCCTAGGGCAGGGAACTCCTGAGGTTTCTACCTAATACATTTAATTATGACGTATTAAAAAATCAAACCAGTGGCAGAGATCAGAAAGGACCAAGTATCTGACAGAAGGCAGCCTCCCAGTGCTCCCTGGCCATGCCAGTGGTCTGTTCTGGACCCTTCTTCAGTACAGTGTAATTGCCTTCTCTTCTCTTCTCCAAAATTAAGTCACTAAGTATTGATTTCTTAGGGTTTCCTATCTTTCCTGGTTCCCTTGTCTTACTTGGGCCTGGCCATGTTCTCTGGGTCTGTTTCCAGCTGCAGGCCTTGTCCTTTCTTCTTCAGACACTGCCGTAGGCCCTTCCCCACCGGACACTTCACCTGCTGGCTGCTTGATCTTCGACTCACTTTTCTCTTTATCCTGGGAGAACCTTCTGGCTACTTAGTATGTCTTTCAGACCTCACAATTTAGGTATAAAGTTGAAACTAATGATTGCATTTACCTATGTTGGTGTGCGAGGGACAATGCAGAGGAAACTGGCTGAGGTCATCACCTCTGACCTAGGGCTCCACTGTGTAATGTGTGCTTCCTTGTGATGAGACGTTCAAAGCCATTCTGCTTCTCTGTCCTTGGATTTTATCCTGGAAAACTTTAGGAGCTTTACTCTGTCTGGTGAAACTTGTTAGCAGTGTGCCTGTAATTCCAGCCAGCACTTGAGGCAGAGGCAGGGGAGTCACAAGTGTCACTAAACAGTGGGCTAGTCTGGACTGCTACATGGGACAGTGTCTCACACAAAGCAAACTACTACAACTCACTTCTCCTTAGGTTTGCTCTGTTTTTTTCTCTTTGAAATCCCTTTCTGGTGAAATCCTTTCACATGAGTTCCTGGGTTGATCTCTCATCTTTTCTTACCTACCCTTAGGGTCTTTTTGTAGCCCAAGCTATCCTTGAACTCATTATGAAGGGAGCCAAGACTCCCTTCATAATGGCCTCAGACTTAAGTTCTCCTCTTTAGCCTACTAAGTCTGGGACTACAGGAAAGCATCATCATAACTTGCCTTTCTTGTGTGTATACTGCATAGTATCTTATTGTGTGTGTGTGTGTGTGTGTGTGTGTGTTTCTTGAAAGGTCTTTCTTCCATTTCTCAACTGCTTTAGTTACTTAAGGTCCTCCACCAAGCCATAACCTGGCTCTAAGCTTTACTGAGATAAAACTCACATGCTGTAAAATTCATCTTTTTGAAGTCACTTGCTAGTGGTCATCGTCCAGCTCTCCGCCCACCAACAAGCTTGACCCTCGTGAGTGTGGACCACACCTCATTCCTTTGTGCTGCTTGATATTCCATGTTCATGGGTGTGCCTGTCTTATTACACAGGCCATCTGTAGACCTGTGCTCTGGTCATTTCTGTCATACCAGTCAGACTCATACCAATCAGGCTATTATAACTACTGCTATAATTCTAGTGTGCTCTGAGCCCATTCTTCGTGTATATACCTAGCAGTGGATTTGCTCAGCTTTTTGAGCATCAGCTAAACTACTCTTCGAGGTCTTCTCGTTTCCCACCTTTCTAAATTATTTAGAGTCCTGCTGTATATTACAGGCTGGAACTTGGGGCCCTCTTCCTTGCTTTGCCTCCCAATACTTTTTTTTAATTTTTATTTATTATATATAAGCACACTGTAGCTGTCTTCAGACACACCAGAAGAGGGCGTCAGATGACATTACAAATGGTTGTGAGCCACCATATGATTGCTGGGAATTGAACTCAGGACCTCTGGAAGAGCAGTCAGTGCTCTTAACCACTGAGCCATCTCTCCAGTGCCACCCCTGCCTCCTGGGAGTTTATTTCAATGGAAAGACATTTTTATTATTTTAACAATACAACATATTAGTGAATACACTACATTGCACTTTCTCCAAAGGCCAAGAGATGTAAGGTGACATCTCCTGGTTTCTGAGAAGCCAGAAGAGAGCATCAGTGAGACGTCTTACAGCACTGCCCTGGTGTGGGCCTGGCTCTTCTAGGAAGGAGTCCTGTTCTTCTCTTCTGCTCTTCAGCATGGGTCACATGTCTGCTTGCAGAGAATCTGACCATGGTACAGGCTTTGTGTGCTCACATGACATGTCCACCAGGTGCTGACACACTGTGCTCCTGGCAGAGTGAGTGCTGCTCTGCAGTTATGGCCATCAGGGAGAGACGATAAGCTAGCATTGTGGCAGACACTGGAGACACATGTTTCAGGATCTGTGTCCCCATTTCCTGCTGCTGTCATCTTCGTTTGTCATGAGTCTTTTCAGTGTGCCCCTTCATGGCCTTTAGGGTTCCTTTTCTATTTCTCATTAGGGGTAGAGGTTCTCCTGGAGTGTCCAGGAGCTCTACTTGTCTATTCTTATTTAAAAGTGACACCTTGGTGGTGAGAGCAAGAGCTCTTGTGACCTGGCGGCAGCGGCAGCAGCGGCAGCAGCAGCATTTAATTCCATCAAGAAATGTAAAGAGAAGGAAAGTGGGCTGGGGTGGTGGACAGCTCAGTAGTAGAGCAGTTGCTCAGCATGAATGAACCTTGACCTCAGCACCCCTAACATGCACCAGACATGAAAAGGGGGAACCTACCTTTTTAAGTTTGAACAAGCACACTGCATGAGTGAAAATAACAGATCAATAAAAACAACAAAAGTCACCAGGCAGTGGTGGCGGATGCCTTTAATCCCAGCACTTGGGAGGCAGAAGCAGGCAGATTTCTGAGTTCAAGGACAGCCAGGGCTACACAGAGAAACCCTGTCTCAAAAAAAAAAGTCTCAGTGATGTAACAGGTGTGTGGGTGATATCAAAGATGAAGAAATATTACGAATGCCAAAGTCCTTCTGTAATAACATGATGAAATCTATTCTGAATAACATTGCTATTAATATTTGTATCCAAGATTTTGCTTGAATATTTATTTTTCAGTTCTTTTTTCATATATCACTAACTTCTTTTCCTGTTTAGCCTTTTTTTCTTAATTTTATTGTGGCAAAATGTATAACATAAAACTCGCTTGTGTGTATGTATGTGTGTGTGGTGTGCTGCAGGCGGACACACACACCCTGTGTACACACACTGAGGTCAGAGGTTGTGCTGGATGCTTCTTCCCTCCATTACATCATGCAAGGGAGGGGACATGTGCCAAAAGACAACCTCCCACCTCACGGGTCCTGGGGACTGAACTTGGTCATCACGGGTCATCAGCCAAGGAAGCAAAGCAGCTCCACCTGACCCATCTCGCTAGCTCACTAATTCCATTTTGAGACAGGATCTGATAGTGGCCCAGGCTGGTGTCACATTCCTGTCCTGAGTGTTGGGATTAAAGATAAGCACCACCACACCAGGCTCCGTCTGCCCATTTTTAGAGTGACGCTTAGTTGTCTGTCTTAGGATTTCCATTGCTGTGGTAAAACTCCATAACCAAAGGCAGCTTGAGGAGGAGACAGGGTTTATTTCAGCATGCAGTGCTCAGGCCACTCCACTCCATCTCTGAGAAAGTCAGAGCAGGAACTCAAGGCAGAGACTCAGAAGCACAGACCACTGAGGGATGTGCTTACTGGTGTGTACAGCCTGCTCTCTTACATACGCAGGGCCATTTGCCCAGGTGTGGCACCACCCACATCAATCATTAAATCAAGAAAATGCACCACAGGCATTTTAATCTTGATGAAGTCCAATTTATGTATTGTTTGTGCTTACCCATTTTATAAACTGGATGGATGTTAATTTGATAAAAAAAAAATTAACATTGGGATGAAAATGACCCCAGCAGTAAGAAGATGACCAAGAGCTCAGTGAGCCAGACTCTGCCATGAGGTTTGAACACCTCTAACAGTAGTTGCTATTTATTCTGTGTGGATAGATGTTTTGCCTATATTTATGCACCCATACCATCTGTGTTCCCAGTACTTGTTCAGGTCAGAAAGAGGCTGTTGGATCCCCTGGAACAAAAGTTACAGACAGATGTGAGCTACCATGTAGGTGCTGGGAACCGATCCAGGTCCTCTGCAAGAGCAGCCACTATGCTTAAATGCTGAGCTTTCTCTCCAGTCCCAGGTTTGATTTCCAGCACATATCTGTAACTCCAGTTCCAAAGGGTCTGATGCCTGTTCTGATTTCTACAGGCTCCTGATCATACATGGTACACAGATACACTCAGGCACACATGCATATATTTTAAAATTATATTACACTTACAAAAGGAATCAGTTGGACTGACATGCAGTTGTCAGGGCTGAACGTGGCACATCCCTGTGATCCCATCACCTAGGAGGCTGAGGCAGAAGGATCTGGAGTGAGCTCAATGCCAGCTTGGGCCATGGAATGAGACATTGTCTCAAAATAAAAGATAGTTGTCAAAAATATTAAACTTATTTTTTTTTTAAGATTTATTTATTTATTATATGTAAGTACACTGTTACTGTCTTCAGACACAGCAGAAGACAGCATCGGATGCCCATTACAGATGCCATGGTTGTGAGCCACCATGTGTTTGCTGGGAATTGAACTCAGGACCTCTGGAAGAGCAGTCAGTGCTCTTAACTGCTGAGCCATCTCTCCAGCCCAATATTAAACTTATATTTGCATTTATTTGTTTAATGCAGGAACAAGCTCCGTCAATCATTACATGATTACTATCAATTTGAAGTCATGATAGCCATAAAGTTTCAGAGTGGTGTGAAGTCTCTCTGTGGTCCTGTGACAGTGCAGCTAACATGAGTCCTTGAAGAGCTTTTTAGTGAAGGGGTAGCAGCAGGGGAGGGTCAGAGCCAGAGTAGTCTGATTGGAGAGAGAGGCAACAGTAATGGGAGACCACCAGCTCAAACAACTGTGTTGAGGAACAGAGGGAAGGGAACTAGGCGGAGGGCATCACAGGCGTGTGCATGTTGCTCTGAACACCCTGTCAGAGAAGGCGAGTCATGCAGGAGTTTGAGATTCTTGCCCTGATCAGTTTGAGTCTAGACTTAAGATGTTTCCTGCCGTAGCAGTAAGTGCTGTTAGAGTTTGTACTGTTGCTTTTATGTATTTCTACTGTATATATGACAGGCATCCCTAAGGAATATGCATGTCACTTCATTTGGCATGATTGTGACATTTATATTAGAAGCATAGTGTGTGCGGTTTTGTCTCGATTGCTTTATGACATGGGATTTTACTGTGTCACTAAGGCTAGCCTCGAACCCAGCCTCCTAAATGCGGTTCACCACACTCTTCACTTGGATTTGCTGTTTACATTTTAAGGTCTGTGTGGGCACATGTGTGTCATGGGTGAGTTTGTAAGCCAGAGGGTAATTTGTCAGAGTTGGTGCTGGGGATGAAACGCAGGTCGTCAGGCTTGGGGAGCAGATGTCTCTACCTACCAAGCATCTCACTGGTCTTGAGGAAGGTAGTGATACACACCTGTAATCCCAGGTTTGTAGAGGCTGAGGTAGGAGGAGCTGAAGAGCAGCCTGGGCCACATATAAAAGCCATTGTTCTTTAGCCTCAGCAGTGCCGTGTTAACACTTAGAGTTCGTTCATTTCATTGATCTGAACTACTTGGCTGGGTGTACCTTTGTCTGTACCACTGGTAAGCAGGGTTTTTTTCTCCTAGTTTTCTGCTCTGTTTATAACATGACAGAACGGGGGCATCTGATAGTTGAACCCAGGGTCTTGTGCTAGTTACGTGCACAGCACCACTGGGCTGTATTTGCGACCCTGAGATATTAGACACTACAAAATTCACACCTTGATACACAATTCATGGAGGCTTAGCTTACTTATTCACAATATTGCCATCACTGTATAGTATTCAATATTCTAATCATCCCCAAAAGAATCCTCAGTCTCCCAAGCAAGCATCCCAGCTGTGGCCTGCCGAGACACTGTAGTTAAGAGCACTGACTGTTCTACCGCTGGACCTGGGGTCAGTTCCTAGCACCCTCATGGTGGCTTGTTTTGTTGTGGGTTTGTTTGCTTTGAGACAGGATCTCATGTAACCAAGGATGTCCTTGAACTCATGATCTTTCAGCTCCCAAGTGCTAGGATTTCTGGTACTACTACCCTACCCAGTCACTGTACAATGGGTTTTCTTCCTGCCTGTGTGCTAGACAAGATCTACCACTGACTGCATTCCCAGACCCCTTGACTTCAGTTTTCTGGTAAATGTTTGTGTCTGGGCACACAACTCCTATGTTGGTTCTTCTCCATGCTCCTTGGTAAAGTACATTATTCCTTGATGAGCTCTTGTAAGGTCTTTGTGGAAGTAAAGCCAAGATATATCCCAAGTCAGTGAGAAGGGGTGGGGGTGCTTGGAGATCGTTGCAGGATAGCATTGGCGGCCATGTCAGCATGTAACACAGTTGACAGTCCCCACACCATTCACCCGGCACTCAGTCCATGGTCCTTTCTTATCTGAAATAAAAGGCACCTAGAACAATTTGTTCCAGTTTGGAGAACTCAACCTTGCCACCTTCATTTGAGATCTACACCTGTCACTGCCTAGTGGCCTTACATCAAGCCACAAGGTTTTGGCCTTGTTTTATTGAGTGTCTTATACAATGCCCAGGCTGGTCTCACTGTTGCCCTTGGAACTCACTATTTAGCCGAGGCTGGTCTTATAGGTGTGAGCCACCACACAACTGGCTTCAAGATTGATTGTCATCAATTTTTACTTCCTGATTTTGTGTTGCTTCTCACTGATTTCTGCTGTGACTTTCAGACAAGTCTGTGTTAGCCCTGGACCAGGGCTTCATGGTTACAAGATGTGTTTGGAAACTTCCCTATTTGGTTCTGTTTACATTGTATTAAAGATTTCCATGTTAAGAAAGCTTCCTGTTCTTGGCAATGTGAGTCCCCCAGCAAGGCTCTCGAAGTGAGTCCTAGCTGGTCAACCTCCCAAGAAGCATGGAAAGTCAGGATGCGTGCGTGCTCTCTGCTCCGTGAAGACGGAGAACCCCTATCCCCCCCCGCCCCCCGCACCTTCTAGCTCTCCATTCCAAGGTGCCAAGAGAGTACCTTCTATCTCTTGCTTCCTAAAACGTATTTTAAATGTTTTTATTAGTATTTGTGTGTGTGATGGGGGAGGACATGGAGGTCAGAGGACACTTGGTGGAATCTGCTCTCCTTGTCTTTACACAGGTTCCAGAGATGGAACTCATTAGGCATCTATGTGACAAGTGTTTACTCACTGGGCAGTCTGAACAGCCTCTCTCTGTTTCTTCTTGAATCTATGATAATTTACATTTCTTTCCTGCTTCTAACTTACTGCCATAACACTTCCTTAGAAGTTGGGATAAGGTTCCTGCTACAGCTGATAAACCAACCAGCTGTCTCTGCCTCCAATGCTGGAATTAATGGTGTGAGCCACCATGCCCCACTTCTGACCTTTTAGAAGACAAGGTCTCATATAGCCCAGGATGGCCTCAAAGTCTTAACCCCCTGCCTCTACCTCCTGAGTGCTTGGATGACCAGCACTGCCCTTCTTCTGTTTGTCTTCCTTAATAATGGATTAATATGCAAATAAACTCACTAACTTGTGTGTGTATGTGTCACACTCACAGAGACATGTATACCTGACCTCCAATTCCCCTTCCACCCCAGCACAGTCCACATGCTAGTAACAAATACACACACACACACACACACACACACACACACATGATCGCAGGTCCATGCTGGCTGGCATCTGTCCAGCACCACCATGTGTGCTAAGCCACTTCCTCTGCCTTTCTCTCAGTCTTAGGAAAAGTTCTCAGTGCTGTGGGCAGCGCCCAGCTCCTGATGTCCCAGAAATTCCAGCAGTTCCGTGGCCTCTGTGAGCAGAACTTGGTGAGTGACTCTTCCTCCTCTACAGGCCATGCAGTCAGTCCTTGGCTGCCCACCTGAGTTCAGGGAGCCCCTTGTAGCTTCTGACCTCCACACAGAGGAGGTGCTGCCCCCTCGTGGCCCTGTAAAGATGGTGGCATCACACACCATTCTCCATACAGGAAGGGCTACAGCAGTCCTCCAGAACATTGAACCTGGTATAAAATATATGAGAATTATGTCAGTTTGTCCTGGCTTACTCATACATGTAGTCCGCTCTATATCCAAGAGGCTCCTACAGTAAGATCTAAGGAAACATCACTACTGTGCCAGGTGGCTGTCTTCATCCCTTGCCTGTTCTAAAGTCTACCTGCCCCTGGGCCAGATGCAGAGTCCTGGACAGAATGTCCTGTGAGAAGAGTCCTCTCCAACAGATGGGAAGCATGAGTTCCCAAGGGTGAGCACAGTGGAAAGGGAGTCTCCAGGGCCTGTGTGAGGGAAACGGCAGAGTCTGGGATCACAGCTGGCCTATGTGAGGGAAATGGCAGAGTCTATGGTCCCAGCTGGCCTGGGCGTGGCTTGCCTTCTCCCTACCTCACCAGGACACACTGGTTAAGAATGAGTCTCTTCCCTACACAGGAGGACCAAGGATTCCTTGCCATAGTCCAGTGATAGCAGTCCTAGAGATGGCCAGTCACATGCATTTGCAGGGCCTCCTCATGATAAAAACTGGATCCCTGCCAGAGGCACTGGCATGACCAGAGCCGGTTTCACTCACAAATCCCGGCCACAGAACAAGGAAGCAGGGCCCTGCCAGAGCCAGAGGCCCAAGAGTATGGTGAGGGAGATAGGCCGGCTCCTGCCTTGCTGCCCCACTGACCCCCATCTGCCCCACAGAACCCTGATGCCAACCCCCGTCCGACAGCCCAGGACCTGGCAGGGTTCTGGGACCTGCTGCAGCTGTCCATTGAGGACATCAGCATGAAGTTCGATGAGCTCTACCACCTCAAGGCCAACAGCTGGCAGCTGGTGGAGACCCCCGAGAAGAGGAAGGTGAGCATGGAGCAGTGCGGAGGGGAAGTCCAGGGACAAATTCCTGGTCGGCAGTAACGCTGCCCACATCGGTCAGTGCTGCTTGGCTCCTTCTCCATGTGCCGTCTTTGAGCTGGGGCTCACGTCCATCACCTTGCGGGATCCATGCCTGGCACCTGTCCAGCATGCTGCTCGCTGTGTAGTGGAGGCTGTCCCTAAAGCATGACATCGTGCTCTGCATGTCTAGTGAAAGGGTCACATGTGCTAGTGTAAGATGCAGAGTGGCCCTTCTTCTGGGGCCTTGCTGTCAGGGGCACTGGGGTCTGGCCCCAGTTCCGCCTCCTTGTGGCACCTGTGCTTCTGTGAGGCTCAGGTGGCTCCTATAGAGCCCAGGAGCCTGTCATGTTGGACTGTGGCCCTGGTGAGTTCCCATGCGAGGACAGCATGTGAAGTGCAGGATAGAAGCCATCAGTTGAAGTCACTGCTCTGGCTGGGAGACGCGGGCAAGGTGTCTGTCTCAGGTTCCTAGTGGCTGAAGGCAAGGGTGGGGACAAGTGGGGTTGTCTGTTGTCTTCTAGAACGTTCAGAGCCTAAGCTTGCTTTTTGCTCCTAAATCCTTTGCTACTCCCACTCTCATTGCTTCTGTGGCTTTCAGATTCTAGTGTGTGTTGCTTGTGCTAGTCTGGCGTGGAGACTGGGGTGGGGCAGTGCCAGCTGCCTGCGTAAGGAAGGGGCAGTGCCGCACAAAACGTGGCACCTTTAGTTTATTTTTGTT
The DNA here is from genome assembly GCF_008632895.1 of Mastomys coucha. Lineage (NCBI taxonomy): Eukaryota > Metazoa > Chordata > Mammalia > Rodentia > Muridae > Mastomys > Mastomys coucha. Next base: position 142,669,564 of record NW_022196897.1, read on the forward strand.
CCCTCCTCACTGTCTCAATAAAGGAAGAGAAGAAACCACCCCCTCCAGTCCCGAAGAAGCCAGCCAAATCCAAGGCGGCAGTGAGCCGCGACAAGGCCTCAGACGCGGGGGACAAGCAGCGTCAGGAGGCCAGAAAGAGACTCCTGGCCGCCAAGCGAGCAGCATCTGTGCGGCAGAACTCGGCCACAGAGAGTGCGGACAGCATCGAGATTTATGTCCCTGAGGCCCAGACCCGGCTCTAGGGCCATGGAGGAGAAAGCACTCAATTTTAAATCATTAAAAACTCAATGCAAATGGAACAGCGTTTCTCACCCTTTAGTATGGTTATTATCTCTAGAGACCCTGAGCCAACTTTCCAATTGACACATACAAGGGCTCAAATGTGGCTTCTCTGGGTCGCTCCGAGCTTTAGGTTATGAAGACTTGATTCAAAAAAAAAAAAAAAAAATTAAAAACCACAATCTAGAATCTTTTCCCCTTGGGCTGCCATGGTGGACCAGTCAACAACTCGGGCAGCCATGGCCTGGCCTCCAGATTGCGGTCTTTTTACTTGCTCTGTCTGCTGAGAACTAGCTTGTTTACAAGATGACGACAGTCCAAGGCAACCTTGGGCCCCAGCCATGTCCCTCCCTTCCCTACAGCCCACAGCTTTTCTGTTTCCCTGCAGAACTCACAGGGGTCACCATTGTGGCTTTCTGGTTCACACCCTTTGGGGCTGAGGGCCCAGAGGACAGAGAGAAGGACAGCATTCTGCCCTCCCACCCTCCCCACTAAGTGCTCACACACAGCTGGCCCGCCCTCCCTCCGCTGCCATCCGCCAGCCTAGGCAGTGTTAGGCTGGACTGGCCTCTGAGCAGATAGGAAAGTGCTGGTCCTTGGGGCACGTGGGGAAACCACGGTCACCATGCTCCAGCCTCTTCAACAAAAGACAATGTAGGACTCCCAAGTGGCTTCCAGGAGGTTGGCTGTCCTTGGCCGCACCTTCGTCCAGTTCCCCCAGGGGCAGGTGGCGGTGTCTGTACGTATGTGTACATATGCACATAGACCTTAGAGTGTATATTTAATTAACGCCCATCTGCTCACCCAAAGCCCACCAGCGCCGCCGCCACCGGCTCTCGGGGTCCCTGCAGGAGGCGGGTGTGTGAATAGCATATATTTTTACATGTACTATATCTAGGTGTGTGTACAAGTGTGTGTAAAAATATACCTTGTGTGTAAGCAGTCCCGTTTTTGGTTGTTCCCCCCTAACCCGTCAGCCCAGCCTCTTGAGTTTTTTATTCTGTTGTGATTTTCATCCCAATCACCCCCTCCTGTCCCCCACTCCCACCCCCAAGGTGTTCTGAGCCCTGAGCTACAAAGGCCTGGGCCCACAGAGCAGGACCGGGAGGGCAGGGCTGGGTCAGGCCGCCTGGAGGGGGCTGGACCCAGCAGACAACTTGGCGTATCAGGGGCTGTTCTATACTGTGCATATAATTCGAGGGCATTGGGGACATCCTCTTGTTTGGCGCATGCTGCAGGGGTCCCCTGGGTGAAGCAAAGGCCTGCTCTGGGGGCCTGTTCCAGCTTGGCCGCCCCCTCTGTGACCTTGGGCAAGTCACTTGACCTCTGTGTGCCTCAACTTCCTCCTCTGTAAAATGGGGACAGTCCCTGCCCCTCCCTACCTCACAGGCATGTTGTGAGAATAAATGAGGTAACGTGTAACAAGGCCTCATGGCATTATTGCACTGTGGTGGGCTGGACTGGGTAAGGAAGATGGCAGTAGACGATCCCAGGAAACCCAGCTAGACCCCCTCCCAGAAGGCAGCACTTGGGAGACAAGCTGTCTGGAGAGCACCGTGGTCTGTGTGTGAGCCTAGGCAGTAAATCAAGGAAACATCTAGGTGGCATTCAGTCCCCCAGGCAGCAGCAGCATACCTCCTTCCTAGGGACCACCACAGGAGGAAGGCAGATCATTCAAAGGCCTGGCCTCTGTGCATGGTGGGGCCCCATGACCTCCAGCAACTGCCCCTCAACAGCCTAGGGATCCATTAGGGAATGTGCTCTGCTGTGCCAGGAGAGAGCTGCATGGGCTGCCCCAGAGCTCACCAGGAAGCCAGTGTGGTATGGATTGGTCTCACTCTGACAGGGCAGGATGTCTGTGGAAGGAAGGGAAGAGCGAGCGGCATGGAATGTCCAACCCAGGTGGAAGAGGCCAGCTACTGAATAACCAGATTTCCCTTGGCTCAACCCAGCCAGGACACCTGTGACCCCGGGCCCAGTGACACAGATTCATCCCCAGCTTTTCAGTTTGGTCCCAGCTGGACGCCTTATGAAATCCTGTAAATAGACCCCTGTGCTTGGATCCCGGCATGCCCTTGTCAGGGTGGCTGAGCAGCAGCAGCCATCCTGGGTCTGTGCGACAGTACTGTCCACCTACTTGAAGGGCAAATAGCTTCCTGTTATGTCAGATGACGATTGATTCTTGCATCCAGCATTTAACCAGCCATTCTAAAGTATAAGTGAATGCTGGTGAGGGCAAGCTAGACGTGAGGAATGGAGGTCAGATGGCAGCCTAACTTTACCCCATGGGCCTCAGGGACTTGGAAGCAGAAGAACTTGGCACAGGAGAGTCTTGATCTGGCCTGTGGAAAATTCTTGGAATCACAAGCAAAAAGGATGGGTGTCTTGTGTGGAGCGTGGGACTCTACTCCTACACAGCCTAGTGCAGTGCTAAAGGGACTCTCCGCAAACCTATCCTGCACCTCCTAAAAACAAGGGCGGTTTCTGCCTGGCCACGGCACCCTCAAAAAAACCAAATGTTCCAGGCAGCACCCCTTTACCCGGACATTTGGAGCCTAAAATACCCAACACCCTGCAAGGAGCCCAAGCACTGTCCCCCATGACTTCTCCTGGCCCATGAAGTCCAGTTAGGGGCACTCATGGCTTTTAGACCAAGTTTCTAGTCTGAAGACTACATGAGCTGCCCAGACTTCCTTGTGTTGTTCTTTGTGATAGTGATCATTTTAAAGTGCCCGAGCAGCTTACAGAAGGTTTCTTGGTCTTGTTTTATGTATTACTACCTAGCCTGGTCTCTACCTGTAATCTGCGTCTGCCTCCCTAACAATATGACGGCCAGCATGTGCTTCCTCCCACACCCTGCTCCTCCCTGGCTGGATTTGAAGCAAATGGTTTTGGCAAGAATAGCACTTAGAAGATATTCCAGCACCTCTGAGCCTGTCCCATCAGGAAGCAGTTGACACATCTCAGAAAGGCTGATAGCAATCTCTTGAAGAAGCTGGAAAGGAATCTGGGTGTCTGTGATTCAGGGACAGCCAAGAAGTGTCTTTCCTGGAGGCTATGGAAAGGGGTGCAGGGAGATCCAGGAGAATAGACTGAGCACCCTAGAGTCCTCAGAACCCCCACAGGGTTACAGATATGCTGGTGGGGAGCCCATATTTTCCTTTTAGAGCCCCAAGCTCCCTCAGGGTTGTACGTCCTTTAGAGTTTTGCACAATCCTCACTGAATGGCCTTGAAAAGAGCAAGGGCCAGCTTCTGCCATGGGCAGCAGAGGGGCCTCAGGGCAGGAGAGTAGAGGAAGCAGTTGCCACTGGAGGCCATGCAGAGCCCACGCGGGGAAGTATAGTAGAAGACAGACCAACAACCAGGACACCTTCCTAGCTCCAGTAGTGGGGTAGGACACTTACATGGATCTAGAATAGCTCCAGCCCCGCTGAACCTGCCACTGTACAGGTGAGGGAACTCTGGCCCTAGGCAGCTTGCCCTCTGCCTACAGGAAAAAGTATGCTCTCTTACTGACAGGAGGTGACAGTCCCTGGATTCTACCCTGTACCTACCTGGCCCTTGCACAGAGCATCAAGGCTCTCCCACTGTACCCTGCATAACTCTCTCTCCCTCTCTCTCCCTCCCCCATGTCCCCTCTCTCTCTTCTCTCTCTCCCTCTACTCCCAAGGTGGATGGCAAAGCCTGGGGATAGCCTACCCCTGTGCTTAGTCCAGGTTGGCCTGGTGCCAACCTGTGCTCCATGTGTGCGCACTAAGACTTGCATTCCGTTTCCGCCACTGCTAAGATGACTTGAATGTCATTAGATGTGCCTGCCTCTACCCAGGAGATAGGGGCTCTGGAGGGAAAGAGACGGGCTCATCCCAGTGACTCAGCACCCAGCATGGAGCAGAGCCCCAAGGACTGAAGGGCTCAGTGATAAAGCACTCGTCTAGCATGTGCTAATCGCTGGGTGTCATCTCCAGAGCTGCCAGGACGAGGACGAGTGTAAGAAATAGCAGGCACAGTTCCAGATGCTTGGGAGCTGGGGTTCAGGAGTTTGAAGCCAGCCCAGGCAACACAGTGAGACCTGTCTCAAAAATGAAAATGAGGCAGAGAATGTGATTCAATAGGAGAACATTTGCCTAGTATGCAAAAGGCCCCGGGTTCAAGTCCTCACCCCAAAGAACTACTCAGACATGCATGCGGCGCTGGGAATGTCTTGAGTGCCTGATAAGGAGCAAAGCTTCCAGCAGGACCTGCTCTAGCAGAACAGGGACATTCCCACACAGAACCCCAGCCCCTGGCTCCAGCCGCTCTGGATCGGTTCCAACCAACGCCAGGTTTCTCTAAATGTGTCAGCAGAGAACAGGCCTAAAAGAGCAGTAGGGAGTTCAGACCATCATCTGCCTTTTTGGCTAGAAGCAGCCTGTACATCTAAATCTACAGCCCATGCCTTTCCCTGAACACCACACTCCAGGCAGTTATTGCCTAACTAGGTGGCCACAGTGCACACTGACAGCAAGAGGTGTGCAAGTGTGCACGCGCATGTGCCACTGTACATATGTGGAACATGTAATTGGCATTTCTGACCAGATACACTGAGAGGCACAACATCCTGCTGTGGTGGTGCTGGCCAGCAAGACATGTTTGGGGTGGGGAGTTATGGTTGACATACAAATTTTACTGCCCGAGCTTGATCCACAGAAAGAGAGCAACAGCTTCTGAGAAGCATGCTCTCTGATCTCCGCACATGTGTGCACACAGTTGCACACAATCTCATATACACACATAAACACTCTCATACACATGCATGCATGCACGCTCTCGTGCACACACACAAATAAGATTGCTCAATAGGTAACGGGCTTTCAGCACCAGCAGGAAACCTGAATTCAATCCCCAGAACCAAGTCACTGAAAGGAAAGTTGTCCTCTGACCTCCACACACACCATGACATATGGAACCTCACACACACACACACACACACACACACACACACACACACACGCACACGCACACGCACATACCATGCACAGAATGGTACCTAAGTTTGGGTGCTTTCCCTAAGTTCTGTGAGACAAATTAATAATCTAGGGAAATATTTTTAGAAACTCCTGATTTGTAACAAGGTTGGAAAGATGTGAAGATAATGCACATATGAGCAGTCACACAGGTTTAAGGAGTTACACTCAAGCATCTCATTTGCTGTTAAAGAAGTCGAAGAATTGGCTGGAGAGATGGCTCATTGGTTAAGAGCGCCAACTGCTCTTCCAGAGGTCCAGAGGTCCAGCTACCACATGGCGGCTCACAACCATCTGTAATGGAATCTGATGCCCACTTCTGATATGTCTCATATGCATAAAATAAATAAATAAATCTTTAAAAAAATAAAAAAGAAAGTTGAAGAATTGGTTGTCATGAGGAATAGTCCAGATATCTGTATAAGAAGTATTATTATGCTGGGCGGTGGTGGCGCACGCCTATAATACCAGCACTTGGGAGGCAGAGGCAGGCGGATTTCTGAGACCAGCCTGGTCTACAGAGTGAGTGCCAGGACAGCCAGGGCTACACAGAAGAACCCTGTCTCAAAACAAAACAAAACAAAACAAAACAAAATAAAAAAAAAGTATTATTATGCAATCTACAGAGATGTGTATATTAAGCTGTTAATTCAATGATAATCAAGCTCTAATCCGTAGAGCTACAGACGCTAGGTAAGGGACTAGGGAGTACAGATAGATCTAATTACAAAGGAAGATAGAACAGATAGTTATGGCCGAATTCGGGGACTGGGATGGGAGGACCAGGTGAGGAGGGGAGAAGAGGGCGGGGGAGGGAACACAGGGAGAGGTGGCTAAAATGAAGGACCATTTCAGAGGTAGTGTGGAAACAGCAGAAACTTCCTAAAATTAAATTGCCAAATAATGGGGAGGTAGAGTCCCAGCTACCCACGTGTCATTACTAAAGGAAGCTTCCAGTTCTGGGATTGGGTACATCTAATTGATTTGTTGGCTAAGGAGCTCTCAAACCACCCAAGCTGTTGCCAAGACAATAGGTTGTTCTCCACAAACCATACTCCTTTGCTGAGTACCACACTTCTTAACTCACTGAACATGGAGAAGTCAAGCTGAAGCCTTCAACCCCCACATTCTAGAGTCACAGGAAGGTATTTGGCATGCTGCCAAAGGAGAAACAAACACCAAGCCAGCCTCAAATCTGTTGAACTACAATGGTTTCCTGCCAGCAAGATATGCTAGAGCAAAGTTTAAGGGAGCAGCCAACTGATATCTGCTTTGACTTAAGGCCCAGTCTATGAGATGGAAGCCATACTGCTTCAGTGGTCAAGAACATGAGATTAGATAGGCAAGGGACCTAGAGTTAACACCAATACTACTGCTCTGGGAAACAACAATAGCAAAAACCCAAAACAGAAAACCACCAACAAAACCAAACCACATGTAGCAAGAATGATGATCCTGCTGTACACAGATCCATCAGTGCCTTGGTCAGCCATCGTTAGAGAAGCGTCCTCCTGCAGCAGATGGGAATAAACACAGAGACACACAGCCGGACATTATGCAGAGTGTAACACACCTTAAAACTCTCAGCCCTAAACAGGAGGTCTCCCTCAAATCCCTCCTGCCCTGGCGGGAACCCTGTGGAAAAAGAGGCTGCAAGAGCACAGAGGCCAGAGGGTACGGAGGACACAAGGCTCTGTAGATCAGCATGCTCAAAGCTCATATGAACTCAGAGGCAGCCAGCGCAGGTCTGCACCAGGTCCTCTGCTGGTTATTGTAGCTTGCAGTTGAGAGGTTTCCCAGGATTCCTGAGTGTGTGAACGAGCGGGTCTCTGATTCTTGTGCCTTCTCTTGGGCTCTTTTCCTTCTGTCTTGTCTTGACCAACTCCAGTGTGTTCGTTTTTGTTTTATTATATTTTCTTTTCTCTTATTGTTATCACTCAGAAGAATTTTTTTTAACTTACTCTTCTCTCATATATTACATCCAGACCATAGTTTCTCCTTCCTCTTCTCCTCCTTGCCCCTCCCCCCTCCTCTCCTCCCCCTCAGATCCACTCCTATTTGTTTTCTAAGGAGAAACAGAAAGGAAAGGGATCCACATGGGAGGGAGAGGAGGAGGAGGAATTGGGAAGGGCAGAGGGAGAGGAAACCATACTCAGGACATATGAGGGCAAAACGTCCGTTTTCAGTAAAGGGAAAAATCACTTAATTAAAAAAATTACAATATGATCCAGCAATTCTACTTACGGGCACGTACTCAAAATGACTGAAACCGGGACACAGCCGTGTTTTAAATAGCATTATTGCCAGGCATAGCGGTCTATGCCTGTAGTTCTAGCACTCAGAAGGCTAGTAAGCTCAAAGCAGCCCCAGCTACACAGTAGACTGTGTATCTAAAACAAAGCAACTAACCAGGTGTGGTGAAGCACGTCTCTCCCAGCACTTGAGAGGTAGAGGTAGGCAGATCTCTGTAAGTTTGAGGCCAGCCTGGTCTATGTGGTGAGTTCCTGGCCAACCGTGGACTACGTAGTTGAAGCTCTCTCTCAAAACCAAACAACCAATAAAACAACAAAAAGCAGCATTAGGGCTGGAGGTGAAGCACGGCTGGTGCAGCGCCTGCCTAGCACGCATGAGGCTCTGGCACAGTCCCAAGTACAGTGTGAAACCAGGAGTGGTGGCATGTGCCTGTCATCCTGGCACTTAAACACAGAGGTAGTATGATTAGAAATTAAAGATTATCCTCAGCCACATGTCAAATTCAAGTCCAGCTTTAGCTGCCTGAGACCTGTCTCAAACCGTGTATGTGTAGTGGGGGCCTGGCTCAGTGGTTAAGAACACATGACGTCCTTCTAGAGGACCTTACCGTTCCCAACACCCACACGGCAGCTCACAACCATCTGTAACTCCAGTCCTGGCAGATTCAATCGCCTCTCTGGCACCAGGCAATCCAGTGATACACAGACATGCAGATGAAATACCCATATACAGCCGGGCGGTGGTGGCACACACCTTTAATAATCCCAGCGCTTGGGAGGCAGAGGCAGATGGATTTCTGAGTTCGAGGCCACCCTGGTCTACAGAGTGAGTACCAGGACAGCCAGGAGAACACAGAGAAACCCTGTCTTGAAAAACCAAAAAAAAATTAAAAAATAAAAAAATAAAAAATACCCATACACATAAAATACATTTAAGCAAAATTTAAAGGCAGCATGTTTCATTCTCTTCCTTTTGCACTGCTAGGCCTCATGCTTGCTAAGTGGGTGCTTTATCACTGAGCTAATGCCCCCAGCTTGAGCATAGTAATCAAAACAGGAAGACAACCTAAATGTCCATCCAGAGGTGTGTAAGCAAATACGGCATATTCAGACTCGGAGCAGTATACAGCCTTAAAAGGTAAGGAAATGGACATATGGGTGTTCCAGGGGACACCCATATGCTGCTTTGCTGTCAGAAGGGACCTTATTCTGGAGGCCTCGCTAGTCTAAAGCTCACTACATAGACCAGGCTGGCCTTGAAAGTACCTTGATGGGTCCTGGGTCCAATTCCCTGTGTGTGTGTGTGTGTGTGTGTGTGTGTGTGTGTCTATCTGTCTGTCTGTCTGAAAAAGAAGTTAAAGATGTAGCTCACTTAGCAAGTAGGAGGCCACAGGTTGGTTCTTAGCACTTGGGGGGGCAGAAGTGCAAGATCAAGAGGCCAAGGGCCTCCTCGGGGCACAGAGATCAAGCCTGTGTTACATGAGACCATCTCAAAAGATATATGTATGCATGTGTGTATAGTTATACTATGCACCACACACACACATACACACACACGCACAAAGGCCTGGTGCCAAGTTCTATCAGCAGAGTTCTTGTAAAGATGGAGAGGACCAGTGTCTTAGGTAGAGTTTCCATTTCTGGGAAGAGACACCATGACCAGCAACTCTTCAAAAAGATAACATTAAATTGGCCCTGACTTAGTGGTTCTGAGGTTCAGTCCATTATCATCATGGCAGGAAGCATGGTAGCATCCTGGAAGACATGGGGCTGGAGGAACTGAGAGTTCTACATCTTCGTCCAAAGGCAGACAGGAGAAGACTGGCTTCCAGGCAGCTAGGAGGAGGGTCTCAAAGCCCACTCCCACAGTGACACACTTCCTCTAACAAGGCCACACCTCCTAACGGTGCCACTTCCTGAGCCAAGCATATACAATCCACCACAAGCAGCTCTCTAACATCATCCTTGAGCTCCATAGGATGATGCCCCTGACCTGCACCTCCCCCACCACACACGCCCTGGACCTGAGCAAATTTCCATACAGGGTATTACTGGGACACCTGGTGCAACTGGAATATAGGTCGTAAACTAGAAGCCCAAATCAATGTTAAATCTTATGATTTTGATAATTATGCTATCAATATGTAAGAAAGTCCTCCTTTGGGTTTATACTAAAATATTATAAGTAGCGATAAAAGGCATATTATGTACAGTTCACTATCAAGTGTTGGACAATATGCATATTCCCACGTGGAAGAGAGAGGAGTCAAAGGTCAACTGGAGACTCTCAAGGAAGTCAGTTTTCTTTTTTTTGTTTTTTTTTGTTGTTGTTGTTTTTTGGTTTTTTTTTTTTTTTGTTTTTCAAGACAGGGTTTCTGTGTAGCTCTGGCTATCCTGGAACTCACTCTGTAGACCAGGCTGGCTTCGAACTCAGAAATCCGCCTGCCTCTGCCTCCCAAGTGCGCCACCATTGGCCCAGCCAGGAAGTCAGTTTTCTATACAAGTCTTATAACCTTACTAGTATGCTTGAAATTATCTCAAAAGAAAGCTTCCAAAAATTAAAAAAGTCCAAGAAAAAATGGATCTCTCCCAAATCTGCCCCACCTACACCCACCCTACCCAACTAAGAAACTGACAGCTCTCTCTCCAGCTGCTCCCCTGAAATCCTCGAGCTGGGGCCTGCAAGAGGCTGGGTGGTAATGGCACTTGCTATCCATATGTGGCCCAGGCCTGCAACTGTCCACTGACATTCACACCAACTCCCTTCACGAATAAATATAATTTTTAAAAGAATTTATTTCTTGGGGCCAACTTTTCTCTTCTCATTCCAGTCTAGTCCATTTCCAAGTCCTATTGGCTGAAACACTGAAATGTGCCAGAACCCCTCCCCTTCTCGCCCAGTCTCCCACTGCTCCATAAGCCAAAAAAAAGCATGTCCTCTCCTGTCCTTGAGTGTGCCTTATGCCCTCTAAATCTCCTGCACTGAAATCCATTAGTCTTTTCCTTTGTGACTTCTGGCCTTTACTAAGCTAATCTACTCGCCAAATTCTAGTTCGGGGAAGTGATTTCAACTGTCACTTCTAATGTTGCCCAGGACAGATTAAAAACTGTTACCTTCTATTTATTTAGACATCTTGCTCCATAGCTCAGACTGACCTGGAACCTACACTATACCCGATGTTGGCAATCCTGCTGCCTCAGCTTCTCAAATGCCGAGATTACAGGCATGAACCACTGCATCTGGTTCCATCTCCTTTCCCCAGCATCACCCTTACTCCATTTCAACCCAGCCCAGAACCCTTCTGCTCAGAACTGTCCGGGGTCACAGCCGGTTTCAGGCCTCTGTCCCAAGGCTCCCTAGGCAGATGCATCTGTTGCCTGCTCCACTGCGGGGCCAGGCAGCTATTTACAAAGTAACTGAAGTTCCCTAGGGAGAGAGTGATGGCCACTGTTGTGAGGACCAAGTCTCACTGAAAAAAAGACCATACTTGGCCCGGTGAAACCCAGCCTTCCTTCCACTAGACACAGCCGGGGCCTCTGGGACGAGAGGGGGTCGGAGAGTTGGGAAACCTGAAGGCTCCGCCCTTCTTGCCAATCTGGAGTCCTCGGTCTGCTTCTATGCCCCAGCCTGGGCCGACCCAGGGAAGGGCTGCCTCGAGGGGGGCTATTCCGGGGGTCCCCCAGCCACCCAGCCTGAGAGCAGAGGCCTAATAAGGCCGGGCTGGCTGCCTCGGCCCCGCCCCTGTCCCGCCCCCGCCCCGCCCCACCCCGCGCATTCTTCTGCCTTGTAAGGCCGGGCCGCCCGGGGTCCCGCCAGCCCCGGCTCCGCCCCCAGAGCTCCAAGCAGCGGCCGGAGTTGGTGCCAGCCAACTCTTACAGCAGCGCCGAGGACTTTTCTTCTCTGCAGCAGGTGGGAGCCCGCTCAGCGCCCGGGCAGCTACAGTAGGTGGTCAGGCCGAACCTTACCCGGCCATCAGAGGGCTGTGGCATGCTTAGTGGTGTGGGCTGGGGCTGCTGCCTTGCTTAGGTCCTACAGGCGACCCTGGCCTGGAACTGAGCAGCTGATGGTTCTGCGCCCATGAAAACTGGTCTTTGGGCAAGGAAACAAGGATCCAGAGGGTACTTTTGCTAAAGAGCCTAACACACCAAGCCTAGAAACTCCAGGATACCTCCCTGTAGAGATGCCAATGAGGGGCTTGAGGGCGTCCCTGACCCAAGAAACTGTGTGTGTCAGAGGAAATTGAGCCCTACGGAAGCACGGGAGCTCACACACACCCAATTTTGCAAACCCTGCTGCAGGAGGGATGGTGACCACCTCACACCTCCCTTATCCCCAGTGTGCACTAGAGAACACCAGAGAACGGTAGGATGAGAAGGTCTTGGTCCTGGCTTCTTCGAAATCCTCCGGCTGCCCAGGTTGCTTCCAGGGACATAGAGTATTTAGTCTCTGATGAGCTGGTTCGAGAGCAGGGCATCTGGCACAGCCCAGCTTTGGGGACTAGTAATGGTAGTGGGGAATAGTCTAGCTAGTCAAGTTCCACCTGTCTGATCCTTGGTGTCTAGAACCCAAGAAAGGGGAGCAATGGCTTCAGGGTTAAGGGCCCAGCTTAGTCCTAACTTCAGTCACTCAACCAAGACTAGAAAGTTCCTGGCACAGCCCTTCAAGAGCCAAACCTACCACCCACTGACCCCAGCCTAGCATGGTGTCCTGGCTTCCAACCCTCTCATGGATATGCACTTCCCTTTTGGGGTTGGGGGGGCACTGCCTCTCAAGGATGAAGAGGGCAGGATACACTACGGGAGCCTGGTTGGGCCTACCCTAGAGGTCGGCAGTCAGGAGGGACTGAGAATGTTGATGGCCATCTCAGCTTGGGCCACAGGAGATGGGTGGGGGGCAGCCTCCAGGGACAACGTTTCTGTCCCCGTTTCCTACCAACACCCACCCAGCACTACATAAAGAAACACCAAAGCCTGGCGCTGTGCTGTGGGGCTCACTGAGTCTTATACAGCTAGAGCCTCAAGACTACAGGTAGATGTGGCCCTGGGACCTGCTGGAGCTGACCATGACCCTAGCCCAGGGGGTATTACAGTCAGGGACAGAAGAGGAAGGACAGAGGCCCTGGGCCAAGGGATGCAGAGCGCAGAGCAGGGCAGAGGAGCAGACATGTGTGGCCTTGGCTAGCTGAGGGCAAGCAGACATGCAGTCCTAAGCTGCATTCCTCCAACAAGCTATGATGGGATCGGGGTGAATTCTTTCCCTGGCCTCAATTTCCCCATCTGTACAGTGGAGCTTACACACAACCTTTCACTAACGAGTCATCTACTAGCCTGCTGCTGTGGGCTGCCCTAATGGTGAGGGAGGAGGGAGTCTGCAAATGTTTGTTGTCAGGATAAGGGTAGAGACCGGCACCCCTGGGACTCCAGAGCTCAGCCTGAGGACAGCTACAGAAGGGGGTCTAGCAGGAAGGCCTGGGAAAGGCTGTGGAATGCTAGAGGTCATGGAGGGAACAGAGTGGATCCGTCAGGAGCTGGGAGAGCACGCTGGGTCCTTTCAGGCCAGGCTGGGGCATCGAGGTTTACTCTTGGGATGGGGAAGGGTTTTAAGGAGACAAGTGAAGGTCTGCGTTTTTTTGAATGGGATGGGAGAGACAGGCCGAAGGCCAAAACGCCAGGTCTAAATAGACTGTAGTTTGCAACTTGAGGGAGCTTCAGTGTAATGTACAGGAAGTGATGGAGGGCCCAGGATGAAGCCACTAGGGACCAGTCAGGCTCCCTGAGGAGAGCAGCTGTGTTCCATAGACAGGGCGGAACATGGGGAGGGCTGGGGGGAGGGTGCAGGGGCATGGAGTAGAGAGATGGAGAGGGCTGGAGGAGGGTGCAGGGGCATGGAGTGAGAGGGCTGGGGGAGATGGAGGGAGGGGTGCAAGGGCATGGAGTGAGAGGGATGGAGAGGGCTGGGGGAGGGTCCAGGGGCATGGAGTGAGAAGGGTGGGAGGGCCAGGTGAGTGTAATATCAGGAGTACAGTGCTGTGGGTCCGCCACCTACTAGGAGAACCCTACCTCCATGCCATTGAGATGGGGCGCACTGCCACAAAGAAAGAAAGTAGACAAAGCACTTTAATGGTTGGCACCAAGCCAATCCTGTTTTACCTAGTTGCAACAAAATTAATTCTCTCTATGCTCAGCACTACTCCAGGGCTCTCTAGATACTAAGTTAACTAATTCCTGCAGCAGGATGCTCGGTTGCCCCCATTCCCAGATAAAGAGAGATAGATGAAGTACTCGGGATCACGGCCAGCCAGGCTGCGGCTGCGCTCAGAAAGAACTAGATGGCTGGAGGCCCAAACCTGTGGGATGCCCTGAATAGCAAGCTTAGACTTAACAGCCCTCGGGGGAGGCAGGAAGGTTCCCGACTGTCCATCATTATCCCACACTCTCCCTGTAGGGAAGCCCCAAGACCCAACACCAAGATGTCCAGCAAGAGAGCCAAGGCCAAGACCACCAAGAAGAGGCCCCAGAGGGCTACGTCCAATGTCTTCGCCATGTTTGACCAGTCCCAAATCCAGGAGTTTAAGGAGGCCTTCAACATGATTGATCAGAACCGTGACGGCTTCATTGACAAGGAGGACCTGCACGACATGCTGGCCTCTCTGGGTGAGTGGGACAGGTGCTCAGGGAGAGAAGTGCTTGGTACTTACTGGGCACTTCCTATGAAATAAGAGTGGCAGTGCCATCCTGCAGGTCATATCGCTCCTACTCTGCCCCTTCAACAGAGAGGCAGACTTAGGCAAGGAGCAGGTCCAGCACAGGATTTGAAACTAGACAGCCTAACTCCCCGGGGAAAGTCAGATCTGTGCATTGGGTTATGTGGTAAATCTTAAAGAAGTGTGCCAGCAATCTGAGTTTGTACTGATGAGAAAACCGAGGCTTAGAAGGGAGGCCAGAGCACTCCTCTATACCCACAATGACGCTTCCAAGAGCAGGGTCTTAGGGCCAAAGGGGTCAGGGATCAAGCCCAAGTTGCCAGTGTTCAGATGGGTACACTGAGGCCTGGAGGCCACCTCTCCCCATGTGCTGGCCACAGCCAGCCACCCTCAGCAGTAGTTCCTGGCATAGCCTTCAATGAGGCTGGATGATGGAGAGCAAGTGTCTAGTGCTGGGACAGCTGCCATATCATCGGGCTTGGCCATCCCAGTCAGTCCTTGGCACTGTTCCGTGCTACTGGCCTGCCTGTGTAAAAGGCACGGGTCTGGAGGGAGGCCAAGCGGCCCAGGTTAGAAAAGGGGGTGCCCATCCTTCCAGCTTCTGGCCAGGCTCTCCTGAGGGTACCCTCTCCCAAGAAGAGAACCCAGCCCTCCGATCTGGATTCTCTCAGCATCCCGGAAGACAAAGATTGTGGAGGGAGGGCTGGTCCTCATAGGCCAAGAACTCCTCTGAGCGTCTTATAAAACCAAAACAAGAGCTGGGCGGTGGTGGCGCATGCCTTTAATCCCAGCACTTGGGAGGCAGAGACAGGTGGATTTCTGAGTTCGAGGCCAGCCTGGTCTACAGAGTGACTTCCAGGACAGCCAGGGCTACACAGAGAAACCCTGTCTCAAAACAAAACAAAACAAAACAAACAAAAAACCAAAACAAGAGACGAGAGCAGGTACAGTCATAGCGGCCTCCCCCATTGGTCATGCCACACCTTGTACTCAGGGTTTCACATCCCTGAGTCTGGGTCTAATGAGGTAGCCAGAAAAACGTATGCCTGTGTATGGTAGGCCCAAGGATCAGATGTGGTCTTCAAGTTAAAGAATATGACCCACAGAATCAACTAAGCAGGAATCATTGGGGGCTCACGGAGACTGAAGCAGCAGTTATGGCACCTACACGAGTCTGTGCTAGATCCTCTGAATATGTGTTATGGTTGTGAGCTTGGTGTTCTTACGGGACTCCTGACAACAGGAGTAGGGGTCTCGTTAGCCTGATACCCCTGGGAAGCCTATTGTTTTCTGAAGGGGAAAATGGAGGAGAGGGGAGGTTGGAGGAGGGAACTGGGAGGAATGGAGGAAGGGGAAACTATTATGGTCAGGATGTATTAGATGAGGAAGAATGGGGGGGGAACAGAGGGGGGAGGATAGTAAGCTCTATAGCCGCCACCCACCCACTCCAATTCTCCATGCTGCTCTCTTGGTGGCACACAGAGACTCAGAGAGAACAGAAGGACCCTGAGCACAGCTGGGATCCGAACCTAGCAGACTGCAGATCCCAGGGCTGTGCCAATGACGGCCATGAGACCACTAGAACTGTGTCTTACTGTCACAATCCTAAAGACACAGGAAGCGGAGGCACAGAACCACGACTTAAATCCAAGCCCGTATGTCCCCAAAGCTCACCGATGTAGGTACTTCTGAAATGTTTCTGGAATCTGGGAACAGACTGCCTAAGTTTAGCTACTGACCCCTGCTCCTCACTTGCTGTGTGACCTTGGAAATGCTGCCCTGCCTCTCTGTGCCACAGTTCCTGGTCTGTGAGAAAAGAATAAGGATGCTGTTGGCACAAGGGAGGTAGGTGGTGTGACAAGCAACCGGGCACATAGGGCAGCTGATCTTCCACCATAATGGCGAGGGAGCCAGGGACTTGTGGCATGCCCTCATACTTCAAAAGCAGGCAAGGACAGGAACTGGGTGCTCAGGAGAAGCTAGGAAATTGGGCTGCCTGGCACCTGCTTCCCAGTCTACAAAGGTCACTGGGAAGGAGTTACCCAGGTTGGGGACAGCAGCTGCAATGTCCACCCACCACAGGGAAGAACCCCACAGACGAGTACCTGGAGGGCATGATGAACGAGGCGCCCGGGCCCATCAACTTCACCATGTTCCTCACTATGTTTGGGGAGAAGCTGAACGGCACAGACCCGGAGGATGTGATCCGCAATGCTTTTGCCTGCTTTGATGAGGAGGCCTCAGGTCAGTGTACACGGGAGACCTGGGCTAGGTAGGGGGCACGGGGTGCTCTGGGCTTCAAAGGAAGGGGCCGGGCCAGACATCGCTGTCCCCAAGTTCCCAGTGCCCAGGACACACTTCTTAAACTTCTTCCAAAAATCAAACCACACCTTGTCATTTTTACCCCAGCTTCTGTCACAGATAATTTCCTCCATCACAGTGTCACAGTCTCCACAGACACTGCACAATCCCTCTGTAAACTCTTCCCTCTGGAGACCAGAGGAGGGTCTTCTAGCCCCTCCCACTCTAAGGTTTTCAAGGGCTGGGAGGGGATGGATGGGCGTGGCCAGAGCCTGCACTCATTAACCACACCGTGCCTTGCCGTGCTGCGCCTCAGGGTTCATCCACGAGGACCACCTGCGGGAGCTGCTCACCACCATGGGCGACCGATTCACGGATGAGGAGGTGGACGAGATGTACCGAGAGGCACCCATTGACAAGAAGGGCAACTTCAACTACGTGGAGTTCACTCGCATCCTCAAGCACGGTGCCAAGGACAAGGACGACTAGGCTGTTCTTAGCTGCCCCAATGCCTAGACCCCATCCCAGTCACCTCCCCAACACATACACTCTACCCTCCCCGTGAGGAATTAGGGTCCCAGCTCCCAGGGCAGGAACTGAGCCGTAAAGAGCCACAGGGTGAGGCAGGTGCTCCACAGTGGGCCCAGGCACTAGAAGAGATCTCTGACCCTACAAGGTGGGACCACAGTGGGGAGGTGAGCCAAGGGTGGGGCCAGCAAGCACCAAGGTGAAGCCACTGAAGATGGCCACCCTCAGCCATGTCCTCCCATTCCCGGGCTGGCCTGAGGAGGAAAGCAGCCATGTTCTGGTGTTGGACACTAATTCCCAGCATCCCCACAAAGGTACACACCCATTCACCATGTCCCTTCAGAGGATGACAATCTGCACTTAGGCCTGTGGAGTTGTCCCAGCACACCCAGAATGCACAGAGGGAGGCTGCCTGAGGGACGAAGTCTAATACAAGGCTGAGCACCACCTCTGGTCTGTGTGTCTGTGATGAGGGGCGGGGAGGGGGGACGGACTGTGTCCCCTTCCATCTTACTCTCGTCTGTCCCAGTGGCTGCCCTGAGGCACCATGCCACTGCCCAGGGGAAGAGCTCAGGAGTCTGCCAGATGTGCAGTAGGGAAGCCTCAGAGATCCCAGCCAGGGTGCTGGCTCCATGCTCAGCTGAGACCAGATTAACAAATGAAGGGAAACAGGCCTCTGGGAAGAGAGGACAGAATCATCAGACCTTTGGGTTCACCAAACCCCATACAACAGACAGGTTCTAATCTGGGGGACAGGCCTCAGGACTAAAGCCTGATTTCTAGGTCACTTCACTGGAGGAAGCTTAACCTTAAGGGAGACTCTAAAAACCATGAAGAAGTAGGCACTCAGTACCTCACTGACACCAGTCCAGCTGCTGCCCTCATCTAGTCCAGCTCTGGGCAGCCAGAAGACCGCAGGCACAGCCTGGTTCACCCTCCACCTCAGCACACACACACACACACACACACACACACACACACACACACACAGACACTCTATTCCAGTGCAGGCAGGGCTAGGCTACACCACATTTGAACAATGGGGTCATTGTCAATGCTTCCTACAGTGTAAAGGGTGGGGACTGCACAGGCTTTTCTGGAGTCTAAGGGTAGAGAAAGGGACTTACATGTTTCCCCTGACCCTGGCAGAGGTCAGGGACAGATTCTGGATCCAAAGTGATCCTTGAAAGGTAAGCCATGCGGGGCAGTGGTGGCACAGGCCTTTAATCCCAGCACTTGGGAGGCAGAGGCAGGTGGATTTCTGAGTTTGAGGCCAGCCTGGTCTACAGAGTGAGTTCCAGGACAGCCAGGGCTACACAGAGAAACCCTGTCTCAAAAAAAATAAATAAATAAAAATAAAATAAATAAATAAATAAAAAGGAAAGGTAAGCCATAGGGCGTACAGTAGTGGGGGCAGGGGGCCACCCCAGCCTGGATGCTACACACACTCTCAGTTCCAAAATGAGCCAGCCCTACAAGTTCTTGGTCTCCACTCTGAATGGGACCAGGTCGGATAAGGTGCAAACCAGCCCCAAATAGTGTTCCAGACTCGATCCCAGCCCCACATGCAGAGCTGAGTGGCCGTTGGCCGGTTCCCTGGACACCACACCCTCTCACTAAGCCACCTAAGCCCCAAAGGCCTGCTTTTAGTATCTTCAGTGGAAAGGCAGCAGGGCTCCCTGCATGCCACAGGCCAAGGCAGGAGGATCATCACAAGTTCGAGGTCAGCTGAGACTACAAAGGAAAGCCCTGTGTCAGGAAGGAGAAAGGGCGAGTATGAATGAGGCAGCGTCCCTAGGCAGGAAGGCTCCTGGCTTCAAAGCCGTCGTAGGGCTGGGAGGATGCCAAAAAGTGCAGAGAAAGTAAATGCTCTGCAGAGGAAGGAAAGCAGGAAGCCCAGGCAAGGAAGAGCGCACCCAAGGCTGCACAGTGGTAACCCCCCAGCTCCGCAGCCAGGAGGAAGGTTTCTTCATCTGTAAACCAACACAGGCAGCCAAGGAGAGGCGGCGCTGGCAGGAGCTTAGTGATGCTGACTGTCAGGAACTCAGGGCCAGCCTGGACTACAAGGGAAGACCTTGTGTATGAATAAATACAAGTCAGTGGGTTGTATCTCCTCAGGTAACAATTAGTGATAAAGTGAAACCTTCCAGAACTAGAACTTTCCAAGGTTTGTACAAACCCCAGAAGCCACAAAGGAGAGGCCAGGTAGAATTCAGTGCAGGAGAGTAAGGAGGCTGGACAGTGAAAGGGGGTGCCGCGCTGAGGGGTGGGGTCTGGCTTTGTCCTGAGGGGTGGGGCCAGGCTTTGTTCTGAGGGGTGGGGCCAGGCTTTGCTCTGGTGGCAGCTAACAGTATTCACTCGATTACCTCATGAACATGATCACCCATGTGAAACAAGCACGGCCAAAATGGCTTTTCTCTTGTTTTCTTTTTTTATTGATGACTTTATTTACATTCCAAGTGTTGCCCCCCCTTCCTGGTCCCCCCTCCATGAGTTCTTTACCCCATCCCCTCCCGAATGGCCAAAATTGAAAACAAATCTTGTGGCTCTTTTCCAGAATCATTTTAGGCATTAAAACCAAGAAAAGGAGCTAGACAGATGGCTCAGTGGTTAAGAGCACTGTCTGCTCTTCCAGAGATCCTGAGTTCAATTCCCAGCAACCACACGGTGGCTCACAACCATCTGTAATGGGATCAGGTGCCCTCTTCTGGTGTGTCTGAGGACAGTACAGTGTACTCAACATATATTAGATTTAAAAAATACATTTAAAAAAAAGTAAACAAAAACCAAGAGAAAAAAAAACAGTATTATTTTCTGGAAATGTTTTCAAGAGAGAAAGAAAGAAAGAAAGAAAGAAAGAAAGAAAGAAAGAAAGAAAGAAAGAAAGAAAGAAAAAAGGAAGAAAGAAAGAAAGCAGAGAAAGGAAGGGGGAGGGAGGGGGAAGAGAGGGAGGGAGGGAAGCATATACTAGGAAGTTCTTTGTTTCAACCTTTTGTGGAGGGTATCTAGGATTTCACATAGCTCAGGCTAGCCTCAAACTCACTTTGTAGTTAACAATGACCTTCACCCTTGATCTTCCTCCTTTGCCTTCCAAGTGCTGGGATAACTGGCATGGGCTATTTAGTCTGGTTTCTAGAAGGCTGGGGATGGACGGACGCCAAGGCATCGTACATGCTGGGCATGCCAGGCCAGAACTCCACCAACACAACATGCAGCCCCAGCATGCCAGGCCAGAACTCTACCAACACAACATGCAGCCCCAGCATGCCAGGCCAGAACTCTACCAACATAACATGCAGCTCCAGCATGCCAGGCCAGAACTCTACCAACACAACATGCAGCTCCAGCATGCCAGGCCAGAACTCTACCAACACAACATGCAGCCCCAGCCTCAGACCATCTTCTTTTAAGACTTTGTGCGTGCGTGTGTGTGGTGTGTGTGTGTGCATGCCTGTGTGTCACACACTATGGCACGCATGTGGAAGGCAGAAGACAGGTTTTCAGAGTAGGGTGCTCACCTTCCATCTTGTTAAAGCAGTGGGGCCTCTCAGTTCTATGCTGCACTGTGTAGTCCAGGCTAGCTGGCCCCGGTACATAGTCCAGGCTAGCAGGCCCCAGTATAGCTCAGACTAGGTGGCCCCAGTATATAGTCCAGGCTAGCAGGCCCCAGTACATAGTCCAGGCTAGCTGGCCCCAGTACATAGTCCAGGCTAGCTGGCCCCAGTACATAGTCCAGGCTAGCTGGCCCCAGTACATAGTCCAGGCTAGCTGGCCCCAGTGCTTCCAGACACCTGTTTGTCTCCCTTCTCACCAAGACAGGAACTTAGGAATTAGATGCACACTCAGTTTCTGTTGTTGTTTTGATGGATTTGGGGAGAAGCTGAGAAAACTCACTTCAAAGACAGAAACTTAAAAGTAGAAGCTTTATTCTGAGTGCTCAGAGAGGCGGCTAGCTTGGGATCTAAGGGGTAGGGTGTGTGGGCTATAGTACTGTCTAATCATATTTTGACATGAGGGTTGAGCAAGGGAGTTTCCATTGTGGTTTTGCCTGGACTCTGGGCTGGCCAGTCATAGGAAGGGAGTAAATGCTGGTGATTAGGCCTTATCTGGGCCACCTGACTTCAAGGTCCTTGACTAAGAGCTTTGGTAGTCAGGCCTCATCCTGGACGTGTGGTCCAAAACTCAAAAAGATAAGGGAACAAAGGGGTGGGCAAGCTGCACACAGTCAATTAGGTCAGGACAGGCAACCAGTCACATACACGTATGGCCTGTGCACCTTAGTTTAGATAACTTCTTTCTTTATGTTCTTTTATAATTTACTGGTTAACAGACAAACAAAGAACATCTAGTAAAACAGGATAAGAATTGATTCCTAGCCGGGCGGTGGTGGCGCACGCCTTTGATCCCAGCACTTGGGAGGCAGAGGCAGGCGGATTTC
This sequence comes from Mastomys coucha, assembly GCF_008632895.1. Taxonomy (NCBI): domain Eukaryota; kingdom Metazoa; phylum Chordata; class Mammalia; order Rodentia; family Muridae; genus Mastomys; species Mastomys coucha. The sequence goes on from NW_022196897.1 coordinate 142,691,070, forward strand.
TGAGTTCAAGGCCAGCCTGGTCTACAGAGTGAGTTCCAGGATAGCCAGGGCTACACAGAGAAACCCTGTCTCAGAAAAAAAAAAAGAAAAGAAAAGAAAGAAAGAAAAACAAAGAATTGATTCCTGGGCCTGGGAATAGGAGCTTAGTTTGCCCATAGGAAGAAGCCGACCCCGAGATGGCTGGACCCAGAACTGCATCCTCACACTCTCCTGTCTTTATGTGTCTGAATCAAATCTTTGATGTTACGTCTCCTGTCCGCTCGCTAGACAAAGGATTGCATCATGCCCTCAAAACTCTTAAGTTTGATAGCACTGATTCTGTCTTGGACAAAACATGAAGTTTATCATGCAAGGGGCACAAAGCGTGACCAGGAGAAACAGAACTAGGGACTCCATCCGGCTGATGGCGAGAGTGGGCAGCCATGGGGACCAATTGAAAAGAGACATAAACCAGTTTTGATCAGTCAGCCTGTCTCACTTTCCCTGTAATTCTCCTTAACCTTGGAGAGAGTGTACCTAACCACCCCTGAATGGTGAGTATAAAAACATTTCTCTCCTAGGGCTATTCAGAGCTCTCCTTATCTTAAAAACAATAGATTCAAGCCAGGCTGATTCTGGGGGACCATGTCAGCCAATAAATCAACTTGGTTTTCCAGAAAGTTGATAGGAGAATGTAAACTGAAAATGTCCTATCTGCTATTCACTTAGTTAAGCCTCAGATCAAGGCCATTGTTCCTGAAGAGGCCAGAGGACAGAATAACTCCAAACATTGGTCAGCCACTCCTGTTTTACTGCATGCTCACATTCTTTTCAGTTACAGCAAAAACTACCTGGCTGCTGGGACAGACATTTACTCAAGGACTAACTCCAACTAACAGAATTCTCCCTTACCATTCCCCGAACATCTGCCTATGCTTTATGCTTTAAAAGGTGCGAACTCTTTCTCCTTGGAGCCGTGGCCAGCTCCTGAGTCTGGCTAGGACCCTACCTGACTAGAAGCGTTCCCCCTGTGCATAAAGGTGTTTTTAGTTTATTTCTGAGTTCAGTGGTCCTGTCCTCATTATCTGCGCACTCTCTGACCCCAACACTTTGGTGCACTGGTCAAGAAGCACGAAATTTGAGGATGAGATAACCCAAGTCTCTGGCATCTTCCTGTGGCGGTCGGGTTGCTCCGTTGAAACCCTTTGGGATTGGTGTATGCCCACCGACTCCTAGCTGACTGATGCTCGGTGCTCTCCCTTCTGTGTCTGCTGAATCTGTAATGGGGGTAATTCTCAGTTGTGATTTTTTTTGTGTGTGTGTGTTCTTGTTGCGTTTACTGTCGGTCTCTTTGTTGTCTTAACTACTGAGCTAGTTGTAAACATGTGTCAAGCCCCTTCATACCCTCAGACACATCTGGAGCGTGCTCCTTCTCACTGCAAGGACTTCAAGGATGCTGCCTCAGCCACCCATGGCAAGTCAGGACAGCTCAAAACATTTTGTTCACTGAAATGGCCAGCCTTCTGGGTCAGCTGGCCCCCTGAGTGGTCCTTTGAACTTAGGCTCATCAAGATTCAAGATGTTGTTTTTAACCATCCTGGTCACCCAGACCAGGTGCCCTACATTTGTGGCTTGGAATTAACTACTTGACACCCCCTTCCTGGTTAAAAGTCTCTTATCCTCCCCTCCAGGAAACCAGACTACACTTCCCATTCAGCCAAAAGAATCAGGAAGGGAATCTAGCTGACTTACCACCCCTGGTGATGTACCCCCATTACAGATCCTGAACTGGAAGACCACCCCCTCCCTATAACCCCTGACCTCAAAGATGGGTGAGACTTCCAAACACCATTAATTCACCTGAATCCTCCACCTCTTCCTCCACTCTTAGCTCCCCTCCCCAGCCCTCCGCTCAATCACAGAGTAATCCCTCCTCCTCTTCTTCTTCCTCCTCCTCCCCTTCTCACCCTTCTCCCTTTGGGCCAAGCCTGCCTCTTATCTGTGGTGGTTTGAATGTGCTTGGCATAGGGAGTGGTATTATTAGAAGGTGTGGCCTTGTTGGAGGAAGTGTGTTTTTTGGGCGTGAGCTTTAAGACCCTCCTCCTAGCAGCCTGGGAGCCAGTCTTCTCTTGTCTGACTTTAGATGGATATAGAACTCTCAGATCCTCCTGCACCACATCTGCCTGGATGCTGCCATGCTCCCGCCGTGATAACAGACTGAACTTCTGAACCTATAAGCCAGCCCCAGGTTAAGTGTTGCCTTGGTCATGGTGTCTGTTCACAGCAGTAAAACCCTAACTGAGACAATCCCTCAGGCTCCTGTTGCTCTTCTTGCTGTTCTCTTCACCCACCAACCCACTTGAGACGACTGTCAACAGTTCCTTCAGGATCTTTTCAGTACTGAGGAGAGGGACACGATCCGGTGGGGATGCTGGAAACTGGTCCCCAGGGCACGGTGGTCACCCTATGGATAATGAAGCCCTCATCTATGAAGCCTGCCCCTCCTCCTGGCCTAGCAAAGGATGGGACTACAATATGGCTGAAGGTACGGTGAAGCTGTGGGTCTCCCTGCTCTCGTGGATCGTGCGAGCAGAGCAAAAATGCTGAACAAGCTGGTCGGAAGTCCTGTGAATATGTATAGTGAATGACCACACCAGGACTGCTTGTCAGTAGGCAGATCAACTTTACTTAGTGTGATTGAAGGCTTCTAAAGTTTTGGGGGACTGAGAATAGGAACATCCAGGATGGGCAAGTGTCACTGGCTGGGGACTTAAATAAAGTACCTGGATTGCCTCATTAGCATAGGGAAGCATTTCAGGAACCTCAGGTGCTGGCTGAGCAGGTTTTGTCAGGAGAAACGAAAGTGATCCTATAAACTTAATGAGGCTACAGGACATTCCTCAGGTAGAGGCGGAGTGGAGGGGCTTAGAGCTCCCCAGAGACGGTCAGAGAAACTGCGCTAACGAAGGGGGTCCTCCAGTATGCACCAGACCTCAGGAGGCTATCTGGTCAATAGTAGACTTTGTCTTTAATCAGCAGTTTCCCCACAAAAGGATAAAGGTCTATTGAACCCAATTATTATTAGGGGGGTGGTATGTCTGAGTGGCTACTAGATGGCCCCCAAATTTGTCTAAGTCAGGCAATGTAGGAACAGACTGAGTCACCAGGCATATTTCTTGAACGAATACTGCACCTACACTCTGTTAGACCCCAGAGCACGGGAGAATCAGATGGCGGTTAACATGGCTTCCACCAACCAGACAGCCCCAGACATAAACAACAACAACAACAACAAAAACAACAATAAAAAACCTCCAACAGTTATACAAATCTGAAGATAGAAACCTATATAAGTTAGTGGCTATAGCTACAACCATTTATAGTAACAGAGAAACACCTAAAGATAAGCAAACCCAGGGTTTAACCAAGGTGCTGCTAGCCACAGACAGATGTAAGAGGTCCTGAGTCCAGAAACTGCCAACTAACCATTGGCTAATGGACGGGGAAATGAGGAAGGCCCAGAGCACCCCCTGCCTCAAAAAGGATCAATGTGCATCCCATAGAGAACTGACCACTGAAAGGGGATCAATGTGCATCCCATAGAGAACTGACCACTGAAAGGGGATCAATGTGCATCCCATAGAGAACTGACCACTGAAAGGAGATCAATGTGCATCCCATAGAGAACTGACCACTGAAAGGGGATCAATGTGCATCCCATAGAGAATAGACCACTGAAAGGGGATCAATGTGCATCCCATAGAGAACTGACCACTGAAAGGGGATCAATGTGCATCCCATAGAGAACTGACCACTGAAAGGGGATCAATGTGTATTCCACAGAGAATAGACCACTGAAAAGGGGAATGTGCTCACCATAGAGAATAGACCACTGAAAAGAAGAATGTGCTCAGAACAAGGACAATCTAAGAACTGTCAAGGATTCTTGAACTAGTAAACTTGGATTACTGAAGGGAAGGGGGCTCAAAGCCCCTCCTTGGGTAACCCTACAAGTGGAGGAATAGTCAGTTGATTTCTTGGTGGACCTACCAATTCAGGGCCTCTTCAGGGCCTCTATCAGGAAAAGAAACCTGGGTCCAAGGGGCCACCAAAATAGCCTTGTATCCTTGGACCTCCAAAAAGACTGTAGACTTGGGGGCCAAGGAAGGGTCTCCTTCTTTTATGGTAATCCCCGACTGCCCTTACCTCCTTTTGGGGAGAGACTTGTTCAACAAAACGAAAGCTCAGATCCACTTCATTGGAAAGGGGATGATGATCTCACAAGACCCGAAGTCTATGACCTGAGCCTAGACTTAGAAAGAAAATATAAGTTTTTTTCTCTAACAAGGCCACGGGGGAATCTCCCCTGTTGACAGAACTAAAACTATTCCAAGTGTATGGGGAGAGACTAACACTTCTAGACTCGTTACTCAGCAGCCTCCAGTTTTAGTCTCCCTTAGGGCCACAGTCTTATCCAATCAGGTAAAACAACATCCACTGACACCAGAGGCCAAAAGGGTATCGCAAAACACTTAACCCAGTGAGGGGACATGGGATCTCAATTGAGTGTCAGTTATCTTGGAATACTCCCCTGCTGCCTGTTAAGAAGCCAGGAACTAATGATTATTGTCCAGTACAGGACCTCAGAGAAGTTCATCCATTGCCCAGGGCATCAAAAAAGAGAGTTCTGGCCGGGCAGTGGTGGCACACGCCTTTAATCCCAGCACTTGGGAGGCAGAGGCGGGCGGATTTCTGAGTTCCAGGCCAGCCTGGTCTACAGAGTGAGTTCCAGGACAGCCAGGGCTACACAAAGAAACCCCGTCTCAGAAAAAAACAAAACAACAACAACAACAACAACAAAAAAGAGTTCTGGGACTGGAGGAGAGATGGCTCAGCAGTTAAGAGCACTGACTGCTCTTCCAAAGGTCCTGAGTTCAAATCCCAGCAACCACATGGTGGCTTACAACCATCTGTAATAAGATCTGATGCCTTCTTCTGGGGTGTCTGAAGACAGCTACAGTGTACTTACATGTAA
>NW_022196897.1:142696093-142701491 GCF_008632895.1 Mastomys coucha
GGGAGAGGGAGAGAAAATTTTTATTGCCCAGGGCAATGAAACAAACAAACAAAAAGGAGGCTGCCCTGGCTGTTACCAACTTATTGATAACAATGGCAGGACCTACACTGCCCAAGTAGATGCCAGAATAATAAGGACTTTGCCTCTTCACCAAATACACAGATTAAAGATGGAAGGAGGTACACCACTGAACTGGCCAAGTCTCTGATCTACCAAATCCACAAAGCAACAGGCCTTGGCCAAATAAGATGAAGGGAGCTCTAAGACACTCAAAGTTTAAGATCTTTAAGGTAAACAAGATAATGGAGGACTGTCGTACTAACCCACAGAGGAGTGAGTTCTCTCAAAACAAGAGAGAGGAACGTCACCCAGAGTCCATTGGAAGGTGGATTTCACTGGAGTAAAACCTGGTAAGTGTGGATATAAATATCTTCTAGTCTTTAAAGACACCTTTTCTGGATGGGTAGAAGTTTTCCCTGCCAAAAAGGAGACAACTTCCACCGCAGTCAAAAAGATCACTGATGAACTCATCCCAGGGTACGCGCGCCTCCTTCCGTAATAGGATCAGACAATGGACCTGCCTGCATCTTTCAGGTGACATAGGACTTAGTTAAGGCATAGGGACTAATTAGAAACTGCACTGTGCATATCAGCACCAAAGCTCAGGACAAGTAGAAAGGATGAATTGGACCTTAAAGGAGACCTTGACTAAACTCACCCTAGAAACTGACCATGACTGGACAACCCTGCTAACTTCTTCTGTCTTGTTTTGAGTACAAACCACCCCCTACTCCTATGGGCTGACACCCTACGAAATCATGTTTGGTAGACCCTTTCCTCTGGTTCCCAAACTCCCCCCAGAGCATATGGCACTCACAACAGTGCACTACAACGTCTTCCCGCTCCTGCAGCATGCTCAAGAAACATCACAAAACGATCCTTGGACCTTGATGGAAAGGACCCCACCAGGTGATTCTGACCACCCCAACCGCCATTCAGGTCGATGAGAACAAAACTTGGGATTTACCACTCTCATATCAAGCCCAGTCCTGACAGGAAACTGGATGGCCCAGACATCAGATGGAAAAGCCTCTCCACACCCCAAAGACCCATTAAAGATAAGACTCAAAGCCCAATGTCCCCTGGTCCCTCCTTTTCTCATCCCCACGATCCCTACCTCTCCCAGCCCCAGGAGGACTTGGCTAGCTGTAGAAATGGATTAATACCTTGTACACATTCTCAAATCCTCCAGGAAAAAAAGGATTTTTGTGTACCAGCCCAAATTGTTCCCCGTGTTTATTATTACTCTCAGGTGTTCATGAAAGAACACCTGGCATTTGAGATCTTCTCTGGTAGGGTTGGGGACAGCTAGAGTTTCTGGGTTAGGGACAGTTTCCCTAGTCATAAAGGACAAAATATTGAAACCATTAAGTGTGGCCATCTAGCTGAGTTGGAACACCAAATGTCCCACGTGGAAAGATCCCTCAACTCTGGCTGAGGTAGTTTTACCAAAGAAGCCTAGACCTTTTATTCCTAGAATAATAAGGGGCCTCTACTTGTCTCTTGTTGGATACAGACCCCTACCAGGATGTCTCTTTGCAGAACCTGTTTGCTTCAAGACAGGATGTTGTGTTCTGTGAGAAGAAACATCCTGCTCTTTCGGTTTGGCCGTTTGCAGGTGGAGATGAGTCAGCCCCAGTTGGGGGTTACCAGCACGGTCTCATGACTGGGGTCATTTCCTCCTTGTATTTTTTCCCCCATGCTGCTCAGTATAAATTGAGCAGAGTCGACTAAAGCATTGGCATTCTTCCTTGACGAACGACCCAAACCTGTGTCTTCTGTGAAATCCCCCAAGGCCTACGCCGGATTCTTGATACCGTGATACCGTGATGGCGCAGGTGCCATCAAGTGGAGGTTCCACTTGACGGACGAGATCGGTTAGAGAGGAGCGCCTGACGGGATCGTTCCGAGGAGCCGCCAGCGAAGTGAACGAAGTGAACGGAACTGAACATACTGGGTGGCTGGCGCTAACAGTGAACTGAAAGTGAGTTCGTCAAAGCTATAAGTAAGGAATAGGATGCGCCATGGGTACTACGAGCTCTACTTTGCAGCTTCAGGATCAAATGATATCTTGCTGAAACAATGGGGCACAGGTATTAAAGCAAAACCAGCCGAAGAGTTCATTAAAACTTTAGAGAAGACCAGTCCTTGGTTTATTCATTCCGGAGAGCTCAATATTCCCTGATTGGGAGGGAGTAAAGAGAGATCTGCGCAGGTGCTGTCAGTCTCTGGGTTAACAAGGTTGTTTTTTATGCAAATCATTCTGAGGTGATTCAGGAATCGCTTGCTTTCCTTGGTTAAAAAACGTCTCCAAGACCAGGCTAAGGAATGAGAGTCCACCAATAACTGTTCCCAGTCCCTCTTCTCATGGTCCCCCTGGATTACTACCCTAGTCTCAACAAAAACTAGACCATTATTCTCTCTAATCCTTGCCCTGACGGGTGGGCCCTGCCTTATAAATGCCCTGCTCCAGCTTGTCCAGGCCCGAATTTTGGCATTTAAATTAATGGTCCTTAGGACTCAATTTACCTCCTCGGCCAATGACTCAACCTTGAGGAGACTGAATCAAGGGTTTAATTCAGTTCCAGTTCTCAGAGGAGTAAATGAGGAACGCAGAGTAACTCCAAGCATTAGTTTGCGGCCCCCATTTTACTGCATGCCCTTGGTCCTAGTTCTCCAGGATACCTGGCCTGCATCAGCTCCATGAAAGCTGAGGTAAGATTGCTGCCACGTTAGAAGAACCCTGAGAAGAACCTGTTACATGCGGCCTGCTATCACAGATGGCCATTACTCAAGGACAAACTTTCAATTTCTTAATTCCTTCCTAATCATCCCCTGAACATCCGCTTGTGGAAGGCCAGTTTCAGCTCCTGAGTCTGGCTACATCCCTAGCCAGCTAGAAGTGCTTCCTGTGGTGAATAAAGTTTCTTCTCATTTACTTCCGATTTTGGTGGTCCTGTCTTCATTATTTGCACAACTCCAGTCCCCAACACTCTAAACAGAAACATTAAAAACCCAGATTTCAAGGGCAGAGCAACTTATATAAATTAAACAACAACAAAAAAAAAAAACAAGAAGAAGCCACAAAATGAATACTTTGGCAAACTTCTATAGATGTTCAGAGGCCAAAATTAAAGATATTTATAAATAATATTTAAATTTAAGGAATGGTAGACATTGGAGATGATGTAACTATATTCAACAAAATATTGTCCTCCAGATTGGTCATTTCAAGCAGTAGATACCAATTTAAAGGAGTTGGAACTTTATCCCAGATAAAACAAAGTATCAGATGGCTTGAATGCATAGGGTAGAAGACCAAATAGGAAAATTAAGGCAATACATGGCTGATACAACCATAAACTTGTGGGGAAGAGATCTGTTACATCAATGGAAAAAACCGGTTAGCATCCCTCCAATTTCAGGAACAAGCCATAAAATAGGTGATAAAAGCCTGATTAAAAACTTTTTTTTTTTTTTTTGGTTTTTCGAGACAGGGTTTCTCTATGTAGCCCTGGCTGTCCTGGAACTCATTCTATAGACCAGGCTGGCCTCGAACTCAGAAATCCACCTGCCTCTGCCTTCCAAGTGCTGGGATTAAATACATGCGCCACCGCCACCTGGTGAAAGACCCCCGTAGGGGACCCCCCACTCGAGTCCCAGGAAACGTGCACCCAAAGAAACATGAGAGACTGTCTTGATGCAAACACACGAGGCAGTTTAATATCGGAGCGCTCCAGATCGACCCATATCTCACGCACGAGATAAAAGAATCGACAACGAGGCTCAGGGGCTAGGGGTTTAAATAGGAAAAAGGTCTGGGGAAATAAAGGAATTGGTGTGGCTATACATGATTGGCTATTTTAAATGTAGTTCGTGCAGATCAGAGTGGAAAATTCCTAAAAGGGGGTGCTATTCCGGGGGGGAGGGGGGTCTAGCTGACCTTCAACTATATCTAAGAGGACCAGATGGCCCATTACTCAGTGTCCACCCAGGCACATCCTTGCATGTCTGGGCCCCAGACATGTCCTTGCATATTTTGGTTCTATCTTTATGGTTTATGTCTTCCTGACCTGTCAGTCCCTGGGATATCTAACAGCTTGCTTGCTTTGTTTGAACATTCACAGGCCTAGCCCATGGTGTCTTTCTCTAACTTGTAATTTTTACACACTTCAAACTCAATTTTTTTAAAAAAACTTAATTTCTCCTCTTACTGGCATTAAAAACATTTTTTAATGTTATCAAAGACAGTTACAGACTGTCCATAAACAGGGTACAGCGGAGGCTGGCTCTTCAACTTTACTTGGAAGAGACACTACTGACAAATACCAACACTGCCTTACCTTTAAAGTGATTGACTGAGCAACCACAAAGGGAAAATTATAGGCGCTAGCCAAGAGCAGCTGGAGGCTCAACACACAGAGGAGTCCATCAGTCCTTGGAACTCTCCTGTATTTGTCATTAAAAAGAAATCTGACAAATGGAAAATGTTGACAGATCTGAGAGCAATTAATAAAATCACTCAGCCAATGAGCTCTTTACAGCCTAGAATCCCATTGCCTTTCTTGTTACCTAAGGAATAGCCTATCATAGTGATTGATTTAAAAGATTGCTTTTTCACAATTCCTTTACAAAGACAAGGATTTGCTTTCACTATGCCCACATTTAGCCACTCAATCCCAACCAAAAGGTACCAGTGGAAGTCTTGCCACAGGGAATGAGGCACAGTCCTACCTTATGCTAATACTTTGTACAACAACCACTGGAAATAATTCATAAGCAATTCCCTGAAGCCACAGTTTATGTTTATATGGATGACATTTTGCTGGCTGATTACAATGGAGATATATCTTCAAAAGAGTGTTCAATGAAGAAAAAAAATTTTTTTGCCTTATTGGGAATTACAAGTTGATCCTAAAAAAAAATACAAATAGGAGACTCTATTAATTACCTAAGATATAAGGGAAGTCTATAGGAAATTTGACCACAAAAGATACAAATCAGAAGACACTAATTAGGAACTCTTAATAATTTTCAAAAATTACTGTGAGATATTAACTGGCTATGGTCTACAAGTGGTTTGACTACTCAAGAGCTCAATAATTTACTTCAAAGCTTCAAGGAGATAAACAGCCCTAACAAGATCCACCCTCAGGGCATGCTGAGATGCCAGGCACTCTGTTCCAGCACCCTGCCTGAGCCCAGCCTCAAACCACCTCAATGCTGCTTCCTCAAAAAACTTGCTCCTAGACTGAATGCTTTGCTTGACATTTGTAACTCTTGTATCAAGTTCGAAGAAGACTTTATAAGTTACTCTTTCTCTGAGATGAATGCTTTT
>NW_022196897.1:142702597-142722127 GCF_008632895.1 Mastomys coucha
TGTTAACAAATTTAGATAAATTGAAATCATGTAACTTTTCTCATCATAATGCAATAAAAGTTAAAAAACAAAAAAAACTTGCTCCTAGGACAACTTCAAACCAGCTGCTCACTTGGTCCAGCCTCTCAGGCTGGTACCATCAAGAACAATGATAAATGACACCCAATAAGAACATACCATATAGACTAGGCCAACAAATGCTAACTTGGTCCAGCCTCTCAGGCTGTTACCATCAAGAACAATAATAAATGACACCCAATAAGAACATACCATATAGACTAGGACAACAAATGCTAACTTAAGACTCTTTTCCCAACCTTTTTGTCCTCCCCCAAAGGATACTTCACCCCAAATTGGCAGAAATCAATTTTATTTAAGAGAGCGACGCCCCATTCCCTTAAGGTGGGATGGTTAGGTTTTAGTTGTTCTATTGAGTGATGGATACTTGTTATAAAAGGATTAGTTACAAGTTATTTTTTAAAGATTTGTTTTATTTATATGAGTACACTGTAGCTGTGTTCAGACACAACAGAAGAAAGCATTGGATCCTATTACAGATGGTTGTGAGCCACCAAGTGGTTGCTGGGAATTGAACTCAGAGCCTCTGGAAGAGCAGTCAGTGTCCTTAACCTCTGAGCCATCTCTCCAGCTCTAGATACAAGTTATTAAATGGCCTTAATCAGGAAAAAAACAAAAACAAAAAAACAAGGTATAGGAGGTTAGACTTGGATTTCTCTCCTTTTCTTTTATCCTTCTTTCTTATGTAGGAAGACAGGGGATGAAAATAGGAATATTATAAGAATAATAGGAAAAAGGAGTAGATTATTGAATCTATTCTTAAGCCAAAGAACATTTTATAGCCTATAATCTTACATTGATACAAATCTTTGCATTTTGATACATATTAAGGTTATATTTTGTTACAACAATACAGTCTTTTGTCTAGAGGTACAAAAATTAAGTTTATTCTCATTATATTATATATACATGCTTTCAACTTTTTAAAAAGATTTATTTTATTTATTTTATGTGTATGAGTACACTGTAGCTATACAGATGGCTGTGGGCCATCATGTGTGTGGCTGCTGGGAATTGAACTCAGGACCTCTGCCAGCCCTGTTCACTAAGGCCCCCGCTCGCTCAGGCCCCACAATACACTGTAGCTGTCTTCAGACACCAGAAGAGAGCATCAGATCTCATTACAGATGGTTGTGAGCCACCATGGGGTTGAGTGCTCTTACCCACTGAGCCATCTTGCCAGTCCCCCTGCTTTTAACTCTTACTTGAGGTATTATGTCTAGATGATTCTTAATAATGTAATATGAAGCTCTAGTCCCTTGTAATGCTGCTATTCAAACTTTATAGTATAATTTAAAAAATGCGGGGCTAGAGAGATGGCTCAGTGGTTAAGAGCACTGACTGCTCTTCAGAAAGTCCTGAATTCAAATCCCAGCAACCACATGGTGGCTCACAACCATCCATAATGAGATCTGATGCCCTCTTCTGGTGTGTCTGAAAACAGCTACAATGTATTTACACATAATAAATAAATAAATCTTTAAAAAAAAAATGCAAGTTAATAGACAACCAAACTCGTGGTCATCTTAGATACTAGGCAAGTTTATCACAAAATATGCTTCCTAGGTTGAACAAATAGTAAATAGCTAAAAACAATCAAAATTTGCCTACTGAGATATGCTATGGTTAAATAGATGGTCTTCAAAAAGCTCAGAAACTTACAGAATATGGCATTTAAAGATATTTTATCAACTTAAGCCTTTTTTGGACAATGAGACAGGTCTGCTCCGGTCAGCACCCCCATTTCTACTTCAAAGTTGAGGATGAGCCATTAGAGACTCTTCTAGCGGAATTTCCTTCAAATGTGGCAAACTACCACTGGGCTAGCCTCAACTCTAAACACAATGCTGTCCAAAAAGGACAAACCTGAGTGTAGGAAAGTCAGCTGCCAACCAAGCTTTGCAAGGACAAGGTAGGCTAGCCCTTCACAATTCCTGCTTCACAAAAGAAGTCTGTCAGACGTCCTGGGCTTCTGGCTAAAGATGGATGCTCTAATTTGGGGGACTGTCCAGGCAAACAGCTCTTCTGTCATTTCTACAGTTTTGGAAGTTGCTTGTCTTCACTTCCTGCATACTCGGTTAATACTTATTCCTTCTCAAGTCTCTGATGGGATTTAAGACTAAATAGTTATAGTCTAGCAATTAAGCTTAATTGGTTCAGGATTTGAGAAGATGTTTTGTATCTAAGAAAATATTTTAGGTTAGCAATACAAGTTATAATAAAAAATTGTTTAGGTATAGAACTCTGAACTCACCAAAAAAGGGTGATAGTGGAGTACTTTATCCAAAGTTGCCAAATATAAATGGACTGGGCATCATGACTATAACGCCTACCTAATAATTTTTATAACTGTTTCATATCTGTTCTTACTATATGTCATGATTTTAAGAGAAAAAAATCTTTCTAGCCGGGTGGTGGTGACGCACGCCTTTAATCACAGCGCTTGGGAGGCAGAGGCAGGCGGATTTCTGAGTTCAAGGCCAGCCTGGTCTACAGAGTAAGTTCCAGGACAGCCAGGGCTACACAGAGAAACCCTGTCTCAAAAAAACCAAAAAAAAAAAAAGAATCTTTCTATTTAGAAAAAAGAAAAAGGAAGGAAATGTTAGAGGTTGGTCTATTGTTATATTGTTATGTATTCAAATTCTGAACCCCAAGATCTGGTTACCCCCCCAAAAGCACATTCTTATGCATACCAAATGAAGCTGTACAAACCTTACACCCCAATTTAAAGCTATTGGTTGAATGTAAATGGAATATAGCTAGCTGGGATTTCAGTTACCAGGCTAGGGGTCTCATGTAGGGACAAAAAGGAGAGAGAAGAAGGAGAGAAGGGAGGTGGAAAAGGAGGAGGCCACCATGAGAGGAGACTGACCATGAGCATGTGGCCAGGAGAAACGCATCCTGAGGACAGGCTGATGGTGCTAAAAAGGCAGCCCGAGCAAGACTCAAACAGTAAGAGCCTGGAGAGCCCAGCTGGGAATTAGCCAGTCTGCCTTAGAGAAACTGGGCTGGAGAGATGGCTCAGTAGTTAAGCGCACTGACTGCTCTTCCAGAGGTCCTGAGTTCAATTCCCAGCAACGACATGGTGGCTCACAACCACCCTGTAATAGGATTTGATGCCCTCTTCTGGTGCGTCTGAAGACAGCTACGGTGTACTCATACACATAAAATAAATCTTTTTTTGTTTTGTTTTTGTGTTTGTTTGTTTGAAACAGGGTTTCTCTATATAGCCCTAACTGTCCTAGACCTCACTCTGTAGACCAGGCTGGCCTCGAACTCAGAAATCTGCCTGCCTCTGCCTCCCAAGTGCTGGGATTAAAGGCGTGCACCACCATGCCCAGCCCAAATAAATCTTAAAAAAAAAAAAAAAAAAAAAAAGAAAAGAAAAGAAAGAAAGTCAAACACTTGTGTAGAATTAAAAGAGGTGGACATGCCTAACTGTTCATGTTAAGAAAGAAAGAAAGGAAGGAAGAAAGGGAGAAAGAAAGAAAGAAAAATAGATTAGGAATAGTCAGCCAATAATTATGCTAAGATGATTAAATAAATCCTTAGGATTCTGCTTTGATCATGGGGGGGTGGCTGGGTCATAGTAAGAACTAACAGACTTAATAAAGAGTGACCACAGCAATGGAGGAATCTCTCCAATAGGAAGGCCACCCGTTAGGATGAGGGAGAGGTTCCTGGACAGGGAAGTGTTTCTAGAGATGTTCCAATACTCGATGCCCTACAAGGTGAAGGAGTATACAGTGCACCTCCTGAACAGATGCAAGGGCTGCCTCAAAACTTTGACCAAGTACCAAAAGAGGAATTAACCGCACCATGGAGGGGACTATTGTTCTGCTTTTAGGACTCAAGCAGAAACGGGATGGGGGTGGGGAGCATTTCAAAGATTTTGTCTACCAGGTACAAGAGATGGTAAACCTCAGGGTTCAGCACCTGGGAGGGGATGAGGCTCTATCAAAAGAACTGAAAAGCTAACAACAACAACAACAACAACAAAAACGTGGCTCCAAGACCACAGTTCTGCATTCTTGGCACCTGCCCCAATCTCCTCCCTGGATATTACCAACCATCCAAATCCCTGCCTAAATGCTCAGCTCTTGACTATACTTGAGCACAAACCTAACTTATGGCTGACATGTTATCACCCTTAGCCTACAGTTTATAAAGTTTCCCCACTCTAGGGTAGGTGTGCAACTTCCTTGGCCCCATTTTTTGGGACTGATGAGCCCATGCAGCAGTAGCTAATAAACCTGCCTTTCTCATTTAATATGGTCTAACCTGGCCTATCTATATCTACGTCAGTAAGGGAGAGAAATTTCCTATCATCTTGGTGCTGAGAACCCAAAAGGAGTTAAGCCCCAAGGCTGCTGGGCCAGGCACCTATTGTGTGAGGACCACTTCTCTGCCTTTCCTAGCCACTGCCCAAGAGGTACCAGGTGCCTCTTCAGGGACCAGGATCCCCAGGATCTCCTGCCAAGGTGTAGCCTTGCCAGGGCAAGCCCACCCATTTTGGAACAAAGACAGTCTTTGATCCTGGGAGCCTTTGGATTCAGGGATGCCCTTTCTAAGGCTACCCCACCACCCACTGTTTGACCCCAGGCTATCTATCACTTGGGACACTGTGTCATAGTCTTCAATTACCTGCACAGGCTTGGAAATGGACAAAGCCAAGTCTAAACCCTATCCCCAGTCACCCGAGGGGACCTACTACAAAATGTATCCAAATTGGGTTTGTCTCAGATCTTGCCTGTAAAATCCCAGACTCTCCTTTGTTCTGTGACCTGGCTTCAATAACGAGTCTAAATGGCCACCAGAGGGCATACCTGACTTTTAGATGTTCTGAACTCCAGGGTTTGTTGTTGTTATTGTTTTTTTTGGAGGGGTGCTGCATGGGGGAATGACCCTTCTTCCCTCAGAAGCCAACTGTCTATGGCTCAGGTCTGACTAGAAAGGATGATCATGCGACAGATTATCTTGCCTTCAAGGGCTCGAACCCCAATCTGAAATCCCCTGCCTTGATCAAGCAAGCTCTGCCTATCCATTCCCCTTCTTCACCAAAACACACTCACCTGTTCTGGCTGTAATGGCTGCTCTGAACCAAGCTGCTAATCCAACCCTGCTGAGATAATATACACATCCTCTGTCTGTGAATGTAGTTCCAAATTCTAGAGTCCGATTTCCCAGTTCGCCATAGCCTTCACGTGGCTCTGGATCTTACAACAAACAGCCCCTTGCTGAAAGTTTGCCTGAGCTCCACCAACGCTCCAGCAGCAACCCTTTCCTCCTTCTGGTAACCCCGCCCTTCTCCCTGCCCATTGGACGAGGCTGCACTCACAACAATGTCAGACGCGCCCACTTTGCATAGTCTAGGTCTGGGGGCGAGGGGCGGGGGGCAGGGAACCTCAATGCCCGTGTACAGAGCACGTCAGCCTCTCCAACACTCCGTAACAACTGTCACTACCGTCCCCGCAGGAACTACAGCTTCCTTAGGCCCATTCCTGGGGTACAGCGACTGTTGGCTCCCTTAGGTTCATGTATGGCTACTGAAACCCTCACCTCTTCTGCCGCCATGGATCCCAAAACTTGCTCTAGGTTTACCACTCCAACACCCCCATTACCTACCTCCTCACTGCCATGGCTCGGAAAAAGTCCCTTCCCTTTCAGGCCAACCGCCTCTCGGATCTCCCCTTCCTAAAGCTAAATTCTCCACTGTTGATAACTAAATAAGTGATAATACAAGATGTGACCTTGTGGTAACTGCTCTCAGACAACGTCCTTCCTATCCTCCCGGCTTATTAACCCTTTCCTGTGCTCACGCTGCCTTGAGCTCAAACCTATTTATTATACAAATACTTATTATTATAAACTCTTAACTATAATTAGAACATAAGTTAATTGTTAATTAACTCATTCCAGTGGATCACAGCCGGGTTCATAGCCTCTTCAAGGCTTGGCCCACATGGCAGAGAACAGTTGGCAGAGAGAGAAAGCCAGGACCAGACTGAGAAACTCGTAGATAGCACGGAAAGGGCACTTCCTGGAACCAGTAATGTGTTAAGTTTCAGCAAATAGAAACATTCTGAAATGTGCTTAGATGCTGAAGAAAAAAAAAATGTTTAACTTGAAAATAATGAGGTGGAGTATCCAAAGAAAGGAGTTAGAGGGATTCAAAACTGAAAATATTTTCTGTGTTAAAACATGAAAAATACTATGGGAGAATGTTGAATTAATTTTTCATAAATAAAGCCAAGCGGCGGTGGGTTCAATACCTGCCTTAGTGGTTTGTGCTACCAAATGAAAGACACACACACAGCCTTTATATTTTAATGTGTCTCAAGCAGCACACTAGCTAACCTAACCTCGATGTGGTTAATCCCGAGTTAGCACTTACTAACTCTATGTCCTGTCTTGGCTGCTCCAGGCCCAGAGGACTGCCCATCTGAACTATGCTCTGGGCCACGCTCTCCTGACTCCTTCACATGGCAGCCATGCCCTCTGTCCTGCACATTTCTCCATGGCGTCTCTCCTCCCTCCACTCTCTCCAGGCATGATGGATCTTCCTTCTTCCAGTCCCAAGCTCAGGAATTCTAAACCCCTGCCTATGTCTCTTCTCCCTAGCTATTGGCTGCTGGCATTCTTACTTACCAATCAGAATTAACTATGGGCAGGGTCCTTCAGTGTCCCTAGACACTAAATTAACATTAGAATACAAGCAGCATTAGGCTAAACCCACTACACTTCTTCCCTTTGTCCAATTAAAAAGGCTCTTTTCTCT
Source organism: Mastomys coucha (assembly GCF_008632895.1). Classification (NCBI taxonomy): domain Eukaryota; kingdom Metazoa; phylum Chordata; class Mammalia; order Rodentia; family Muridae; genus Mastomys; species Mastomys coucha. The sequence continues at coordinate 142,709,454 of NW_022196897.1, forward strand.
CAGATATGAATTGAACACAATTATAACAATTATGCAAACTATAAGATATGATATACACTTATAACATCCAGTCCATCACATTTGTCAGTTTCGATAAAGTACTCTATGATCTATTCTAAGTTAAAGAGTTTACAAATATACCTCACTTATATTTGATTTTAACTTTTTTTTTTTCTGTTGCCAGACGTCATCAGCATTTGGCCTCAGGACAGCAGAAGAGAATCAAAGTACCAGGAGCCATCAGCTCGGGCCCCATAACAGAAAGAGAGAGTTAATTGTCAGAAGCCATTAGCTTTGGCCTCAGAATTGCAAGAGAGAATTACATAACCAGAAGTTATCTGCTTTTGGCCTTCATCCAAAGCTGCACCCCACCTCAGTACCTGAGTATCAAGCACGAATCTTGTCATAAATCATTTACAAAGATAAGCCAGCGTTCAATTGAATCTTTCACTGACTTTTTTTTTACAAAGATTAACTTCAGCTCTAAATACAACAATATCAGATCCAGATGCTAGGGAATTTTTAACTAACGCTTGAGCTTTGAGAACACCAATGCTGAATGTAAAATGGCTATTAGACCTTTAAGGAACAGATGTGCACGTACTTATGAACAGAGTAAAACAACTACAAATAGTGAATCTAATGCTCCCAATTCAGTTGTAGTTGGACAAAAAAAAAAAAAAGTCAAAAGATTTGAAAACTCAAAATGTCCATTGCTGTGGTGATAAGAGATCAGTCCATTCCCTCAAGGACTGCAGACACAGTTCTGAGAATAAATTTTCCCTAATGATAATCCAGGATGGAAGTTCCCCGTGATGTGTAGATGTGGAAGGAGTAGACACGGGGCTTAAGAACGTAGATCATCCAGAGATATTTGAGGCAACCCCTTACTGTTGGACAACTGACTAAAGAGCCTTGTTTGGGGCCGGTCAAAAACAGCCATGAGTCATTTGTTTCCTGTCAGGCAAGGAAAAACTGCTCTGGACTGTGACTAGGAAAATTAAAGCCCGATAGGACAAACAGCATTGCTCAAAAGTAAATAAACCATTACCAGAGAGAGAGCAGCGCTTACTGACAGAAGCTGAGATTCTGAATATAACAGAGAGTCTGGCAATCTGCTGTACATGATAAGAGAACAAAGTTGAAATTACAATCAGATGGAGTTGAGATTGAAGGCTTAGTGGGTATGGGAGCAGATGTAACAGTAATTTCATAAGATACCAGCAATCCAGCTTGGTCACTTCAAAAGATAGCTACACAGCTTCTAGGGATTGGAACATTGTCTCGGGTAAAATGAAGTCCAAAATGCATGAAATGCATATAACCATTAGGTCAGATAGGAAGATTAAAGCTATATGTGCCAAGTATAGTCATGAATACATGGGAATAAGATCTACTGCAACAGTGGGAAGCACAGATTAGCATTCCTCCAATTTAAGAGACAAGCTACAAAATAAGAGATGTTCCTGACAAAGGTATTGAAAAATGTTATCAGAGACAGTAACAGACTGCCCCAGCTGTCTGTAAGCAGGCTACAGCACAGGTTGACAATCCAAATCTATGAGGAGGGTCCCTGCTGATAGAGAACCAACTGCCCTACCACTAACATGGCTAACTGACAAGCCTGTTTAGGTAGAGCAATGGCTCTTGAATTTTAAAAAAGTTACAACCACTAGAAAAACTGGTCCAAGGGCATCTGGAAGTTCAACATACAGAAGAGTCTAAAAGATCTCACCATACTTTAAAGGAAATGCTCATAAAACAGAAAAGGAGTGTGGGATTTCCCAGAGATAGATTAAATAATCCCTCATTGATTTTAAATTTTTAAAATGTCAATGAGACAGGTAGCACAGTTGCTAAAAACACTGGATTTTAGAAAGAACTACAGAATTAAATTATCCCATGTATTATAAGGGTGTGTTAACTTCAGAATGGAAGTCAAGAAATGCATTGCTTTGGGAGAGAGGATTTGGTTTTGTTTCAACAGGAAGTGAAAAACTATGCATTCCTTTTAAATTAATCAACATTAGATTTTACAAGGGAAGAAAGACCTCCTGAAAATCCTGGCTGTAAACATGGAAGAAAAGACCCAGAAGAACAGAACAGAACAGCTGACACAAATGCGGATCCCCTTACATGGGAACAGCTCAGAGACTGGAGGAGACACGAATGTCTACAGAAGCCAATAAGTCTTGTTGGCTGCCTAGTCTTCAGGGCTTATTATTACACACCGTCCTTTCACATGGTATGGATGGAGATTTACATTACAGTTTAGTTATTCAGTCCAAACAGACTTATAAAGTTTGATGCCTTTTGCCTACTCAAACAGAGCAGAGAATCATGTTTACATGATTTGTGCATACTACACATTCAATACTTGTGTTAATGCTTAAACATATGTTACCTTTAAAAGTTTGTGTTTTCATGCTGGCGAGATGGCTCAGCAGGTAAGAGCACTGACTGTTCTTCCGAAGGTCCTGAGTTCAAATCCCAGCAACCACATGGTTGCTCACAACCACCCGTAATGAGATCTGACGCCCTCTTCTGGTGCGTTTGAAGACAGCTACAGTGAATTAAGATGGAGCGAGCAGGGCTGGCAGAGGTCCTGAGTTCAATTCCCAGCAGCCACACACTTGATGGCTCATGGCCATCTGTACAGCTACAGTGTACTCATACACATAAAAATAAATAAATAAAATAAATCTAAAAAAAAAAGTTGGTGCTTTCAAAGCAAAAAGACCAGACATTGATGAAGATAAAGCAAGCACCCCACGTGATCTAGCCTTAAGACTGCCTCAGTTGCTGTTTTCTCAAAAATCTGCATCCAGGACAGTTTCAAACCAGCTAGCTCAGATGGTCCAGCCCCACAGACTGTTTCAGGAGTGCAGTTAAGCTCTGCACTTTCCTATCCCACAGAGCCTGGACAAGTCAAACAGCTGGCTCTCCCAGGACTTGACCCATATCCCAATTTTCTTAGGATCCTCCAAATGATGCCATTGCACCCAGATATCAGGAAGCAATCTTTCCATATCTTAATTAATCCCATTACAGAGGGTTGTGAGCCACCATGTGGTTGTTGGGAATTGAACTCAGGACCTCTGGAAGAGCAGTCAGTGTTCTTAACCACTGAGCCATCTCTCCAGCCCTGGAAGCAATCTTAAGAAAATGACGCCCCATTCCTGAGAGGAGGGGTGAATGATTTTGGTCACTGGTTGTGTTATGGACGTTTGCTGTTGTTTAGGGGGTTGGTTACAAGTTACTGATGGTCATGGTCGGGGAAGAAACAAACAAACAAAAAAAAGAGGTCCGATTCAGGAATCTCTTTCTCCCCCTATCCTTCTTTCTCTCCTATCTAGTGTTAGGGGGAAGGAGGAGAAAGGGGGACAAAAAGAAGTAAGGAGGGGGACATACGGATATAGGGAAAAGAAGACTGTTGTATCAACTTTTAGGCCAGAAAGCAACATGAAGTATCAAATAGTTTACATGGATTTTTGTATGTTGACAGAAATTTAAGGTTACATTTGCTAAAACATGCTGTATATATTTCTCAACTCTTGTTTAAGGTATTGTACATATGCGACTCATCTATAAATTTGATATAAACTTCTAGTCCTTTTGAAAGCTGCTATTGGGGTTGGCGAGATGGCTCAGCGGGTAAGAGCACTGACTGCTCTTCCAAAGGTCCCGAGTTCAAATCCCAGCAACCACATGGTGGCTCACAACCACCCATAATGAAATCTGATGCCCTCCTCTGGTGTGTCTGAGGACAGCAACAGTGTACTTAAAAAAAGATGAAAGCTGCTATTGTAAACCGATGAGGATAATTAAAAAATAAAAGTTAGTAGTTGGTCACCTATAAATAATCTTAATTGTAGTCATGTTAGGTACTAGTTTAGTTAATTACACAAATAAGCTTTATCTGCTCTCCTGTATAAAGTAGATAGCTAGAAACAAGCAATGTTTGTCTATTCAGATAGACTTTATAGACAGACAGATGGTCTTCAGAACACTTCAGAGATCTGCAGAACGTGGCATTTAAGATATTTTAATAATGACTTTTCTGACAGAGACATACAAGCTCCTGGCAGCACCTCATAGTACTCGCATTGAAGAACCTCCACCTGGAGTTTGCTTCCACTGTCACAAAGATGGCCATTGAGAAAACCAACAAACAAATGAACAAATGCCTCTTACCTCAGTTACTGACAACATGCTGTCTAAACTGTGGACAAGCAGAACGCTGGGAAGTTGATTGTCCAACTTTGGTGAGACGAGGTAGGCTAATCCTTCAAAATTCACGGATGACTCTGTCAGACCTTCTTGGCCCGATGTCCGAAGACGAATGCCCCAACAACATGGAGGAGGAGCCTGGGGTGACTGTCCAGGCAGCCAGCAACCTCTTTCTACAGCATTGGAAGCTGCTTGCTCTACACTTCCTGTTAACTACCTGAGGAGGTTACAATTATCCTTCTCAGATCTCTGGTGGAGCTGAAGGCTAGATAGTTACAGCCTTACAGTTTTCCTTACTAGAGATTAAAAATGCAAGCTGTAGGAGTCAGAGGATGTGAAGGCTTGAACGGTGACAGAAAGTGATTTAGTTGGTACAAAGCTTTGGACTCACCAAGATAGGAAGGTAATGGAGGATTTTCTCCAAGGCTGACACATACAAATGGACTGAACACTGTGAGTGTCATTCTTACCTGATAGTTTTCATAGTTTTTCTTAGTGTATATAGTTTTTGACATTAGAGGAAAAGCCATTTTGGGGACTAAAGGATGAAGAGACTGGGGTATACTGTGCAAAGGTGTGTCTCTGTCCTTCCTCACCTGCCTAAGGCATTCTCCAATTCGCTTTAATAAACAGCAGTCGGCAAATAGCTAAGCAGCAAGCAGAAGATGGGACTCCTCTGATAAAGAGAAAGGGATGATGGGAGATGAACCAGAAGTAGAGGATTCAGCCAGCCGACCCAGAGGTGGACAGATGTGAACACGGGCAGAGAGACAGACCTGGCCATGGCAGGATGGAGGCAGAATTGGGTGGGTTAGAGGAGTTGGAGGGAGCCCAAGCTAAAGGCCTAAGCTTTTAAAATGTACAAATGTCTTTGTCTTTATTTACATACCCGGCAGATCCGTGAAAGTCCGGTTAAACCCCTACTTGCCAGAATAAGCAATAAAAGCTCAGAGTCCCTATAAGGAAGATAAGCAGCAAAGAGGGCTCGCAGACTTGCCAAGCTGTCAGGATTCTGAGACCAGATATGTGACACAGAGAAAAACCACCTGGAAGGGACTGTTGAGCTGCCTGCCGGGCATACAGCGTGCTCTAGGGTCTCAGCTTTCATGAGCTGTCACCCATGCTGGGGTGGGTCTTGATGATGCAGCTAGCTGTCTTTGAGTCACTTCTGCTCCTGTGACCCTATCACACATACCCTTGTAAATATCCCCAGTAAACTCACTGGGTCACCACGTTAGACTTGGGTGATGTCATAGTTTGGTCTGTTGTGGGTTCCTCGTCTGGGGTGAGTAGATATGTGTCCTCAGGAAACATTTTCCTCATACAACAGAATGCAGTCTGGACTAAGTAAGACCCTTTCTTTAAAAATGTAGTGAAAAGAGGAAGAAGGCAGACATTCTGAACTGGGAGTTAATAAGGGAAAAGGACAAGGAATCCAGTTGTAAGTTAAATCTTTGGTTTTGTTGTGATGGGTCCTAAACTCCATAGGCTAACATATGTTCCACCTGACTGGAATTTGGGGGCTGGGGTGGGTGGGAGGTAAAAAGCAAGCCACTTTATACTGTCACATTGCCAAAACGTAAAGCAAGAGGCAATACTACACACTGTCAGGATGGGAAGGAAAGGAATCATCTTTTGCTGGGCAATGGGAAAAGAGACTGCACAGTAGCCAGGCACTTTAGCAGCTTTACACCCAACTTATGAGAAGGAAGCAGAATTGGGGAGCTGGAATCTACATAATGCCTAGGGAGAAGAGACAGGAGGATTGCTCACCAGTTATGGGCCAGCTAGGGGCTATGTAGTGCCACCCTATCTCAATAAAATAAAATAAAATTTAAAAACCAGCAAAGAACCATGCTTTCCCAGGTGTACCCTGTCATTTTCTGAGACTCTGCCAAGCAGATAATACAGCTGTCTGCAGTCAGGACACATCCTAGCTCCCTCGTGTAGTAAGGATGCCGTCAACCCCTTTGACTACAGCTTCATCTCACCATCCCATATTCTGTCTAAGACACATCAGGAACACCCAGAATCTAAGCAAATACAACAGAAAAGTTCTTGGGAGACCTTTTAAATAATCGAACTTCAGAAGCCACCAAGATGGTGTGTGTTACTGGTGAAACATTTAAACTTGGCTCCTGGGGAGCCCATGTGTACATAGTCCCGAGCCTCTTCACTTGCTCTCTGACTAGTTCCAAACCCCTTCCTCAGCACTTCAGAGGTGCAGGCAAGTCAGGATCACTAGCTACATTGGGAACTGGAAACCTACCTGAGCTTCATGAGACCATTTCCTAAATCAGCATCAGCACCACCCTCTGAGACTTACCTATCTGGACTCCACGGCCTAACACCAACAACTGACTCTCCCTGCTCCCAACAATACTGATGAAAAGATGGGTGGCCTCTGAACTGGGAAAGAACCACAGAGAGAGATTACCTGATTAAAAAACAGCCCGGCAGTGATGGCTCACGACTTTAATCTCAGCACTTGGGAGGCAGAAGCAGGTGGGTTTCTGAGTTCAAGGCCAGCCTGGTCTACAAAGTGAGTTCCAGGACAGCCAGGGCTAGACAGAGAAACCCAGCCCCGAAAAAACAAAAAACAAACAACAACAACAACAACAACAAAAAAACCATAATGATGGGCCATGCCTAGGAGGCAGAAGAATCAGGAATTCAAGGTCATCCTTACCTGTAGCAAGTTCAAAACTAGCCTGCAACACATGAGGCACCATCTTTGAAAAAGAGAGCCTGAGCTCTTTTTCACGGTGCTGAGACGAAGCTAAATATGTCCTTCCCAGCCACTGGTCATGCAAAACACTGGAGTGGAGCAAGGCGTCCTGATGGTAGTTACGTCGCTGTTGGGTAAGGGACATTCTTGTTATAGACCAGAGGAATCAGAGGAAGTGCAAGTCTGTTCATGAATGCCATGTGGACGCCAATCTGAGTGTTCTCAACTTAGTTATTCTGAAGAAAGGGGAGAAGGATATTCCTGGACTGACAAGCTGCTGGGCCTCCGTGGTTGGGGCCTAAAGAACTAAAGGAATCAACAGACGTTTCTATCTCTTTATAAGAGATAATGTCTGCCTGTGTTGTCATAAAGTCCTTAAGGAAGATCAGGAGCCCAGGACCGAAGCACACGAGAGTCACTGCCTTGTTACTCCACGCATCCTGTGACACAAATGTGAATACATTGCTCTGAAGGAACACCGCACTAAGGTGATGAGAAAGCTGTTGCAAAAGAAAATCAAGGATGTCAAAGAAGAATGTCAGGGCAGCAGACACATGCTCAGCAGTGAGGAACAGCAGCGTCCTGCTGAGGACCCAGGTTCAAGACCCAGCACCTACATAGTGGTTCGAGACCATCTATCTGTAATTCCAGTTCCAGAGGTTCCAGTGCCCTCTTCTGACCTCTGTAGGCATCACACACACCCTTGGTACACACACGTACATGCAGCCAAAACATTTACACATAAAACAAAGTAAATAAACCTAATGCAACATTCTAAGAAAAGTGCCAGGTTGTCCTCACTGGGAGTTTGTATTTCTGAGTCCAGTCAAAAATAAGAATCTTTGGCCAGGCGGTGGTGGCACACGCCTTTAATCCCAGCACTTGGGAGGCAGAGGCAGGTGGATTTCTGAGTTCGAGGCCAGCCTGGTCTACAGAGTGAGTTCCAGGACAGCCAGGGCTACACAGAGAAACCCTGTCTCGAAAAAACCAAAACCAAAACCAAAACCAAAACCAAACCAAACCAAAACAAAAAGAATCTTTAACATGAACAGATAAATGATCAGACCTTGAAGAAAGAGAGGAAACTAAAACCAACAGGGTTCGGCCTAAATCCCCTGGGAACAGCCTTGCACACAGTAAGTGCACAAGAAATGACAGGCGTGCAAGGGAATTTTGAGAGGACTTGAGCCAGCGTTGGGGTACAGCTCAGCGCCAGGTGGGGTACAGCTCAGCGCCAGGTGGGGTACAGCTCAGGGGCAGAGAGAGCACTGTCTGATGATCCCCTGTCCTGAAACAACAAGAAAAAGGCAAAGGAACCTAGATCAGTTCCTTAACTCAGGCCCGCCCTCACTGGCTTACACAAACACAGGAGATGCCTCCTGACATCATGGGGAGAGGGATGGAACCCTGAAGCCAGAGGAGCCCAACAAACAGAATTAAACTGGCCAGTCAATACCCTGGCCTGGTGCATGCTGTGCAAATCCTCCGCCATGGAACCACTCCACTGGTGCAAGTTAGTTAACCTCTGTGAGGCTCAGCTTTCATCTATAAACCCAAGATATCAACGTGTTCCTGGAACAATTGTTATCAATACTAAGTGAAGCCAGCTGTGGTGGTTGCACTTTTAATCCCAGCTCTCAGGAGGCAGAGGCAGGTGGATCTCTTTGAGTTCTAGGCCAGTCCTTAAGGTTACATAGTAAGACTCTTGTCTCAAAACACAACAAACCTAAATGGGTTTATAAGGTGTTGGCGATAGTTTTATAAGAGAAAATAGTTTGCTTAATTCAATTCAGACAATTCTACTAGGAATTCAACAAGCTTTAAAATGGGTAAGAGTCCCAAGTGCTTAAATAAAAGGGGGCAGGAATCCGGGTGATCAACAAAACATTCAGGATTCCATGGCAACAGAAGCTGTATTCAATCTAGGAGATTAAGCTGGGCATGGTAGGACACATCAGTAATCCCAGCAATGAATGCCAGCCTGCGCTACTATGACTGTTTCTCTGTCTCTGTCTCTCTGTCTCTCTCTCTCTCTCTATGTGTGTGTGTGTATACATATATATGTATATGTATGTATGTATATGTATATACACACACATATATATACACATACACACACACACGTTTATATGGACATGCATACAAGGATTGAAAGCAAATCCTGGAATACTGGTAAACCTTACTGAGTAAAGGTCAAGGAAGTACCAAGATGTCCTACTATGCTTCCTGGTGCTGTGATAAAACCCTAACCAAAGCAACCTTGGGAAGAGAAGAGCCAGCCTCTGACTTAGAGGTTGCAGTCTGTCACAGAGAGAAGCCGAGGCAGGAGCCTGGAGCAGGAACCACAGCAGAGGCCCTGGAGGAACGCCGCTTGCTGCCTTGCTCCCATGGTCACACTCAGCTTCCTTTTCTTCTACAACCAGGACCGCCTGCACAAGCGCCGCCGCCCACACTGGACTAGACCCTCCTGCGTCAATCAAAAGTCAAGAAAATGCCAGACAGACTTGCCCAGACCAATCCGAGAGAACCGACTCCTCAGCTGAGGTGTATTCTCTCTGGTTTTATCAAATTGATGGCAAGAACAACCATCACTTGGGGCCTGTGCGGTGCACACCTTTGATCCCAGCAGAGGCAGGCAGACTGGGGCCACAAAGTGAGATCCTCGCCTCAAAAAACAAACAAAGCAAGCAAGCATGAAGGAATATCCAACTAGGCTTTGCCTCAAAGGTAAATGTATCAGGCCTGGGGAGATGGTTCAGTGGTCAAAGCACTGGCTATGCCTCCAGAGCTGAGTTCAATTTGTAGCCCTGACGACTCCAGTTCCAGGGAAACCTGATGCCCTCTTCTGGCCTCTGAGGCAGCGGGCACATGCGGGGCATAGATGTCCATGCAGACAAACCATCCATACCCACTAAAATAAAATAAATAAAGGTAAATGTATCAGGAGGCTGGAGACATGGCTCAACAGTTGAAAGAACACACTACTATTGAAGAGGACCAGAATCCGAGTCCCATCTCCCATTGGGCCACTCACAATTCCTCTAATTCCTGGAGCAGCTGATGCCTCTGCCCTCCAGAGGCACTGGCCGTTATGTGCACAAACTCACACATGTGCACTTAATTTAAAATAAAGTAATTTAAAAAAAAAAGCAAACATATAAACAAAACCTGGTATGGTGGTTTGTATACGCTTAGCCCAGGGAGTGGCATTATTTGGAGGTGTGGCCTTGTTGGAGTAAGTGTGTCACTGTGGGCTTGGGCTTTAAGACCCTTGTCTTTGCTGGGCAGTGATGGCGCACACCTTTGATCCCAGCACTTGGGAGGCAGAGGTAGGCAGATTTCTGAGTTCGAGGCCAGCCTGGTCTACAGAGTGAGTTCCAGGACAGCCAGGGCTATACAGAGAAACCCCGTCTCGACAAAAAAAAAAAAAAAGTACATCCTACATAGCAAACATACTGGATTTGCTGGTGAATGGAGATGCATTCAATTCAGTTAGGCAGAGCGTGGAGGAAGACACCTTAATCCCAGTACCTGAGAGGACGAGCAAGAGTTCAAAGCCAGCCAGGGCTACATGAGACCCTGCCTCAAAAGCACAAAGTGTTACCACAGTTTGCCACTAGGGGTCACCCACGGACACTGCATAAACTGGAGACCTCCCGTGACAGAATTCCCAGCTGGGTCAGTACTCCCAAACCCTCAGCTTCCTCTTCAGAACTTGTGGTCTATCTAAAAGGCCAGGACGCTATCTTAAGGCCCCAGTGGCCGCAAACCGAAGGAGCCCTCAAAAGCCCAATAACCACTGAGGGTTCTGGGAGATGGCATCTGTAGAGGTTGAGGGAGGAAGTTACGCTTCCTCTCAAGGCTCGGTGCCTGACCCAACTTCCCCACTCAGCCCGGATGCTTGAGAATGGGGTCTCAATGGGGTTAGGAGGAGGCCTGCACCTGGCCCTCCTCCTAACCAGGACCCCTGCCCAATTCCTTCAGCAAGGGCTGCCAGCATCCCATCAGAATTCCTCGTGACCCGGAGTCTGACAGGAGGTGAGCGATCGATCGCTGTCTGCCACACGCTCCACCCCACACCCACCCTCACGTACCCCGTTCTGTCTCACCAAGGGCCCAGAATCTGAGCTAGGGCCTATGAACTGAGATCTGTGGCATCCTGTACGTGAACAGGTCTTGCCCTTCTTGAACTGTTCGTGTCAAGTACTTTGGCAAAGTGACACAAAGTGTAACTAACAGAATGACAGACACTGAGACACAGGGAGCACACGACTGGAAAGGTCTGACCACGTGGTCCAGAAACCTTCCGACTGATTTATGGTGAGAATGTGGAAGAGCTGAAGTTGTGAGCCAGGGAAGCCAGAAAATGCTACAGGCGGCCCGCATTTGTCCATGCACTGGGACTTTGTAGGAGCCTGAGTTTGAAGGCAAGGGACTAAATCTGATGAAGAATATTTCAAGTCAACCCAGCATTCTGGCTGTGGCGGCACTGTTATCCGCCACCCAGGTCTACAGTAAGAATAAGGAACAAAAAGAGAGCAAAACACACACACACACACACAATGTCATTTAGTCACAAAAGCCTGTGTAAGTTGGGGCAAGGAATGACTGATGTTGGAGTGTTACCAGGAAGCTAAGTTTGGAGAGATGGTTCCAGCGATGAAGAGCACTGGCTACTCTCCAGAGGACCCAAGTTCAATCTCCAACACCTACCACTCCAGACAGCTCACAACCACTCCAGAGAATCCTGTGTTCTCTTCTGGCCTCCACAGGCCCCAGGCAGAACTGTAGTACATAGATGTACACACAGGCAAAACACTCATACTAATAAAGAAATAATACACACTTTATTGTAAAAAGAGGTCAAGTATGTTGGGCCATAGTGGTGTGCACCTTTAATCCCAGCACTTGGGAGGCAGAAGCAGCTGAATCTCTGAGTTTGAGGCAACCTGGTCTACAGAGTGAGTTCCGGGACAGCCAGGGATATACAGAGAAACCCTGCCATTAAAAAAAAAAAAAAAAAAAAAAAAAAAAAAAAGCCAAGTACTTTGCAGCAATGCAATAGAAAACATGCCTGGGGGGACTAGAATGTGATAATCGGGGATTGAGGATGACCACAGACTATTACACAGATGTATAAAATGTCATAATGAGACCCATTACTTTGTACAATTAATAAAGGCTAATAAAAATAAGGAAAGGATGCCTTGAGGGCACCTTAGGAATTAGCAAAACCCCAACCATGGCAGGCTCAAAGCCATGCAAAGAGGAGGTGCATTTGAAGTCCCTTGAGAAGACAGACCTCTGCCTATCGGCACTTACACGGGAGGCATGAATCCTTTCCTCAGGATCTTTCCCCAAGCTTACTCAGCTACCTGGACACACAAAGGCCAGTGGGGCTGTGCTCCAAGATGGCCGGATTACTGCCAGTGGCCACTGAGAGGAGAGTGTGAAGCTATGAGAGAGTGCAGCTAATGAGGCAATGGGGACCCCAGGAAGGCAATGCTGGACAGGAAAGAGAAGTGTCTGCCATGACAAGCTGCACGCAGCAAGCAGAGCTGAACCAAAAAGACAGACAGATACTAGACATGGAAAACCCCGGGGGTTGGGCTATGCGGTATGACTTCCTGCACCCTGGATGCTGGTCTGGACCTGCAAAACTTAATGTTTTCCCTAATGAGTTTTCTTACTTTTTTTTTTTTTTTTTTTTTTTTTT
>NW_022196897.1:142722198-142723947 GCF_008632895.1 Mastomys coucha
TGGCCTCAAACTCAGAAATCTGCCTGCCTCTGCCTCCCAAGTGCTGGGATTAAAGGTGTGTGCACCACTACTGCCCAGCCTGAGTTTTCTTACTTTTTTTTAAAAAAAATCTTTGTTCTTGTTTGTTACTTTGTGTGCGTAGGTGCTCTGCCTGTCTATACAACTGTGTCCCCCATGTGTGCCTGGTAACTGAGGAGGCCAGATGGGAGTTTCAGACCCCTTGAAATAGCTACAGATGGTTGTGAGCCATCAATCACATGGGTGCTGGGAATATAACCTGGGTCCCTGGAGGAGCAGCCAGACCAGCACTCTTACCTCCTGAGAGATCTCTCCCGCCCTTCTTTGTTTTGTTTTTGAGTCAGTCTTACTGTGTAATCCTGACTGGCCTGAGCCTGCTATGTGGACCAGGCTGGGCCAGAACTCACAGAGCTGTTTGTCTCTACCTCCTGAGTGCTGGGATTAAAGGCAGTTCTCACTTTCCACTTTGTTGAGGCGGGGTCTCTCTTTTTTCCCTCCTCACTTCACAAGGAATATCCCAGGCCAGCTGGTTCATAAGCTTCTGAGCAGTTCTGCTGTCTCATCACAAGAGCAGTAGGATTACAGATGGGCGCACATCTGACTCTTTAGGTGGGCTCTGGTCTTGAGGTCTGAATGCTGTCCCCAGGCTTGCACAGCTAGAGCTGGGTTTCAGTCTTTGGTCTGATCTTTCCTTATTTTAGTCCTCAGTTTGGGCTTGGGAATGTTTATTGCCCTTGTATGGGTTTGTTTTTTAAGACTTTTTATTTATTTTATGAGTACACTGTAGCTGTCTTCAGACACACCAGAAGAGGTCATCGGATCCCATTATAGATGGCTGTGAGTCACCATGTGGTGGCTGGGATCCGAACTCAGAACCTCTGGAAGAGCAGTCAGTGCTTCTATTTGCTGAGTCATCACCCCACTCACCCACCCCCACCCCTGGTGTGTTGTTAAAAGTAAGTAAGCGCTGGCGAGATGGCTCAGCGGGTAAGAGCACTGACTGCTCTTCCGAAGGTTCTGAGTTCAAATCCCAGCAACCACATGGTGGCTCACAACCACCTGTAATGAGATCTGACGCCCCCTTCTGGTGTGTCTGAAGACAGCTACAGTGAATTACGCCGGAGCAAGCAGGGCCGGAGTGAGCAGGCCAGCAGAGGTGCTAAGTTCAATTCCCAGCAGCCACACACATGATAGCTCATGGCCATCTGTACAACCATAAATAAAATTTAAAAAAAAAAAAAAAAAAAGCTTCTTTTGAGCTTGCAATTGGCTTAGAGTCCATGTAAAAGTCCAGAAGGACTTTTGAACAAGACTGGAAAAACATCAGAAGATCTTTAAAAAATGATTTTGGAGGCATTTGGATATGAACTAAATGTACACCATGAGACAGCCGTCACCTCTTGGGGTAGAGTATTATTGCTTTACTATGAAATGTCTCCTCATCAGCTCATGAGTTGAATGGTCGGTCCCCAACTAATGGCACTATTTTGGAAGGTTCAGGAAATCTCAGGAGGACGAGCTGGAGGAAGCGGGTCATGGGGCACGCCTCCGAAGGTTACACCTGTTCCAAGTCCCTTCTTCCTCCGTTCCCATCTGCTGGTGAGCAGCCCTGGCTACTTACTGCCTCGCCCAAAGCCCAAAATCAACAGAGTAAAGGACTGCCACACCGAATGTCAATGTCTGAAATCAGGAACTAACTTCCCCCACGAGAGAGAGAGAGAGAGAGAGAGA
>NW_022196897.1:142723957-142726435 GCF_008632895.1 Mastomys coucha
GAGAGAGAGAGAAAGAGAGAGACCCCAATACAGAGACAGGAAGAGGAACACCCTAGCCCTCAGTTCTCAAATCTGCCTTGATTTTCCCCTCTGCTGATCCTCACCCTCTCCAATACCTTTCCCTAGCCTCTTGAACAACTTGTCTTGTTTTAAGACCAGATTAAGAGCAAGCTGCACCCAATTGGAACCAGAGCTCCCGCCCCTTAGCACCCTGGGCTTTATGAGAACCCATTTGATTTCTTTAACGTCTGCAAATAGGAACAATTAGGGTATCTGAAGCTTACAATAGGATGAGCAAAGCCCCCTGAGTGGGATCCCTGGTCTTCCCCAGCCAAGGCTCACACCTACCACAAGAAGTCTCAGGTAACTGACTGCCAAGGTTCCCCAGCCGTGACACCAGCCTGACCAAGACCTTCTAGCAGGTCCTTGCTCTAAGCACAGACCTATAGCGACATAGCAAGTGTTCTTTACCTTTAAGGAAGAAACACACTGGGATCAGACAGACGGCTCAGTGATTAACGGCACTGTCTACTCTTGCAGAGGACACAGGTTCAACTCCCAGCACCTACATGGCAGTTTACTTAGATGCCCTTCCACGTGTGCCCACATGCATGCCATGCAGGCACTCACACATACACATTAAATATATATAAATCTTGGGGGCGGGGGGTTAGGAACTGGAGAGTCTGGAGAGTTGGCTCAGTGGGTAAGAGCACTGACTGCTGCTCTTCCTGAGTTCAAATCCCAGCAGCCACATGGTGACTCACAACCACCCATAAATGAGATCTGACGCCCTCTTCTGGTGCGTCTGAAGACAGCTACAGTGCGCTTATTTATAATAATAAATAAATCTTTGAAAAAAATCTTTGGGGGGAAAAACAAACAAAATTCAGATCAAAATTGGCTTTCTGGGCTGGAAAGCTGGCTCAGAGGTTAAGAGCACCAGCTGCTCTTGCAGAGGACCTGGGTTTTCTTGCCAGCATCCGCATCACAAGGCTCCTATCTGCCTAGAATTGCAGCTCCAAGGAATCCAATACTCTCTTCTGGCCTCTTCAGGCACCAACACACCCATGTCATACAAACTTACAAATACACATTAAAAAAAAAAAAAGCAAAAAAACAAAAAACAAAAAAAACAGAACAACAACAACAAAATGCAGCCAGGAGTGGTGGCAGCCAGGAGTGGTGGCACAGGCCTTTGATCCCAGTCCCCCAGAGGCGGAGACAGGCAATTCTGTGAGCGCAAGACCAGCCTGGTCTAAATAGTGAGACCTTGTCTCAAACTAAGTAAGTAAATAAAGTCTAGAAATACCAGAGAGGGTGTTCAACAGAGTTAAAATAAAACTATCAGGCACAAAGTACCTTAAATGATTGTTTATTCAGGTGCCAATCTGTAATGCCGTCTCCACCAGGGAGAAGAACACAAACTCATTAGGCGGCAAGCCAAGAGTGTACAGTAACTAAGCAGGCAGAGTTCCTAGTCACTCGTGGTCGATCTGACCGAGCTTAATCATCAGGTGAGTTTGCTTCTCTTTATCAGCCCTTCGCCCTTGTCCCGGGATAGTTAAGTGGTTTTCCTTTGTGTGGAAACTCCGCCTCCCGTAAGGCAGGCTGTGAAGACAACCTTGACTGGATCCTCCTCCCTCCAGCAGCTAAATTTTACTGGATTACTGGTTTTATACTGTGAGAGAATGGTTAGTTCTTCAAAACTAACGCCTCCAGCTTGACCTCAAGCTTGCATGCTTTGTTTTGTTTTGTTTTTGTTTTTGTTTTTTCGAGACATGGTTTCTCTGTGTAGCCCTGGCTGTCCTGGAACTCACTCTGTAGACCAGCTGGGCTCGAACTCAGAAATCCGCCTGCCTCTGCCTCCCAAGTGCTGGGATTAAAGGCGTGCACCACCAGTGCTTTTTGAGGCAAGATCTCATTATGTAACCAACTCTCCTGCCTCAGTGTCCTGAGTTGGAAGTGCCTGTCCTTAAACGTGATATCCCACCTGAGGTGCACAATGACAACAGCTTTTACGTCCTTTTTAGTTAAAGTCTTCAATGCATACTACCACTGACCTGTACTTTCAGATTTCTTTGCTTCTTTTTTTTTTTTTCCTGGAGTTTTATTTGGGAAGGTCATGTACTTAGTATTTTGTCACCAGCTTCTTTCGTCTGGTCTGTATTTAATCACCTATGACACTGCACACATTTGCAGCATATTTTCTCTCCTGTATGCACAGAACACATCATCAGCCCCTCACAGTGAGTAACCATTTTGGTTGCTTACAGCCTGGGATTTCTTATGACCAGGGCTTCTGGGAGCACTGATCTACAAAAGCTTGTGTAGGTTTATGCTTTGCCCTCTACCGAAAAACCCACACATTTGTCTGCGGTGCTTCCTGCCATTCCATACAAAAAAACAAAAAAACAAAAACCGGCTCTCTGCTGTCCAAGTGACTTACTACAGAAGGGCATGTTTCCGCCTGAGACA
>NW_022196897.1:142727619-142738700 GCF_008632895.1 Mastomys coucha
AAAGAAAAAGAAAAGCAATAAACATACACACACACAAATAAAAACCAAAATAAAAATAAAATACCATGTGATACCATGTGGATTGCCAGAGGGATCTCTCCTGCCCACCCCCCTGCTGCAACCAACCCCTGGCATAAGTTACTCCCGGAATTCCCCCTTAAATTACTAAAACCTTGGGGTCCCAAAGGAACAAAGCTGACAAAAACCTTAGATGGCTCTGCAGTGGGCAGAGTGCAATTTGTGTCCGTTGTAGGGAGGCAGGGGCCTAGGCAAGGAGAGGAGGAGCAGAGCCAAGAGCCAGATAGGAGCTCAAATACCTTCAGACCAAGACAGGCCTCCCAGAGGTAGGATACCAGGATGGAGAAGGTAGAGAGAGGAGAGGCCACCCAGTTCCTGCAGAACACAAATTTCCCTCACTTTTCTGAGGTCACTGTAAGCAAAATGTGGTAAGGATGGGACCTGAGAGGACACTGGGAGCCAGCGGCTCCAAAGCCCAAAATTCAAGGGGATGGGTCTCCTGAAAGAGAGGGGCTAGCCTACAGTACAGAACTAAATGTTAAGACCCGGGACAGAAGGGCACCTGTTGGGTTGGGGGAGGGAGCCCAGTAGGGCTGAGAGTGAAGGCTTGGAACAGTCCTGAGAAAATGCCTCAGAGGCTGAGCCATCAGGGGGGAACAGGGGCTTGGGCCTGAAAACCAGTCTCCATTTACATATTTTTAAAATTTCTTTGTATTCCATGTGTGCATGTGTTGTATTAGGGTCATGAGGCATCTGTGGAGGTCAGAGGACAATTCTTCCTTCCGCCACGTGGGTCCTCAGGCTAGGGAACAAGTCGTCAGGCTAGGTCAGGCTTTACCCACTGAGCTGTCTCACTGGGAATATCATTGCTCCTCATTCTGTAGAGACACTCATGACGAAAGGGTCAATACGCACCTGCCAGGTATGGTGGCACATGCATTTAATACCAGCCCTTCTGAGGTAGAAGTATGTGGGTTTCTATGAGTTCCAGGACAGCCAGGCTGCACAATGAGACCTGTTTCACGAAACAAACACTCAGTAATCCAACAGTCGGAAAGATCAGCAAGAAGACTGCCCAGGCTACAGACGGAGTGCTAGGCCAGTCTGAGCAACTTGGTTAGAACCTGTCTGAAGTGGAAACTTAAGGGTTCTTTGGAAAGTCAGTTGTGTTGGATGGTGTTTTGCCGGGGCAAACATGTGAAGGAGTGTGGTCTGGAAGTAGACACAGGTGAAAGGATGTTTCCCTAATGCAAGCACATAAAAGGACCCATAAGGACCGGGCAGTGGTGGCACATGCCTTTAATCCCAGCACTTGGGAGGCAGAGGCAGATGGATTTCTGAGTTTGAGGCCAGCCTGGTCTACAGAGTGAGTTCCAGGACAGCCAGAGCTATACAGAGAAACCCTGTCTTGGAAAAAAAAAAAAAAAAGACCCATGCATGAGGAAGGATTCTTCGCTAATGACACGTATGCATTGTTGGGCTCCATTTGTCGGAACTCCACACACATTTTCTCGAATGCACCAGAAAAATTCAGTTGGTGTGCTGCAGCTTCTTGGCACTTCCATGGACTGGGGCTGATCAGCAGACACACAATGAGGCAAGGCCCGCCGTGGAGGATGTGTGATGTGGGAGTATAAATAGTACTGAGCGGACAGTGACAGAGGTGAGGCTTGGCTTGCTTGCATAGCTAAAAAGCTCCTTGGTGTCTCGTCTTCACTGATCTTTGCTTCGCCAAGAGAGGCACAGGCAAGAATGAGAACTTCTCCTGGCCTTCCTTTTGGCCCTGGTCCCTCCGGCCTGGCTGATCCTGCTAGGTCACACCACTGGTGCTGATTCGTGTCTGCTACCCTGACTACCAAACTGGACTGCTGGTGGATCTGTGAAGTGTTCGTGAGTGGATGGAGCTGCTGCTGCTGACCTGTGAACTGAACTGCTGATTTCCTGACAGTGCAGGTGGGATTTGCTCCAAATAACCTTTCTAAAGGGGTCCATTTCCCCGTATCCTTTCTTTTCCACTGCCTCTGGTGCGTGGTGGGCTAGAAGGGAGGTTAAAGCGTTTAATAACAATCATTAAATATAGGGTTTTAAAAAATTAA
This sequence comes from Mastomys coucha, assembly GCF_008632895.1. Taxonomy (NCBI): domain Eukaryota; kingdom Metazoa; phylum Chordata; class Mammalia; order Rodentia; family Muridae; genus Mastomys; species Mastomys coucha. Next base: position 142,729,734 of record NW_022196897.1, read on the forward strand.
AGTTACACCTGTCTCAAAATTAAAACTACCTAGGGCTGAAGTTGTAGCTGAGTTGTCAAGAATACACAAAGAGGGCTAGAGAGATGGCTCAGTGGTTAAGAGCACTGGCTGCTCTTCCAGAGGTCCTGAGTTCAAGTCCCAGCAACCACATGGTGGCTCATAACCATCTGTGATGGGATCTGATGCCTTTTTCTAGTGTGTCTGAAGACATCTACAGTGTACTTAAATAAAATAAATAAATCTTTTTAAAAAAATGCAGAAAGACCTGTGTTCAGTATCCAGTGCCTCATAAATAAAACCAGACATGGTGGCAAACAGAAATTCAGGGTCCTCCCTAGCTACAGAGTGAGTTTGAGGCTAGCTCAGGCTACATGGGAATAATTATGGTAGCTTATGTCTGTACTCCCAGTTCTTGGGAAGCAGAGGCAGGAGGAACTCCTTAAGTTTGAAGCCAACATGGCCTACATAGAAAGTTCCAGGTCAGCCAGGTCTACACAATGAGACCCTGGCTGAAAAACAGCAAGTAATACTAATAAATAAAATAATCTAATAAGTAAATAAATATGGGAGGAGAACTTGTGTTGCATACATGCAATCTAGCACTCAGAGATGACACAACTTTATGCTAACCTGGTCTACATAGTGAGTTCCAGGTTAACCAGGGCTACATACAGAAATTCTGCTTGAAGAAAAATTAAATGTGGGTGCTTTCTGTTGTTCTTTTGAAACAGAGCTTTGTATAACCAGATGGCCTTTGATCTAGCTTGCTGTGAGGTGAGGATGACCTTGAACTTCTCATCTTCTTGCTTCCCAAGGCTTTCACCATCGGGTCTGGGTTTCTGAGTTCTGTTGTTTGTTTTGGACAAGATTTTTCTGGTGCTGGCATCTGAGCACACGGTCTTACTCATGCTAGGCATCTTCAGTCCCCAAATTTAAATTAAATTAAATGGAGGAAATCTAGCACAAATATGACTGCTCACAGTTAAAAAAAATTATAAATTTTTAAACAGTAATAGTATATGCCTTTAATGCAGGCACTTAGGATGTTGAAGCAGGGGAATCCTGAGTTAGATGTCAACCACAGTTACAGGCAAGGCCCTGTCTAGCAAGCCGAAGGCCTCACAAAGATAGGTGCACATTCTATCTCAGAGATGAAGCCTCACCAGGTTGCCCAGCTGGCTCAAGCACTTCTCCTATCCCAACCTCTTGAGTGGTATGGATCCCAGACACACACGCACATCAGCCCAACTGGCACACTATTAATTGACTTCTTATAATAGTGGTTTTCTTTTTTTTAATTTTTATTTTTATTTTTTGGTTTTTCAAGACAGGGTTTCTCTGTATAGTCTTGACTGTCCTGGAACTCACTTTGGAGACCAGGCTGGCCTCGAACTCAGAAATCCGCCAGCCTCTGCCTCCCAAGTGCTGGGATTAAAGGCGTGCGCCACCACCGCCCGGCATAATAGTGGTTTTCTAATACCCTGTGATATGGAGAAAGGGAAGAGAATTCTTTCTTCTACTGTTTGGAACTGCATTTGTTGTATAATTATGCAATCACATAAATAAGAAAACTCTAGCTTTTAAGTAATTATTTTGTAAGAACTTAAGTCCTAGGACTGGAGAGATGGCTCAGTAGTTAGGAGCACTGACTGCTCTTTCAGAGAATCTGGTTTCTATACTCAGAACCCACATTGTCAGCTCATAGAAGTTTACAACTCCAGTTCCAGGAATCTGACACCTTCTTCTGGTCTCCATGGCACCAAATGCACATGGTACACAGATACGTGCAGGCAAAACAGCCATATGCATAAAATAAAATATAATAAACCTTAAAAGAGGGCTGGAGAGATGGCTCAGTGGTTAAGAGCAAGTGACCTCTACTCTACCAGAAGTCTTGAGTTCAATTCCCAGCAACCACATGGTGGCTCACAACCATCTGCAATGAGATCCGATGCCCCCTTCTGGTGTGTCTGAAATAGCTACAGTGTACTCATATATATGAAATAAATAAATAAATCTTAAAAAAAAAATCTTCCTTTATAGTCCCTTGGAATGGTATACTCTTACTGCAACTCCACTAGAAGAGCTTGCCACATTAGGACATTCATTTCTGAACTGTTTGTGAAAATAACTGCAGATTCCATAATGAACCCAACTAAACATGTTTCTAACTCAACCTTTGGCTAGATCAGCAAAAATGACCCAGGCTGAAAGTCACCAGATAGAAAGGAACGCCTGGAGAGAAACCACAGCAGACCAGGATAATGGTGTGAAACAGTTACAGTGAAACTTTCTGAGACATAAAAACACACCACTCTCTTCTCGGTCTCTCTGACCTCTCAGACAGAAGCCAGATGACAAAGGGAACATCGTCCTTTGGAAGGCGTCACACTAAGACACACCCTGGTGCTGCCTATGTGTCTCTAAGGCCTACCACCTTCAGAAATCGACCTGTGGTGAATGTGGATGCCCTGCCAAGTGCAAGAGAAAGTATAACTGGAGCGACAAGGGTAAGCGCCTGGTAGACCAAACACTACCGGGACTGGGCAGTCAGGAGCATCGGCCAACAGGGCAGCCACTTGAGCATCCCAATTCATCCTGAGGATTTCAATCAGTCATAAAATAAATGTTCTGGTTACAAAAACATACCACCTTTTCCCAAGGCCTTTAAAGACACTTGGATCACCAGTGTCCTTACAACTCTTAAGGTCACTGGGTTCACGGGAGAGAGTCTGTCACCACCGTTGACCGTCAGCGGCTTTCCCTTACCATCTATGTATACACTCTTTGGATGAGGACACTCCTTGGGTTTTACCGTGAAATGAGGTTAAAAGATAAAGGAGGGAAGGATAATTAAAAACAAACAGCTGGGCTTGGTGGTGCACACCTTTAATCCCAGCACTGGAGGCAGGTGGATTCTGAGTTCAAGGCCAGCCTGGTCTACAGAAAGAGAGTTCCAGGACAGCCAGGGATATACAGAGAAACTCTGTTTCAAACAAGCAAACAAAAAAGAAAAACATCTTCATAAACAAAGAAAACAATGTACCTAGACTCTTACTGCAAACTGCAACCCCAAGGCAATGCAGGATTAATTGCTATACCACTAATAAACAAAGTGCAGGTGTCTTGGGGCAGGGGTTAATGTACAGCACATACTTTGAGGTGTTCACAGCCCTGGATTCTTTGACAAGCACCACCAGAAAAAGAGAGTAAGTACAACAACAACTAGGAATTGTAACACAGTCTGCAATATCAGCACCGGGGAGGTCTACAGGAACCCTCTGCGACAGCAAGTTCATTAGACACTGTCTCAAAAGCAACACCCCCTGACCACCCCCAGCCCCCAAAAAGAGAAAATAAAACTCTTGATATTAAATCTCCCTGACCCAGGAGCCTTTTCGAAGCTGCCTACAGCTGTGTTGGAGGAGTTGGTCCCAGGTGTTAATAGGCACAGACATAGAATGTCACAGGAGTGGAAGCTCCGCAGTCAGTCAGTCAGCAGTGGCTGCCTATGACTCCAGCTCTGGGGAAATCAGATTCACTTTTCCGACCTCCATGGTCATCATACTCACATGCACAAACCCACACTCCAACACATTGTGTGTGTGTGTGTGTGTGTGTGTATAAACAAATAAAGTTAGGCATGGTAGTGCATGCTTTTAATCCCAGCACTCATGAGACAGAGGCAGGTGGATCTCTGTGAGTTTGAGGCCAGCCTGGTCTACAGAGTGAGTTTGACAGCCAGAGCTACATAGTAAGACCCTGTCTTAAATAAATAAAATTGTTGCCGGGCAGTGGTGGCGCACAATCCCAGCACTTGGGAGGCAGAGGCAGGTGGATTTCTGAGTTCGAGGCCAGCATGGTCTACAGAGTGAGTTCTAGGACAGCCAAGGCTACACAGAGAAACCCTGTCTCAAAAATAAATAAATAAATAAATAAATAATTTTTTTTCTCTAAATCCTCTTCCTTTCTTGAAGGTTTATTTATTTATTTTGTGTGTCTGCATGCTTGTCTGTGTACCATGTGCATGCAGCACCCACAGAGGCCAGAAGAGATCATCAGATCCCCAAGTGCCATTTGGGCACTAGGAATCAGACCTGGGTCCTCTGGAAGAGCAACCATTGCTCTTAACCACTGAGCCACCACTCCAGCCCTCTCTAAATCCTCCTAATTGTACTTTTAACATTTACTTATTTGTTTACTTATGGAGAGGTTCACTCCCCACTGTGGGAGGCTGGGGGGTGGGGTGGAGCATGGAGGACAACTTGTGGGCGTCAGTTTTCTTTTCTTTCTTTCTTTCTTTCTTTTTTTTTTTTTTTTGGTGTTTTTGAGACAGAGTTTCTCTGTGTAGCCCTGGCTGTCCTGGAACTCTGTAGACCAGGTTGGCCTCGAACTCAGAAATCTGCCTGTCTCTGCCTCCCAAGTGCTAGGATTAAAGGTGTGCGCTACCACTGCCCTGCCGCGTCAGTTTTCTACTTCCACCAAATGGGTGTCAGGGACCAAGCACTGATCATCGTGCTTGGCAACAGCAGGAACTTTTGCCCTCTGAGTCACCTCAGCAGTCCCTAGGTCCCTTCAATGTGGAGGATAGAACCCAGGGCTTTCTACATACTAGGTAAGCATCAAGCAGAGAGCTCCACCCTGACTAATAAAACTATTCCTAAATTAAGTGCACACTGTTCCACTGCAGTGCTTCATCTGTGCCTGGGAGCCAGGCAGGACGGAGGCAAGAGCCTTAGGCACCCACACCCAAATCTGACCACACCCCTGCAACACTTCCAAGTTGACAAGTAGTAATAAGCTCGCCCATATATGCCTTTGAGGCAAACTGTCTGCATAGAAAGAGAATCCTTCTACAAAGTCTAAGCAGAGGAAGGCGGAGCTAACTCTAAGGCTTTCCAGATACAACTTTCAGTAATACTCCTTGCCTGCTAGACCTGCAGATTAAATAAACCCCAAATGTTGCCTAAGTTGTGAGTTATTGGTCATATGTGCGTGCGCGCACACACACACACACACACACACACACACACACACAATTTTTAAAAACACATAAGCCTTAGATGGCAGAATGCCAAGCAAGTGACCTCGAGCTCATCATGCGCAAGCCCTTTTTTAAAATTACATTTGTGTGTATGTATGTGTGTGCGCGAGAGCACGCATGTGCGTGGAAATCAGACAATGCAAGAGTTGGTCCTCTCCTGGCACAACATGCATCTCTGGCCTTGGAAGCGAGTGCCTTTACCCACGGACCCCTCTCAACATCATAACAGTCTTATTTTTGGAGACAGGGTCTTATTATATAGTCCAGGCAGTCCCTGAGCTCAAAGATCAACCTGCCTCTGCCTCCCGAGTACTGGGAGCTTTTTTTAAACAGATGAACAACTCGGAGGTTACAGAAGGACAGTCAGCACCAGAGGCAACGCAACGCTGAGACACCATGATAATCACACCTGCCTTCCCTAGCACGGCCACTCACAAAGGCTTGGACAGCTGTGTTATCTTTGCCTTTCCAAAGCCTGCTCTCTCCATAGACAAGAAACGTGAGGTTCGAAGGGTTTGGCAAACTTACAGAAATGACCTGCTGTCACCCCAGCTTCTGATGCCGCATGCTTCCTACCACAAAGAACTGTTGCCCAAATTCTTGGGGGAGCCCAATCAATAGGCTCCCCAGGTTGAAGCTTACAGCCACTCAAAAAGTAGAGGCTAGGAATAGGTCCTCATATCTTTAATCTCAGCACGTGGGAGGAGCGGAGGTAGATGGATCTCTGCACGTTAGAGGCCAGTTTACTCTAGATAGCAAGTTCCAGGCCAGCTGGAACTGTACAGGTGAAATCCTGAAGAAGAAGAAAAAAAAAAAGAATAAGAAAAATTCAAATAGGGGCTCAACAGATGGCTCAGTGACTAAGACCTCTCGCTGCTGAGGCTAAGTTCAATTTCCAGAGCCCTGCAGATCATCTTCTGAGCTCCACATGCATACACACATACTAAATATATGCAAAAAAAGAGAGATTGTTTTAATTAAATAGGGGCTTTCACGAGGCTTGATGGGAGAAGACTCGCTAGCACACAGAGGTGCCTGGACCTAGCCCAGCACCAGGGGTAGAAACTCAACTACGTGAAAGCTAAACTACATGTGCTCGGCCGACAGGTGGAGTATCACAGCTTTTAAGTGTTAAGCAGTTAAGTGGGAATCCACATGGGACGGAGACAAGGAGACAAGAACCTTACCCGAAGAGCCACAAATCTCGATCCTGAAGGCCGGCCTGCTGTGGCTCCTCCTCCATCCACATATGACACCTGACCTCTATCCTTAGTCTCTAGAAGAGGTCTGGGCAGGATCCCAGACCTCTTCATATGAGGTGACACATATGGTCACAGCTGGTCCCTTTGACACTCCCGTTAGAAGGGTAGCAGTCAGTGATTCTCTTCTTTTCCAATCAAAGCGGATCCCTGTGACATTTACTGCACTTCTGTGACCAGCAAGCACCCTAGGAACCGGCAGCATGGAGGCAGAGCCTCCTCCCCATGAGGTTCTCTGAGCTGCAGTTCTTTGCTATACAGCAGGGTACAGAGGAAGATGAACTAGCAGCCACTCTCCTGCCTCACTCCAGATCCTCCCCAGAGGGCAGGACCCCGAGCTCAGTATCAGGCAGGCTCTCTCTCCTTCCAGGGATGGATGCAGTCTCTCCACTTATTTGTGTTTGGTTGTATTGAGACAGGGTCTCAGCTCTACAGCAGCGGTTCTCATTCCTGGGGTCGTGACCTCTTGGGGGCGGTGTCACAGATGAGATATCCTGTAGATCAGATATTTACATTATGACTCATAACAGCAGCAAAATTATAGTTATGAAGTAACAACAAAAATATATTATGGTTGGAGGTCACCACAGCACGAGGATCTGTATTAAAGGGTCACAGCATCAGGAAAGTTGAGACCCACTGCTCTAGAGCTAAGGCTGATTCTCCTGCCTTACATCTAGAGTGCTGGGATTACTGTCAGCTTCAACACACAGGCTTCAGAGAGCTGTCCAACAAACCTCCAAGTCAGTGGATTCCTTTTTTTTTTTTCTTTCTCATTTTTATGGAAGAGCTGAGTATTAAAACTTTCTCTTTTGAGACAAGGTCTCACAATGTAACTTCGGCTGGCCTGGAGCTCACTTTGTAGACCAGGATGGCCTTGAGCTCACAAAGATCCACTTGCCTCCGCCTCCAAGTGCTGAGATTAAAAGTGTATGCCACCAAGATTAGCAGCTTCTTACTGTGTGGGGAAAAGGGGGAATGGTTTCTTGCCACGACAATAGTATGTATCCATAGAGCTGGGGTTTCAAGTTCACATTTGCTACAGAAGATTGACTGCACCAGAACTAGATGAGGGCCAGGTGTGACAGGACACACAGACTCAGGAAGCTGAAGTACAAGGATTCCAGACTAAACAGGACAACATAGCAAGAACCCCCACATCTCAAAAAAAAAAAAAAAAAGAAAGAAAGAAAAAGGAGAGAAATAATAACTTACCATCAGCATGGTGATTCATGTGTGTAGTGCTATTGGGAATCTGAAGCAAGAATATCCTTGAGCTCAGGAGTTTGAGGCCAGCCTGAGCAACAGAGAGACTTTGTTACAAACCAAACCAAACACCAGTTGGAAAAAGTTTTCTTGTCAGAATTATCAATACGTCTGGCCAAGGCCCCTTCTAAGCCAGATATTATACCTGAAAACAAACTCATGCCAGACCTCTCTGGCTTGGAATACGGATTTACAGTATTGTACGTATGGTATTGTATGGTTCTGTTGTTATCAATTACCATCTAGACCCTAGGAAGGGCACCTAGACGATTGACTTTTCCAGAACAGTGGTGTGGAGAATAGTCTCACACAAGCTTTAGCTTCGTGTGCAGCTGCTTTGAAAGCATTAATCCAGGAGTAGAAACACCTGGCGTGAAGATGCACACATCTTAAACTATATTTACAGAGCAGACAGACCTGGCAACTGTCAAATTCATGGTATATTTAGGCTAAGGAATTGGTTTATGTGAAATCCTGACACAGAGCCAGCCCCCCCTTGCCCCAACCCTGGATCCTTCCAAGAGGGCTAGGGAGACTCTACTGCTGGCCACCGGGAGGAACACCTCACTCATCTGAGCAGACTTAGGGACACTGCCTTGGCAGGCTTCACTGGTGGAATCTGTGGAGAGTCCTGTGGGCTTGTGACTGCCCACCAGAGGCTCCTGCCCCAAAGAAAAGATATGGCTCTCATGCCTGCTGCACATGCCTAGCACAAGATCCAGCTCAGCAGGATCACATCACCAGGTCACATCTCCAGATTCACCGGGCTGTCCCTCTATTTTCCCTCCATGTCACACCTCTATGAAGGTCCCTGCCTTTTGCCAAGACTTAAGTGGTTTTTAATCTTTCTTACCTAAGATTTCCCATCTCCTTTATTCCTTCAAAGGTCTGTGGATGGAATTTGACTTGGCCAAGAAGTTGCTTGTGACTGACTCTCTGGGCCTTGGTGTCTCCATCGTTTCTGAGCAATGTTTTAGATTTTGGATGGCCATCTTGGTTTAAAGGATTTTCAGGCAAGTCTGGCTTCTATGAAACTCACCTTAAGATGCTTTTAATCAGCATCCTGACTAGCCTAGGGATTTCTGAGAAGAAAACTTAACTCGTGTTGTTTGTGACTACAGTGCAATGAAAAACAAAAGCTGAGACTACTGTAGCAATGACAGCTGTTGTCTCTGTCGCTTAGCCGAAGCAGGGGTGCCACTCTTAAGTCTGACCCAAGACCCAAACTCGACAGTAAAATGATTGTAAGATAACAGCATTTAAAAAAATAACAATCGGCCGGGCGGTGGTGGCGCACGCCTTTAATCCCAGCAGAGGCAGGCGGATTTCTGAGTTCGAGACCAGCCTGGTCTACAGAGCGAGTTCCAGGACAGCCAGGACTACACAGAGAAACCCTAT
>NW_022196897.1:142738738-142777350 GCF_008632895.1 Mastomys coucha
CAACAACAACCAAGGGAAGACTGTTCCAATGCACGCAATGCACGTGCGTCTCAGATTTCTGGGCCTGTATGATCACAAACCCAGAAAAGGCCTCTGTTAGCTGGAGTTAGGTTATGCCACACTAATGCAGAGAGCAAGCGACAGACTGTCAGGGAACCTGGAGGCAAGGAAAACTTGAGGAAAAATGACATTAGCCGGGACCGCTGGAAGCGCCTAGGTTCACCCTCTCCATCTGCGGCTAGCCACCAAGGGAAATGTTCGGGCTCCCTCTATCATCAGACCCACCTGGGCCAAAGGACACTGGCACACGTGGTAAGTCAGGGACCAGCGAGTAACTGCGGCCACCTCCAAACTGCGACACGGGTGCTTGCCTTCCCCACGCTCCTGGGGCGCAGCCCCTACTCACCCCTGGCCGACCCTCTGCGCTAGGCTTGGGGTTTTATCCAAAGTGGCCTTCGCCGCGACCCTACAGGCGGACCAAACAACTGGTCCCTTAGCACCTGGGAGTAAGTCTCCGCACCTACGGAGCCTCAGTTTCCCCATCCCCACAAGGGCAGGCTCCCAGAGGAGGAGACGAACTTACAAAGGTACGGGAACTGGCACCCTTTGTGTCCGGGAGTGCCCCCACCCCCATGGAAGAGCACACAGTAGGCGCTCCGGAAACACTCTCAGAAAGGAGGAGCGGGCCACTTCCTGCCCTGGAGCTGACTCTCGGAGCCCTGGTCCCACCGCTCCGCCCCGGGCCCCGGCCATGTGGCATTCCTAAGGTGGGTGGGCGCAGGAAGGAGGTGCCGCGGGCCCGCCCCCTCCGGCGCGTGGGCGGGGCGAAGCCCCCTGGCTCCGCAGGCCCGCCCCCGAGGGTGGGCGTAGCTGGCCACGCTCCGCACAAAGTTTGTTTCTGCCTCGGGGCGGTGGGGGAGGGTGCGGCGGGCGCGATGGGAGGAGAGGGGATCTGACGTCAGGTCGCGAGGTGCTTTCCAGCCGCGAGCTGTCAGGCGGGTGTCAGACCCGGCAGGTACGCGGCGCGTTCCCGCGGCGGACCCCCGCCCCGGCCGGGTCGTCCCGCACCCCACCGAGACCGCGTGGGCCGGAAAGCCGCCAGGGAAGGTGAGTGCGGGGCGCCAGAGGGCTGGAGGCGCGGGAGGAGGCGCGCGGACAACTTGGAAAGTTTCTTGGGGCGGCGGGGCGGGGGAGGGGGCGTCGTCCCGGCGCGTGCGACAGTGGGTGTGTGAGCCCGGGGGTGTGTGTGTGAGTCGGGACCGCGGGACGCGGGCGCGGAGGGCCCGGGGAGGGGCTGTTCGGGGTCTTCGAGGGAGGGGGTCAGCTCCCAAAGATCCTCTGGGAGAGGACGGCCGGTGCCCTGCAGCGGGGTGAGCGCGCGGGGAGCGGGTTTGTTTGGTTTCAAAAGTGCACGTTGCTAACCGCCCGCAGCCTCCCCCCCCTCCGGCAAGGCGGCGGAGCGGGACCGGGGGGCCGCCGAGTGACAGCTGGAGGTGGGGGCCGCGGGCGGGGCTCCGATGGAGAGGGCTTGGGAGCCCGCGCGAGTTCCCCTTTCCTTTGGAACAAAGGAAAGTCTGTCTCCGAGGCATCTGTCACTCCCGGGCGGGCCAAGGCTGTGGGGCGCGTGGGGCTGGCGACGCGGAGAAAGTTTGTGCGCGCCTGGACTCCGGGGCCAGGCGAAGAGCAGCCGGGCGTCTTGCGGGGGACTGTGCGCGTCCCCGATGCAGGGGGGCGGCCAACATGGAGTCTGGGCGCAGAGTTGGGGGTGGGGGGGGGTGCGGCGCGGAGGTTGGAGCCCAGCCCCCTCTTTTCCCCTCCCCCTCCGGGCCGAGTTCGGAGCACAAAGCCGAGCGCGCACGCTCCGGCGGCCCCGCGCCCCAAGAGTCAGCCTGCGCGGAGTACCAGGGAAGGGGTTGGGAACTCAAACTTTTTTCCTGTCCCAAAATGGACACGTGAGTTTTCTTTCTTGCAGAGTTTCCCCTACCCCCCCAAGCGCCGGGTGGCGGACCGGCAGGGGAGCTGTTGTACGCACCGTGACTCTGGTGGGGGACAGTGGAGTGTGGGTGCCTTGAACGCCGGCGGATTCGTCGGCGCCCCATGAGCCATGTGCTCCGCTGCGTCTGGGCCGCGGGGGAGGCTGCGCGCTTTGTGTGAACTGCTGGGAACTCCAGCCTCAGTGTACGGCCCGGGGGAAGAGTATCTGGAGCTGGGCGAGTTGTCAGAAAGTTCCTGTGGGAGTGGTTGCAGATGGTGTTGTGGGAGTGTGTAGGAGATTGATGGGGTGCAGTGTCCAAGGGGTGCCTCCAATAACCCAATGAGTGTAAAAACTGATGGATGGCCGGTGTGGTGACGTGAGTGCTCTTGGGTCGGAGAGATCGTGGGTGGGCAGGTCACTTGGAGTTCGTGGGTGGGCGGGTGCAGGAGTTGGGCTAGTTTCGAGAGTCTTAAGTCGTTGGTCCTAGGTATTGTGTGTAAAGCTGTGTGTGTTTGTAAAACTCTGGGAACTTGTGGGATATGAGCAGTGGGTCAGGTCGGTTATCAGAGCAGTGTTCAATTTGCATGAGGGATATTGAGTGTGTGTGTGTGTGTGTGTGTGTGTGTGTGTGTGTGTGTGCGTGCGTGCGCGCGCGCGCGCGCGCGCCCTGCAGACAGCCCTAGGGTGCAGGACCCAGAGGTGGAAAAAGTTTGAGCTGAAGGGGTGCTGTTCTGGCCCCACACCGGTAACCCTGAAGACTGGGTTCTGGCAGGCAGCCAGAGTGGAATTCTTAAAGATAACCTTGAGTAAACTTCTCACCCACTGCCAGAGCTGACTCCCTGAGCTGGTAGCCCAGCTGTCCTGGTGTCTGCCCTCAGAATGCATCCTACTTGTGCTCCCCTGAAGCAGTGACTCCGAGCAGTGCCCGGCTCGCCTCCAGGTGGCCTGGCTGAAGGTAGACCCTTCTTCCCTCGAAAGTCTGGCTTAGCCAGCCCAGAGATCTGGGCTCTGGCCCAAGTCAAGGAAACAAAACCTGGGAGATGGCAGAGTCTTTTGGCTAGGCCTGCTGGGGAGCTGTTAAAAGACAGAGAAGGGAGGAGCCTTGAGATTCTGGCTCAGCCTTGGCCTAGAACTTGTGCTATTAAAATGTAAATTTCTTTTGCTTTTGTGAACTGGAACTTTGTCTGCTGGAGGGGCAGCTGATACGAGTTATCTATGCAGAGAAACCTCCTTTACGGAGGAGGGCTTCAAACTCTGAAAGGAGGACATTTAGCTACCCAGTAGAAGTTAAAGCAGGGGCCAGAGCCACACTTCATTGGTCAGGATTCTGAGATTAAGTCTGGGACCAGGTCAGAGGCCAGACCAAGGAAGAAGGTCTAAAAAACCACCGAAGGAATGACTCACTACCCACGGCACTGCACAGTGGCCGGCGGCAGGACACACTGAACAGTTACCAGACCCGCCTCTGGGCCTTGGAAGGGTAATTACCCGAGAATTTATTTATTTTTTTATTCGTGTGGATTTTCATCTGCACCTCGGAAGTCAAGAGAGGGCATCAAATCCCCTGGAACTGGATTTGTGGGTGTCTGTGTTCCTCCACGTGGGTGTGGGGAATGGGAGCCATGTCTTCTGTGAGAGTGCCCCAGAAATTCACTTTTAAAATAAGCAGGCATGGAGACATAGGGGAGGGGGAAGACTGAAGGAATGGCTCGGTACTTTAAGAGCACTTGTTGCTCTTACTGAGAGCCTGGGCTCAGATGCCGGCACAGACATAGGGCTCACAACAGTCTAACTCCAGGTCTGGAGGATCTGCCTCCTTCTGTCCTACCAGGACTCTGCATGTGTGGTGCGGAGACGTATGTTAGGCAGAACGTCTATATACGTAAGATAAGTAAAATCCTGGAAGGGAGGGGGAGAGAAGAGATTTGGTGGGAGGGGGGGAAATAAAAGAGCACTTTGGTCAAAGAATATTATATATATAATAAAATTTTAAATAAAACAGACTAAAATCCTTCTCTTTTTTTTGGTTTTTCGAGACAGGGTTTCTCTGTGTAGCCCCGGCTGTCCTGGAACTCACTCTGTAGACCAGGCTGACCTCGAACTCAGAAATCTGCCTGTCGCTGCCTCCCAAGTGCTGGGATTAAAGGCGTGCGCCACCACCGCCCGGCGGCTAAAATCCTTCTATCCTCCTATCCCTAACTAACTGCTGAACTGCTCTGTAGAGCAGCCTGTTACAAACATCCCTTCATACATGGAAACATACAACAGTGGGGTTTTTTTTTTTTTTTTGAGACAGGGTTTCTCTGTGTAGCCCTGGCTATCCTGGAACTCACTCTGTAGACCAGGCTGGCCTCGAACTCAGAAATCCACCTGCCTCTGCCTCCCAAGTGCTAGGATTAAAGGTGCCCCGCCTCCACCACCCAGCCAAGAGAAGTCTGTTATGACTGGCCTCTTCTCATTGAGCATGCACTCATGCTCCATCCATGTTGTAGCAAGCATCAGAAGTGTACTCTCTTTTTATAATTTGTTTACTTTTATGTGTATAAATGTTTCACCTATGCGTATGCATATACACCACATGGATGTCCATAGAGGTCACAAGAAGGCATTGGATTCCCTGGAACTGGAGTTATAGGTGGCTGTGAGGTACCATGTGAGTGCTGGGAACTGAGCCAGTTCCCCTGGAAGAGCAGCCAGTGCTCTTAACCACTGAGCCATCTCTCCAGGCCCATTGTGTTTCTTTTTATGGCCAAATAGCTCGTTTGTTCAGCCATCTGTTGAAGATCTCTTGATCTTTCCTCGTTTCCTCGTTTTTTGGCTCCTGTGAACATCGGTGGCCCCGGCTTCTGTGCGGGACAGGTGTGCATTTCTCTTGAGTAGATAGCTAGTAAGTGAGGTTGCAAGTTTCCCCTTTTAGGAGTTTTCAAAAGAGTTAAGTGAGGTAATAGCTGTTACGTTTCCAGGACAGCCTGGAAAACAGAATTCAAACTGAGCATTGGCACTGGGGAGGCAGAAGCAGGAGGACCTGCCTGGGCTATGTAGAGAGACACTGTCTCAGAACCACAGGTGGAAGCTGTAGTTCTTTCTAGTACTGTTCTGTCTTTGAAAAGGCTCCACCCGTGTCTGTCTCAGTGGTCCCTCTGTTCCATGAATCAGTCCATGAATTGGTGGCGTTTAGGATTCATCCAGCTTGCTCAGGCTATGGTGGTTTTACTCTCCGGGATCTGAGACTGTGACTCCTGCTTGTGACAGTGAACTCACTCGGAGACTAAGGAAAGGGGATAGGTACTAAGTGGTAATGTTATCCGTATCCCCTTTGTCCCTTGCCCCAGGCTCCCCAGAGGTCCAGCTTAGCCCCTAAGCACCATGTCGGACAGCGATCTAGGCGAGGATGAAGGGCTCCTGTCACTGACCGGCAAGAGGAAGCGCAGGGGGAACCTGCCCAAGGAGTCAGTCAAGATCCTCCGGGACTGGCTGTACCTGCACCGCTACAACGCCTACCCCTCGGAGCAGGAGAAGCTAAGTCTCTCCGGACAGACCAACCTCTCGGTGCTACAGGTGAGAGGGGACCAGGCTCCAGTCTCTGGCTCTGGCCCCATACCCTGTGGCCATGGTGGCCTATCATAACCCCTGCTGGGATAAGATGAGAAGCCCGCTCCTGGCCCCCAGGGGAAAGTGAGGTCACTGAGGCCGCACTTGAGGCGTTGGTCCTTGTGAGGGGATGAGTTGTTGTTCTTGTTGGCCTGGTAGGTGAAAGGGCATGGGAGCAGAGGTTCTAGGGTGCTGCCCACAGCACTGTTGGAACAGGGCTGGCTTAAAAATGAATTGAATGGATTGAAGAGATGACCCAGGGATTGAGAGCACTTCCTACGGATCCATGTTCTGGCCTCTGCTCACATCAAGCAGCTCAGAGCCTCCTGTAACCCCAGCTCCAAGGGCTCCTCACCTCTGCAAGTGCACATATGCCTGTGGAATTTTTTTTTTTTTTTTTTAATTTCTTGGTGTAGAAGAGAAGGTCTTTTAGCAGTGGAGCTGGAGGTAGACAAGCCGGTACACGCCTGTGATCCCAGCCCTCAGAAGGAAGAGGAGGTGGCTAGTTATACATTCCTCTCCAGTGCCTGGTGGAACTGTTAGGAGGAACGCATTTTAAACTGGATATAAAAGGACCTTTGTGAACCACACTGAGGGGCACACTTGAGACGTTTGTACTAGAAGTTGTGTCTCTTTTCAGTTGTCCTGCCGACCAGCAGATGGGTTTGCTGTTTGCATAATGCTGACACACACACACACACACACACACACACACACACACACCAGCGCTCTGGGTCTGGGTTGGCTCTCACCTCCCTAGTTTATGCAGTAGGCCTTTGGTCTAGACCAGAGACCTGCCCCTGTCTTGCTGGCCTCACTGCTCCTTTCCTGAGCCAGCAGGCCTTTTCTTGCTTCTCTCTTCTGGCCTGTCTACCATTTCTCCAACCCACAAGCTGGCTCCTTCCTCCCGTTACCTCACCTGATCCTGCTACTTCCCAGGCTTCCCACCTCTGCTCTTCCTTCCATGAAGAGGCATGGCAAGTAGTCAGCCTGTAAAAGTTCTGTGACCTAGCTCTATACCCTAGACGGTGGTAAAGCCAAGTCTGCCTTGAGGCAGGGTCTAGACTTGGACCTGATTGTCCACCCAACCTTTTCACAAGAGGACTCTGGACCTCAGCCGGTCTGCTGCTGTCACTCTGAGCTTCATTTCCTCATCTGACAATGGAAAGAAGCTTGGAGCATTCTCAAGAATCCAAACACCACTTGGGGTGCTCTGCAGCATGGAACATTTCACCTTTAGTTCCTGGACCCAGCTTCTACTACTAGGATACTTTCAGGGAACACCTAGCCCGGGGGAGTGGGGTACAGATTGATGAATACTAAGACAAGCCAATAGAGACAAGGGAATGCAGAACCTGGACCTCTGTCAGGACTCCCCGGAAGGTGCCTTTGAACTTACGTGCTCTAGAGGCACATGGGCAAAAACAAAAGGCCTAGAGTTTGAGACCAGAACTGCACAGACAGCCTTTGCTGGTCCCTCTGCCTCCAGCCTTTATCTTTCAGTCACAGAAGCACAGATGAGATCGTGTGACACATACTTCAGGGACCCCACTGTCCTCAGATGGGGTCCAGACTTCAGAGCACCCCAGCTTCCTTTGCAGTCCTTCCTGGGGCTGCCTGGCCTTCACTTACTTCACTCTTGTCAAGCACTCATCTCTTGCAAACCCTCTGTCCCACTTCTTGTGTAAAGCCATTGCAGTGCATCCCTGTGGCACCCCACACCTGTCCTGTCAAGCCACTTGTCGCACGGTATTGAAATTGCTTCTTGTCAGGGACACTATTTCTCAAAGCTGAGAATGGGCCGAGTGGTAAAGCAGTGACTGGCACAGCACTCCAAGGAACGGGGTTCTCTAGCACTGCACGAAAGAGCTGCACTCCAAGGAACGGGGTTCTCTAGCACTGCACGAAAGAGCTGCACTCCAAGGAACGGGGTTCTCTAGCACTGCACGGAAGAGCTGTTCCGTGGTCCTGCCTTCCCTCCCCTCCAGATGCTAACTTTAATAATTTTATTATTGTGTCATAAATGTATAGTACAAACATAAAACGGAGTTTAAAACATTTATTTTTGCTCTTATATACAGCTATAAGACCAGTTTTTCGAGGGGGGGGGTGTTTTGTTTTTTTGTTTGGTTTTTTGAGACAGGGTTTCTCTGTGTAGCCTTGGCTGTCCTGGAACTCACTCTGTAGACCAGGCTGGCCTCGAACTCAGAAATCTGCCTGCCTCTGCCTCCCAAGTGCTGGGATTAAAGGCGTGCCCCACCACTGCCTGGCAAGACCAATTTTTCAAAGTAAATAAATTTACTGTAGCATATTTTGCCATCTGCTCCAGATGTGTAGTTGGACATGATGCACCTACTTGTATAGGTGAAAAAGAGAAAGTCAAAATGTCCTTGCAGAGACCAGTGAGGTTTACAGGACCATAGCTTCATTCACTTCAGCAGGCAAGTAGAAGGCAGGGATCAGCTGCTGGGATGTATGGAGGGCTGGGATGTATGGAGGCCGTCTGGCACTCCCTAAAGGATACCTCACATCAGCTTCAGCAGTCCGCCCACCTCTCCTGAAGGCTCTTCAGGCACCTCAAGTGCCTGAGTGGAAGCTGACAGCTCCAGTTGGCCCTGCCCTTTCTCACGCTCCTTTGAGATCTCAGCCCCATACACATTTCCCTTCAGTGTTAAGGAATATAAGGTTTAGGGTTGTTTTTTGAGATAAGGTCTTGCTGTGGAGCCCTGGATGGCCTTGTCTTATTGAGAGATCTAGCTGCCTGCACCTCCCAGGGCTTGGCCTAAAGGTACCACAGTGGGGGCTTATAACCATTTTTTGTCTGTTTTGTTGTTGTTTTGGTTTTGTTTGGTGGTTTTTTTTCTGGTTTTTTGTTTGTTTGTCTTTTGTGGCAGGTCATCTTGACCTGGTAGTCCTGAAACTCTCTGTATGGACCAGACTGGCCTCTGGCCTGCAATTCACAAAGATCCACCTGCCTCTGCCTCCAGGGTGCTGAGATTAAAGGTGTGTGCCACCCTTCCTGGCTAGAAAGCATCTTGATTCCATGCTTTTCCCAAGTCACCTCTGACATCACCTGTCACTCCAAGACATCAGTTGCATGTTTACAAGTAGGTCTCATCTCTGACCCACATTCCTGCTGTGTACTCTGATTACCATATTCCTTACTTACCGGGAACCCCAGCCTCTAAGGGAGACCACTGCTTCCACAGGCCCTGGGCATCTGTGCTGGGCCCAGCATTAGGACTTTTAGCTGGATGCATTTAGCTAGCACAGAGTTCTGTGGGTATGGGGAGCAGAGACCTTACTTTTGTTTGTAATTGCTCCACTCTGGGTTTTTTTTGTTTTGTTTTGTTTTGGTTTTTTGTTTTTAAATCAGTATTTGTCAGGGAAGGGCTAAGTAATTGCAACTGCAGAAAATGAAATGGTGTGGGAAATGTTCGCAGCTTTGCCTGTATTTAGTTTCAAATTTTTCCTTTGCTCTTAAAGACTGTCCCAAGCTCTCCCACCAAGCCACACACCTGCCCCAAAGGAAGAACATTAAATGAACTAGTCACTGGCCCAACAGGTATCTGCATTATGCCAAGCTGGTTTCTTCTCCCTGGGGCACCTCTTTTGATTGTGTCTTTTTTATGTGCCCTGGAGCCATGTCATTAGCAAGTCAGTGAGTCATGTAAGTAAGTGGTTTGCTGGGCTTTGTCCAGAGCCAGGCAATTGGAAGAATAAGGCACCTCCTCCCTCCAACCCCCAAAAGAAAAACAACAAAGTTGTGTTGTGGAGGATTGAGGACTCTCAGAGCCTAAGTTATTGGTTGGCTTCATCTGGTTTCCTGTTCCAGGACTGCATGGAGGGTTCTTAGCTTCCCTACCACCTGGGCTGCCCGGGGAGGGCTCTGCTCTGTGGTGAGGCCAATCAGAACTGCACCTCTAAGACCTTTTCCTGACATTCCTGAGCCCACTGGCTGCAGAGCTATTCCTCTGGTAAGGCCCTTGGGGGAAGAAAGAAGCCTGGAAAGGCTGGGTAGGAGTAACCTGTTCCCCTGTGCAGGCAGTCACTATATTTACTTAGATCTTGTCCTGTCGAAGCTGGGTCTTCCAC
This sequence comes from Mastomys coucha, assembly GCF_008632895.1. Taxonomy (NCBI): domain Eukaryota; kingdom Metazoa; phylum Chordata; class Mammalia; order Rodentia; family Muridae; genus Mastomys; species Mastomys coucha. Next base: position 142,748,400 of record NW_022196897.1, read on the forward strand.
AGGCGACATGTCATCCGCTCCTCGAGGCCGTCCTGTTGGTTGAGCTGCTTCTGTGTGACACTGTTAAAGAACTGTTGATGCTCACCAGAACAGGTTAGAGAAACCACTGTTCTAAGTCTGCATAGCAGCTCACATCTATGACTACAGGAGGATTACCACCAGTTCAGGTCAGCCTAAGCTGCAGAGATCCTGTCGCAAAAGAAATCCAAAATTTGGCATAGTGGGATGCATACTTTTAATCCTAGCATTCAGGAATAATTGGAGACAGGTAGATGTTAAATTCCCGGCCAGCCAGGACTACAGAGTGAGCTGTGAGACCCTAATCTAAAAAAGTAAAAGCAAATAAATCTAACGACAAGAACATCTTCCTAACCCTACCTCATCCTGTCTGCCTAGAATCCATAGAGCAGATTGAAAATAGCTACTTTAACAGATTTTTTAAATCCCTCCAAGGATTAGGGATGAAGCTGAGTGACAGGGCACTTATCTAGCACACTTGAGGCCCTGGGTCAGTCCCTAGTACTGGGGCAGGGAATAGTGAGGCACATCTGTGATAAAGGGTGGAGCATGAAGTTCCCTTCGAAGAGTACTTCCCTGCTAGTCAAAGCTCTGCTATGGGTCCCCAGCACTGCATAAATCTAGGGGTTGCTCTCTCATTCCTCAGATGTGCAGTTCTGTGGGAGGAAAAGACAGCAGTAGTCCATCAGACAATCTGTAGAACAGGGTGCGTGTGGAGGGTGTCCTGGTCTAGGTGCCCACACAGCTAGTAGCTGGTTCCCAGAAAGCCGCCTTACTGTCTTCGAAGCTACATTCCTCCCAGCTTTGCTAGACAAGTCACTAAAATGGTACCTGCTTCCTGCTCCCACCACCTCACAGCCAGAGGTAAAGGAGGAAAGGTGACTGAGGGAGGTAGGAAGCAGGTGGACAGGTGCTGCCTTGGTGGGAGAAAGGGTCTAAAGCCTGGTGAGGCGTGGCGCTGTCTGGTGGGGCGTGGCGCGTAGTGATGGCCACTACCTCAGCAGTGGAGATCATCACCAAAGCGTGTCCTTGACTGATGGTGATGAAGTAAGCAGGGTGGTCGGGAGCTCAGGTGTGTGTTGGAGTGATTGATGCTTTTAGATTTATGAGGATTACTTAACTGTCCTTGTGGCAGGCAAGGGAAGAAGGGGGCTCTAGCCAAGAGGTCAGCTTGTGAAACCAGCTGTGCGCCCCAAGGCAGTGTGACTTTAGGCATGTCTCTTCATCTCTGTGTTAAGGTTTTGGGGACACTGCCTACTACTTCCTAGGCTTGTGTACAGATTTAACAGAATGCCTACGAAGCGGTTGCAAGACACAGGTGTCAGTTCTGCTTCCAACCTGGCCAGCAGTTCAGCGCCCTCCCCCCCGCCCGCCCCTGTAAAGAACCCAGCTAGAACTTGAGCCAGTATCTGCCAGTGCCTGCTGTGTGTAAGCACTGAGGTGAAGAGATTAAAGAATCCCAGGGGCAGCCCTCTTGAAGCTGGATTGGAGAGGGGAAGAAGAACCATAGATGCCTCTGTCAGGTCAGCTTGATGGGGCCCTTCTGTAGGATTTGTATAATTGCATCTGGCTGCTACAGGTCACTCTCTGTCATGCCAGGTGTCTTGTCTCTTTGGCTAGACATGGCAGAGATCTCATGAGAAGACTATACCCAAGAGCTTGCTCAAGAAATGTACCAAGAAAGGAGCCTAGTTCTAGTCAGGGCCAGAAGATGGGTTCAAGAGCCTGGTCTCTGATCTCAGCATGCTGTAGGGAAGTACGAGGCATTGCTGCAGCCTTCTAAGGAAGACTCCTGACCATTCTTTTTCCTACAGCAGCTGGTGCTTAGTACAGGCTCTGAATGTGTCTGCTGATGAACTAACAGGACAGAAGGACCTAGGGTGTGAAACTTGTCAAACCACATGACAAGGGTGATCCCAGCTAGTGGGATCAGCCCTGACGCTGAGAACTCGTCACGTACCATGACCTCTTCCATGTTGAATTGGGTTGCTTTCTCAGCCTAGGCTCCTGAGCAACAAGGACCACACAGACAACACACATTCACAACCTGTCCTTTCCTTAGTCCTTGTGTTTATCTGTTTGAGGCAGGGTCTTACTAAGTAGCCCAAGTTGGCCTCACACTTGAACTCATCTTCCTGCCGGGGCCTCCCAGTGCTGGAATTGCAAGTGTGTACCATCATAGTTGACTTCATTGACTCAGGGACCCTTGTAGCATTCGCTACTGTTACCTCAGTGCTCGTGATTGGCCCTGGACCTTACTGCCCTTTCGGCCTCAGCCTCTCAGACAGACCTATTAGCTCTGTCTCTGATGTTTAGTATTTATTTTAATTAAGGGAGGGTTTGTTTTTTATCGCTCATAGTTGCAGAGGCCTGGTCCGGGATTGCTTGCTCATTGTTTCTGGGCTAGTTATGAAGCAGTGGCATAGTGTGCTGGACAGTGGGGGAGCTGTTCATGGCCAACAGGAAGCAGTTAGAAAGGGAATCTTCGTAGGTTTTATATACTGTTCCTTCCTGTTTTCTGGGCATGTCCTGGTGGTCATTCACCTGTGTGTTTACTGCCATTGCACAACCAGATGATGTCAGCACCTCAGGGCAGGGCATATAACTGTTAAAAGGCAGCCCCAAAAAGCACCAGTGACTGGTCTGAAGCATAGTAGGCAAACAATGATGGCTAAGAAGCCCTGAAAGAGAGAGTAGGGAAATGTTGGGGGTTGGGGGCTCTGATTCAACTGTTTTAGGGGCTCCATAAGCTGGGTTCAGGGTCCTGAGACAGGTATGGAGAGAAGTGACTGTCTGGGTCCTATCAGGTGAGGTTCTGCCTTCTGCCAGGCTGAGCTTTAAGTGTGTTCACCAGGAATACTGGAGATGGCTCGGCCATTTTATAGAATAAAAGTTCGATGCTAATGCTCATCGGACACAGTAGCTGGTGTTAGAGAAATAGGCCCTGGAGGTGCAAATCCTGGGTCTTGGTCTACCAGTAGGCAAGAACGCTTCCCTGGAAGAAGGGAATGTGCTATATAGAAGGTGTAGCGTTCTTTGGAGGTTAAGTTCGGTTTGGGTTTTTTTTGGGGAGGCGGGGGGTATTGAGTGGATATCTCTGGGTAATGGCTCTGGCTGTCCTGGAACTCACTCTGTAGACCGATCTGCTTCTACCTCCCAAGTGGTGGGATTAGCGGCATGCGTCATCCCCACCCCACAGGGTTTACAGCCTTTGCCTCTAGAGCGCTGAGATTAAAGACTATCTTGTGTTTTGTTATTTTGTTTTGAATGAGCAGGGCCTAAAAGCCGTTGCACATGCTAACAGCAGAAAAGCAGGAAGGAATGGGGTCGGGTTGGAAAGGTAGACTGGGCAGGAGGGTCTTAGTGCCCTGGCTCCTGAATCTGGACTAAGATTAGTGGTAGTTGGAAACAAACAGCCACTTCCTAGCCGTATCACCAGCCATTGCATTTTGAGAACATTACACTGGAAGGAGGTCAGAAAGAGAGCTTTGAAGCCAGGAGTCATCTCAGTGCTAATCACTTGCCTAACACGAACAACCCTCAACACTGCAAAGAAGAACAATGGGCACAGGGTGTCAGGCCTGTTCCCATCCTACACACACCTTAAGCGACAAAGCGTGACACAGCATACACAGAGAGGGGTGACAGACCTAATGGCCCTGGTGTTGCTTGGAAGCAATCTCTCCTCTCCCCAGAGCTATACAGTGGTGCCCTGTCTCAAAAAATAAAATTAAAAATAAAAACCAGTAACTCGTTCATAGTAAAACTTTGTTCATAGTAAAACTAAACCCTCACCCTGGGAGGGGCCCTCGATAACCACACTGCGCTGAGCCACACATGCCTGCCTCGGCATTTTTCATAGTTACTCCGTAGCCACTTTGGAAGTATAGCCTTGGCTTTCACAGAACTCATATTTAGACCAGGCTGGCCTTGAACTCATGGAAATAGGCACATCTGCCTCTGTCTCTTAAGATTTCAATTGAGCCAGGCAGTGGCGGAGCACACCTTTAATCCCAGCACTGGGGAGGCAGAAGCATGTGGATTTCTGAGTTCGAGGCCAACCTGGTCTACAGAGTGAGTTCCAGGGCAGCCAAGGCTACACAGAGAAACCCTGTCTCGAAAAACAAAACAAAACAGCCAGGGAGTGGCGGAGCACACCTTTAATCCCAGCACTTGGGAGGCAGAAGCATGTGGATTTCTGAGTTCGAGGCCAGCCTGGTCTACAGAGTGAGTTCCAGGACAGCCTAGGCTATACAGAGAAACCCTGCCTCGAAAAACCAAAAAAACAAAAACAAAACAAAACAAAAAAAGATTTCAATTGAAAACTATTTCCTCAAGTCTGCACCTTCAACACCAATGCCCCACCATTCCACTGCTAGCATCTTTTCTGAAATGCTTGCTGCTGTCTTGGTGTCTGGAATACTGTGAGCATTTTGTAGCTGTTTTGAATGGAGTTAACTAATAATCAATCTCTTAACATTCTTTCTAGATATGTAACTGGTTCATCAATGCCCGGCGTCGCCTTCTCCCCGACATGCTTCGGAAGGATGGCAAAGACCCTAATCAGTTCACCATCTCTCGTCGTGGGGGTAAGGCCTCGGATGTGGCTCTCCCCAGGGGCAGTAGCCCCTCCCTGCTGGCTGTGTCTGTGCCAGCCCCGACCAACATGCTCTCCTTGTCTGTGTGCTCCATGCCACTCCACTCAGGCCAAGGGGAGAAGCCAGCAGCGCCCTTCCCACCAGTGGAGCTGGAATCCCCCAAGGCCCTGGTGACCCCTAGCAGCACACTCACCCTGCTGACTAGGGCAGAGGCTGGAAGCCCCACAGGTGGACTCTTCAATACGCCACCACCCACACCCCCGGAGCAGGACAAGGACGACTTCAGCAGCTTCCAGTTGCTGGTGGAGGTGGCGCTGCAGAGGGCTGCTGAGATGGAGCTGCAGAAGCAGCAGGACCCAGCACCACCACTACTACACACTCCACTCCCTCTAGTCTCAGAAAATGCCAAGTAGGCACCTGCTCCCAGGCAGCTTGAGGTTCGGGCCAGCTGTCCCAGCTTCCTGGTTCACTTCCCTTTCATACAGAGGGTTATCTATGTACGGATCACTGCCAAGCATCAGGATCATCTCTGTCCAGAGGTCCTCAGCAGAAAGACGCCAGCTGATGGCGCTGCGCTGCACTGCACTCTACGGGGCCTGTACTCTGCTGAGTGCCATTTCTTCAAGTGTCCTCTCCGAGGAGACCAAGGCACCAGAGCCAGGCGTGGTGTTGCTGCTGCTGCTTCTCCAGAGAGCCCTGGGACACTGCACTCCAGCCTGCTTTCCTAGGCAGGCTCAGGAAAGCTGCCAAGTTCAGACTTGAGCTGGGTCCAAGCTGCCCCTAAGCTGTGCCTCTTTTGGTTGAGCCAGGTGTGCACATTCCAACCTATTCAAAGGACAAAGGAAATGCCCAGCAGATGTCACAGAACCGACTCCAGTTGAATGTTTAGATTTTTGCTAAATTGTTTTATTTTCCTTTTGCTGTGGTTTGTGTTAATGGCAGTAGGTAGCCCAGAAGCACAGGTGTGGGGAGAGAGCACCTTACATGGTGGATGGAGCTTGATAAGTGGGGTAATCTATGGCTGCACAGGATGATTGTATAAGGGACCAGCAGATTGTCTGCCGTAGTTCTGAGTTCAGACTAGAGTGGTTGTTTAATTCTTGGTTTGGTTTACCCTATTATAAAAGACAGAAGGAAAATATCCACAGGTGGTGGGTTATTTGCACCAGACACAGAGGGGGATAAAAAGCCACAACCAAGTCCAAGCAAACCAGGCAGCCACTTAAGACACAGCAGAGACACACTTGTTTCTATTGTATTTTGGGGTGGTTAAGCTAGACTGAAACAATTTTGTTTTTCTCTCTGTTCTGGGTAATCCCCCAACTCCCTGCACCACCTTTATAGCTTGCTTTGGATTTATTCTGGAACTTGGCAAGAATGTCAAGTGCCAGCATCTCCTACTTGGGGAAGAGTGAGCCATCTGCTGGTCAGGAGGCCCTTCAGACATGCCACTTGTCACAAAGGCAGGGGGAGCCTTCCTGGAGGAGAGAGGCTAGTGCGGCTTCAGACTGGCCCAGCCGCCTGGGAGCTCTGTCTCACTTCCCTACAAGTTGGGATTGCAAGGGCCTGCCTGCTTAAATTTCCTGAGGAACAGACCACACTAGGTCCTAATCTCTTCCCTTCTCCCTGTTTACTTTGCTTAGTTTTCAGCAGCAGTATACCCCATCTTTATATATCTTAAGAAACACTAATCCTAGATTTTTATTAACCAAAATATTTGTGTTCTGAATAACCAGAAGCTGTGAGGAGCCCTGGCTGTAATTTCCTGACGTTTACTGGGTTGTGAGCACGGGTGGGGCTCTTGGATGTTGACTGACTTGGAGTGCCTGTCCCAGAGGAAGGCAGAAGACCACTCTGGCCTTTCTAGGGAGCCCCTGATGCTTACCAGGCTTCCTCCATACCTCTCGAGTGGCTTCGAGCATCCCTTGCTGTGCAAGTGGGCAGGAGAGACTAGCTATTTGTAGGGGACTGCTTTCCTAGGCTCTGCCGCCTGCCTCCCTCTGGCTTCCTGTATTCCAGGAGATCCAAGGAGCTCATCTATCTATCACCCTGAGGCACTGCTGGGAAAGGAGCGGGGCGGCTTCATTGAATTTGTGGTTTTGCCACTTCTACCCCACCTGTTTGTGAGATCCCGTGACTGCTGCAGGATGCTGCGGTAGGGGTGATACTAGGATGAGGGATTTTTTTTTTTTCCCCACAGTGCACTGAGCAGAGGAGGAGGGAGGGAGCCATGCTGCTGACATATTCTGGCATTCCCCCCTCCTGGAATAAAACAGGGCATCTGAAGGGTAGAGCAGTCTCTGCTGAGGTTGCTTGTAAGATAAATCTGGAGAAGCACGGTTGTCCCATTGAACAACATTTGAGCAAAAAACTACTGTAAATAACTGGTTTTTGTCTTTTGTCAAATAAAGTTGTTTTGGTTTTTATGTTTAAAGTCGAACTGAATTCTTGATTGGACCGGCTGTGCTTTGGAGACAGGGTTTCTTTGTAGCTCTGGCTGTCCTGAAACTCTGTAGACCAGGCTGGCCTCAAATTCAGAGATCCTCCCGGCTTTCCCGAAAGTGCTAGTCTCTGAGCTCTGACCCCACCCTTCCTCTGCTGCTCTCTAGCCACCTTTGCTGACCTGCATCTGTCCTGTCCTGTCCAGTACTATCCACAGGGATGCAAGCCCTGTAAGCCTGGCCAATGTGCTGACTACAGGCAGAACTGCCACTTAGGAGGTGGCAGTTTTGTCCCCCTGGGTGAGGAGAAGCATGATGCGGATATAAGAGCCACAGGTGCTTCACTGCAGCTCAAGGCAAGAAGACCTCTGCTTCTGTTTTGTCAGCCTGTGAATTCCCATTTGATTCCACTAGCTGAGGGTGTATTTTGCCACATCTAGGTTATAACTGTGGCATAAAGTACAAAAGACAGCAGTAGTGAACAGTTCTGCTCTGGGCCTGGGCAGTGCTCATCTGTTTCTTACACACTCACGCAGGAGATGCGATTTAGGTAACTGAACTCAACCAGTGTAGGTATGGATTTAGGACTTTTAAGTGTCTTGCTTCAAGGTCACGGAGAGTCGTCCAAAACCCAAGTTAAGGAGTGGTGAGCGGTTTACCGGTTTACCACTAACAGCATCCAGCTATCTTTAATATCAATGTGGGCTAAGTACTTCTACAATCAAATCAGCTGGCTGCATTTTTTTTTTCAAATTTTTAAGATTTATTTCATGTGCATGTTTTGCTTGTATGCCACCAGAAGTTAGAATAGGGTGTTAGATGTCCTAGAGTTGTAGTTACAGAAATTACAAGCCATCATATGGGTTCTGGGGACCAAACTCAAGTCCTTGGCAAAAGGAACAAGTGCTCCTAACTGCTGGGCCACCTCCCCAGCCTTGGTTTGATTGGTTTTTTTTGTTTTGTTTTGTTTTGTGATAGTGTCTCCTGTATGCGTCTAGTCTAGCCTTGAACTCCTGATCCTTCTATACCCATTACTCTTTCATCTGGGGTCTGTTAGTGTCCCCTACAACTCAGTTAGGCCCAGGACTTAGGTAAACCTCAAAAGAGGTTTGCTTTTGCTGGGAGCAATATACAGGTCCAGTATTCTAGGAGTAGAGGCAGGACAATCAGCGACTCCAAGGCTAGCCTAGGGCTACACAGCAGGATGTTACGCCATCTGAAATGTAATACTCCATGTGTTGTTTGGATCTGAACTGTCCCATGAAGGCCCTGCAGTATTAAAATGACAGGCTTTTGGGAAGGGGCTTTGGGACTTTTTTCCAGGACATGAGGGCTTTAGCTGACTAGTCAGTGGATGAATTTATAATTTAGGGGTATGGAAGAATAGGGACTAAGGGGGCACTAAGCAGGCCACTGGGTGGGTGTGCCCTAGCAGAACCTGCGAAGATCCCTTTCCTGTTTCCCTTCCCTTCCCAGCTGTTGTATGTAAGCACTTTTTCTCCATCTTTTTTTTTAAAAGATTTATTTATTATGTATATAAGTACATTAACTGTCTTCAGACACAACAGAAGAGGGCATCAGATCTCATTACAGATGGTTTGAGCCACCATGTGGTTGCTGGGATTAGAACTCAGGACCTCTGGAAGAACAGTCAGTGCTCTTAACCATTGAGCCATCTCTCCAGCCCACCTTCTCTCCATCTTAAACCACTAGGCAAGCCTTGAGCGAGCATAAACCTTCATTCCTTTAAATTATTTCTCAAGGAATATGGACATGGTGATGAAAATGTGACTGATCACCCTGAAAGAGAGAGGTGTTTTGAGGGTTCCACTTTGTAAAGAGAAACGGCTTCTCTAAATGAACCCTAACCTTTCAGAGAATATAAAACTGAGACTGTGTTCCGAGAGCTAAAGCCGTAGTGCTCACACACACACACACACGTTGACAGACTATTTGCCTGGCATTCACAAAGCCCTGGGTTCGATCCCTAGCACCACTCACTCTGGAATGATAAATTGTAGCCAAACCTGTAATCCCAGAACTCTTGAAGAGTTGGTTCAGTGTATAAATGTACTTGCAAAGCCTGATGACCTGAGTTTAATTTGTAGGATCCCTGTGACAAAAAAGGGAGAAATGACTACTACAAATTGTCCTTTCGTCTCCCCATATATAGTGGGGCACACATGTATTCCCACATGCACAATAATTTTTTTTAGGCTGGGCGGTGGTGGTGCACGCCTTTAATCCCAGCACTTGAGAGACAGAGGCAGGCAGATTTCTGAGTTCGGGGCCAGCCTGGTCTACAGAGTGAGTTCCAGGACAGCCAGGGCAATACAGAAAAACCCTGTCTCAAAAAACCAAAATAAATAAATACATAAATAAATAAAATAATAATAATAATAATTTTTTTTCTAAATTCAGATGGTCTTCAGCTATATAGCCAAGTTGGAGGCTCCCTGAGATACATAAAGCCTAGTCTCAAAAAAAAAAAAAAATACACAAACAAAACCAAACCCCTGAGAAGCCGTGGGTTGGTGATTGGCTTAAATTTACATGCTAAGTGTGCCTGATGCCTCGTTTTTAGGACAGAGTTTCAGTGTGTAGCCCAGGCTAGCCTCAAAATCAGGGCCCTTCTGCCAAGTTTGTCTTGGTGTGTGTGTTGGGAAGAAGGGTTCGGGATCAACCAGAGTCTTCCGACCTATCGGGTACACTACAAGTCAGCTAGTCCCCAGTCTCCCAATCTTAACAGTTACAAGGTAAGGAAAAAAGCTCTTGGGGCTGGGGAGATGGCTCAGCAGTTAAGAACACTGGCTGTTGTTCCAGAGGATCCCAGTTCAATTCCCAGCACCCACATGGCAGCTCACACCTGCCTATAACTCCAGTTCCACAACCCTCATACAGACATAAATGCAGGCAAAACGCCAATGCACATAAAAGAAAAAAGAAAAAGAAGGAAAGAAAAAAGTTCTTCCCTGAGTCTTTTGACTTCTTAACCCTCCACAGTCTATAGTGAACTGAATGAAGGTCAACCTTCCTGGGATTTTTCACTTTAATCACTACCCTCCCATTCCTGGACTCCACATCATAGATTGAGCAAAACGGTACGTGCCACACAATAACACCTTACTTCCCATGTCCTCATCCACTGCATAACATGGGCCATGGCTTTCCCCACAGGTTTCTGCAGTCCATCAATGTATATCTGAGGCCAGCTCCAACTCCACTGTAAGCAGCTGTCAAGGACACAGGCGGTCTAGTGGGAAAGAAATAGTCTAATGGCTGGGGCCATGTTTGACTTGCTAAAATCCTACACTTCTCAAAGACAATTGAGCCCTACTTCCAAATCTGTCTCCCACCTCCAAACCTGACTTCATCAAGTTCTCAGACTCCATCTTAGACCACCCAAGATGTTTATTTTAACCAGATGGATGCCCTGGGATTCAGCCAGATTGGTCACTTCCTAAGATAAGAAAGCCATGAGAGAACTCAGAAAGGGGACAAGTCAGTGTCACACCTTCTAAGCTAGGGCTTACCCAGCTCAGCTTCAGAGGAAACCCGAAGCACAGACCAGGTTTCCAGTGGGTCTTAACCTCTAAGTTACTGATCACCTTGAGCACACCACAGGATCCCAGATCCTTCCAACCTTCATAAACTTGCCTGCTCCTATGAAAAAACAAAAGTTGATATATTTAAGAATTAAAGTTGGGGGGCTGGAGAGATGGCTCAGCAGTTAAGAGCACTGACTGCTCTTCCAGAGGTCCTGACCTCAATTCTTAGCAACCACATGGTAGCTCACAACCATCTGTAATAGGATCTGATGCCCTCTTCTGGTGTGTCTGCAGTGTACTCACATAATAAATAAATCTAAAAAAAAAAAAAAAGAAAAGAAAGAAAGCTGAACTTCACAATCTCTAACACAAATAGTTGGTGGGTGTTTTTCTCTCTTGTAAAAGCTACTTGCAGAAGTTTTGGGCTAGGTGTGCTGGTGCAGTTCTGTATGCAGTACTTATATTGGGGATTTGCAGGCAGGAAACCCTGGGTTCAAGTCCTGTTACTACATAAAACTAACCAGACATGATAGTGAATGCCTCTAATCCTAGCACTTGGAATACAGAAGTGGGAGGATCTAAAATACAAGGTCATCCTTGACTACACAACAAGGTAAAGGCCAAACTGGGCTACATAAGACCCTGCTTCATTTAAAAACAAAGCAACAACAAAATTAGTCTGTGTTCAAAGATGATGCAATCTGATTGGTAGGAAACCCTACAGAGAGCCTTCAAGGTGGCTAAGTGTGTAAAGATGCTTGCTGCCAAGTCTGACAACCTGACTTTGATCCCACATGATGGAAGGAGAGGACTCCCATGAGCTGACCTCTGACTATATGCATGCTCTGACATACAGAAATTTAAACTGCCATTAGTCCCAGAACTTATGAGACAGAGGCAAGCCAATCTCTCTGAGTTCAAGGCCAGCCTGGTCTACAGACTTTAAATTTATTTTTTTTATTTTTATTTTTTGTAAGAATACAGGCTACACGCACATGCTGCTCACAACTACAACTCAACTCCAGTTTCAAAGGAATCCTACAACCTCTTCGGGCTTCCATGGGCACCAAACACAAATGTGCTAAAGATACATACATAAAGGCAAAAATATATACATCAAAAATAAAACAAAACAAGACACAAAAATGTTTAGAAAAGGAGCTGGCAAGATGGTTCAGTGGATAAGAGCACTGACTGCTCTTCCAAAGGTCCTGAGTTCAAATCCCAGCAACCACATGGTAGCTCGCAACCATCTGTAATGAGATCTCTTCTGGTGTGTCAGAAGACAGCTACAATGTACTTACATATAATAATAAATAAATCTTTGGGCCAGAGTGAGCAAGGACTGAGCAAGTGGAGTTTACCGGAGCGAGCAGGGCCAGGGCCAATTAGAGGGAGCTAGGCTGACTGGAGCTAGCAGAGGTCCTAAAATTCAATTCCCAACAATCACATGAAAGCTCACAACCATCTGTACAGCTATAGTGTACTCACATACATAAAATAAATAAATCTTTTAAAAAATATTTAGAAAAAATGAACATGAAAGTCAGAGGGGACTTTTGGAGAAAAATAGGTTCAGAGGGAGTGAGATGAGGAAGGGTAATTAGAGATGGAGAAAATAACCAAGATACATTCTACATATGTATGAAATCATTTTTAAAAAACCCACTCAGTTATGCTGGGCAGTGGTAGAGCATATCTTCGGAAGGCAGAGGCAGGCAGATCTAAGTTCCAGGCCAGCCTCACTACAGAGTAAGTTTCTGGACATCCAGGGCTACACAGAGAAACCCTGTCTCAAAAAAAACAAAACAAACAAACAAAAAAACCTACGAAGTTACAGTGGTGGCACCCGCATAAAAATAGACATATTGATCAATAAAGTAGACATAAAACCGTAAAATAAATGAGCCCTTACATGCATGAAGATGGTCAGATTATTCTCAAGAAGGGCCCGAGGGCAATGTGGAAAAGACTTCTTGGGAGGGGACTGATAGTTGTTTCAACAGATGGTGCTAGAAAACCGAAAATCTACATGCAAAAGAATGAAATTAGAGCTTTCACGCATACACAAAAATTAACTCTAAATAGATTATGAAACTGTAGCTCAGTGTCAGAGTGCTTGCATAGCCAGGGCTAGGCCCTGGGTTTCATTAACACCAAAAAAAAAAAAAATGCAAATGTCATCTGTAATTTGTGAACTAGGGGGACTGAAGCATAGGAATCACCCGTGTAGTGGGCCAGCCTATGAAACTCTGGGGGGCTGGGAGCACAGAAGAAATCCTGATAAAACTGATGATCTGGCAATACTTTTTTGGATTTGACATCAAAGATACATAGCAGGAGGAAGTCAGAAAAGTTAGACTTCAACGACTTTGAAATCATTCATCTGTGCTCCCAGCTGCCTGGGAAACCGAGGATGGATCACTTAAGCCTAGAGGTTTAGAATTAAACTGGGCAACATAGAGAGATACCCTTTTCTGTTTCAAAATATGATGAATAAGCTGTTGGCCTACACAGTAGCACAAGCCTGTGATCGCAGAACCTAAGAGGCCAGAGCAGAAGGATCAAGGCAAGCCCAGAGTTAGCTTGGTCTACATATCTGAATCCTGTCTCAAACAAAATCAAAGAAAAACCTTTTACTAAATAACCAACATTATCAACAAAATAAACCCACAGAATGGTTAAGAATGAAAGTCACATATGGGTATTAATATCCACAATGAAAAACTAGACTACAAACAAATGAAGGCGCGGGCAAAGCTCTTGAATAGACCCTTCTCCACAGACACCACCAAGAGGTCAGTGTGCACATGGAGAAACACTCGGCATCCCTGACCATTAGGGAGACGCCCCATCACAACCACAGCGAACAGTTCCGCTGCAGTGGTTCTGGGATCCCTTCACTTGGGACGCTGAAGGAGGAAGCCAGTTTAGCTACATTAAGAGCGAAAGGCCAACCAGGGATACACAGGGAGGGATGTCATCTCAAGAAAGATCCTGGAAGCTAGGCCTGCAATACCACACCTTCAATCCCAAGAATAGGAAATAGGAGACCAGCCTGGTCTACGCATCGAGTTCCAGGCCAGCCAGACCTATACAGTGAGATCCTGTCTCAAATTTTAAAAAGGAGGGGTGGGGCAGGAGTGGAAAATGCCCACTATGAAAATCTGGAAAACTTTGCTAGTAGACTCTGTTGGACCTGAAGTAAAGACCCAACTACAGGTGACTGCTGATAGATACAAAAGTGAGTTTTATTTGGGGTTTGGGTTTTGTTGTTGTTTTACTTTGTTTTTGAAACAGGGTCTCTTTTCTTTTGTTTTCTCTTCTTTTCTCTTCTTTTTGGAGACAGGGTTTCTCTGTGTAGTTCTGGCTGTCCTGGAACTTACTCTGTAGACCAGGCTGGCCTTGAACTCAGAAATCTGCCTGCCTCTGCCTCCCAAGAGCTGGGACTAAAGGCGTGCGCCACCACCGACTGGCAGGGTCTCTTTTCTTTATATAGCCCTGGCTGTCTTGAACATATTATGTAGACTAGGCTGGTCTCAAACTCACAGAGATCCACCTGCCTCTCTCTCTCAAGTACTGAGATTAAAGGCTGTCCCCACCTGAAAAACAACTGAATGTCACTCTGCAGCTCAGGCTAGTCTAGCTCAGGCTAGTCTTGAATTCTTGATCCTCCTGACTTGATCTTCCAAATGCTGGATTACTCCAAATATGATTAATTTATTCTGAGTATGCCACACAGGCACATCTGCACATGTGTGCACATACTCAGTTAAAAATATACAAATAAAAAAATAAAATAAACTTGGGGGATATGAGACAGGGTCTCACTATGTAGCCCTGGCTGTCTTGGAACTCACTGTATGGATCATGCCGGTGTTAAACTCACAGTGACTCACCTGCTTCTTCAGTGTGAGTGCTGGAATTAAAGTGTAGACCACCACACTTGGCAAAATAAACTTTTAAGAGCACACACAGGCTGGGCAGTGGTGGCGCATGCCTTTAATCCCAGCACTTGGGAGGCAGAGGCAGGTGGATTTCTGAGTTTGAGCCTAACCCGGTCTACAGAGTGAGTTCCAGGACAGCCAGGGCTATACAGAGAAACCCTGTCTCAAAAAAAAAAAAAAGAGAGAGAGAGAGAGCACACACAGGCTGGCATGGTGAGGCATGCTTTTAATCTCAGTACCCTGAGGAAGCAGAAACATCTGAAATTGTGCAAGTTTCAGACTAACCTGGTCTATACAGCAAATTCCAGGCCAGCCAAGAGCTATATAGTAAGATCCTATTTAACATACGCATACACACACACACACACACACACACACACACACACACACACAATTGGAGAAAGATGGCACAGTGCTTACGAATTTTGGCTTGAGAATTCAATTCTGGTCGGGCAGTGGTGGCGTACACCTTTAATCCCAGCACTTGGGAGGCAGAGGCAGGCGGATTTCTGAGTTCGAGGCCAGCCTGGTCTACAGAGTGAGTTCCAGGACAGCCAGGGCTACACAGAAAAACCCTGTCTCGAAAAAACCAAAAAAAAAAAAAAAAAAAAGAATTCAATTGCAAGCACCTGAATGACTGCTCACAACTGTCTGTAGGAGATATGTCACCCTCTATGTCACCCTCTTCTGGGCAGGAGGCACACACAGTGTGCAGGCACACACTGAAATGCAGGCAGAGCACCCATACTACGGAATGAAGTAATTATTTTTAAAAAGAAGAGGACATGGATTTACAGTCAAATAGACCCAGGTACTAACTCAGTGATTCCAGGCAAATTACTTTGCCTCTATAAACTCACTGCATAAAGTGATGTTCCGGGCTGGTGAGATGGCTCAGTTGGTAAGAGCACCGACTGCTCTTCCAGAGGTCCTGAGTTCAAATCCCAGTAACCACATGGTGGCTCACAACCATCTGTAATGAGATCTAACGCCCTCATCTGGTGTGTCGGAAGACAGCTACAGTGTACTCACATACATAAAATAAGTAAGTACATCTTTAAAAACAAAACAAAA
Source organism: Mastomys coucha (assembly GCF_008632895.1). Classification (NCBI taxonomy): domain Eukaryota; kingdom Metazoa; phylum Chordata; class Mammalia; order Rodentia; family Muridae; genus Mastomys; species Mastomys coucha. Next base: position 142,764,026 of record NW_022196897.1, read on the forward strand.
CAAAACAAAAAACACTCGCTGCTCTTCCAGAGGTCCTGAGTTCAAATCCCAGCAACCACATGGTGGCTCACAACCATCTGTAATGAGATCTAACGCCCTCATCTGTGTGTCGGAAGACAGCTACAGTGTACTCACATACATAAAATAAGTAAGTACATCTTTAAAAACAAAACAAAACAAAAAAAAAAACATTCGCTGCTCTTCCAGAGGTCGTAAGTCCATTCCCAGAAACCACATGGCGGCTCATAACCATCTATAATGTGATCTGGTACCCTCTTCTGGCCTGCAGGCAAACATGTAGCCAGAACACTTAGCCTAACACATCCTGTGTGGCACCATCTGGAGGATGGAATTGGTTTTGCTCATTTGTTTGAGGCAGCATGTTAACCCAGGTCAGGCGTGCACAGGATCTCGGAATGTAGCCAGGCCGGCCTAAAATTCCTCCCTGTGCTGGGATTGCAGACAGGTCACAGTACGCACCAGAATGTGTCTTTATACAAGTTCGCAGGGGGTGCAGCTCCTTCTGTCCGTCCAAAACAATATTCTGTAAGGTGCTAACAACACACAGTGAGGACTGAGTCGATATCCTGACACCCACTCCATTGGTTTCAACTTGCCTTATCCTTAGAAAAGAATTTTTCTCTTTTTGTGAGGGATCTCAGCCTCACATTTGTCAGAAGAGAAGGCTGAGCAAGATGAGACGTTAGGTTTTACAGATTTTCTTTTTCCTGTTGAGACAGGTTGACGTGACACGGGACTCACCATCCTCCAGCAGACAGACAGGCTTGCACCATCGCCAGGCGAGGGAACCTTGCTTTTTTATTTTCCATAGTCATGGACAAAGTCGTGAATAACGTGTGGGTTTAGGAGAAAATGCACAGAAGGTAACTCCTGCGGGGCAGCCCAGCACTTCCGGGAACCAAGGACCCGGCTCAGTAGGCGGAGCGTGGCCGCTTCGACTTGTCGCTCCAGGGGACGAGGCGCGGCTCCCCGAGCACTGAAACGTCAAATCTCAGCTTTCCTCAGCGGGGCTGTGCCTCCGTCTCCACAGCGCCTCCCAGCGCACAGGTCGCCTCCGCGCTGCACTTGTCCCTTCTCGCTCGCCGTACCCCGGGCCGGACGGGAACTCCCGTCACTTCCGCCCACCGGAGGACGCTCGCGCGGAGGCGTCGCCGGGCGCCGGAGCCGTACCGCTGCGTGGCCGCCGATTGGCTGCGTGCGCACGTCGCGGGGCCCCGCCCCTCTCTCCGTGGCGCATGCTCCGTGGAGCTGGAGAGCCGGCAGCTTGTCTGAGCGAGAGGAACCTCGGCGTGCCACGGGACCTCGCTGCCCGGACTGTCGCTGCCGCCCCGCGCGCCGAGACCCGCCATCCCAGACCCCGACTCCCTTTGGCTCGGCCCGCGCGCCCCACGCCCAGCTCGGGCGGCGCGACGGGAGGATGAGCGGCGGGCGGCGGAAGGAGGAGCCGCCTCAGCCGCAGCTGGCCAACGGGGCCCTCAAGGTGTCCGTGTGGAGCAAGGTGCTGCGGAGCGACGCGGCCTGGGACGACAAGGTGCGGAAGGCCCGGCGAGGGAGGACGGGCTCGGGTCTCCCTCGGCCCAGCCGGCCAGGCGGGCGCGGCAGCAGGGAGCAGGGTGGCAAGGGTGCCGGCGCGTATTGGAGCGAGCGAGCGAGCGGAGCTCCTGCCATCCTCCGCCGGTTGCTCCGCAGGATCCGGAGGAGTAGTTAGCGCCTCTGAAGACTGCGCTCGTGCCGGGCGGGTGCGGAATCCCCGAAGTGCGTTTACTTTGCACATTGGGAGGGGTGGTCCTGCCCTTGCTCGACTAGATGAGAAAGAAGACATGTCCTGTGAGCTCTAAGGTTCGAGAGCCGGGTCTAAGCCCACCTTAGGAGGGTGTGAGTTAGTAAGAAAGTCGCTAGACATGGGTAAGAGGAGGTTGGGGACTTATAGATGCACTCGCTGGTCATCCTCGGAGGATCTGAGCGTGGACGCCTCCTCCCTTTGCTCCACTCTGTGATCTTTAAGACTGTCACCATGCAGCCTGATTGTAGAAGGTTTAAAAAGAATGCTATATTTGGACTCCTTCCGTTGTTCGGACTCCTGAAATGGAGCTTTTCCTTCCTTCAGGTCCGCCATGGAAGGGGGAGTACTTCCTGAAGGTGCCCTTGGCCTGCCCCCAGCCCTGCCCAGCTCTTGCAAAACCTGTAGTCTTTGTGATCTGCTGTGTCATATTTTTACCTTCTCCAGTCCAAGGGCTGATGTCTGGAGTCCAGGGCAGTTCACAAAACCTGAGTGCTCTTTGTTAGGTGAAACTTAGATGCTGGCCCAGGCCTAGAGCACTTCTCCACCACCATTACTTTCCTTCCTCTGTGGCTGTTTCAAAAGTCACTGTACGGAAGGGTGGGTACTCAAGTTAATAGTTTTTCTTCCTGGAGACTGCCTAGAACTTAGCTTGTGAGCCAAGGGGTATCTGTGGCCAGGAGCACAGTGCCCACCGTCACTTCAAAACAAGCTGTTTCATTTTTGCAACTTCTTTTAAAGAAGTAGAGACTTCTCTAAAATATATAGTAGAATACAGGCTCCGGAATTAATCACTTACTGTCTAAATATATCGTTTCCCATCACACTTCAGTAGAAGAAATGACAGAAGAACCACTTATGGAGCAAGGTGGTGGTGGTGCACACTTTTAATCCTAGCACTGGGAGGCATAGGTGGGGGAATCTCTTGAGTTGTAGGCCAGCCTGGTCTACAGAGTGAGTTCCAAGACAGCCAGAGCTACACAGAGAAATCCTGTCTCGAAAACAAATAAACAAAAAAGAGCCACATTTGGGGACTAGAGAGAGGCCTCAGCAGTTTAAAGTGGACTCCAATCCAAGCGCCCATATGGTGAGTCATAACAATCTGTAACTCCAGTTCTAAGGGATCCAATGCTTTCCTCAAGCATCCATGGGCAGCAGGCACATACATGGTGCACAGGCATATGTTACGATAAAACATACATGTAAAATAAATTGCCAAGCTAGACATAGTGGTCCTCACCTTTAATTCAGTACTCTTGAGCCAAGGCCCAGTTTACACAGCAGATTCCAGGCCAACCAGGGCTACTTAATGAGATTGTAGGAAATACTAATAAGCTTTTGCTTCTCTGCTGTAGCTGTTCTGTGGTAGCCACTCCAGATAATGCATACATTGTGTCTTTTCTATAGGATGAATTTTTAGATGTGATCTACTGGTTCCGACAGATCATCGCTGTAGTTCTGGGTGTCATTTGGGGCGTTTTGCCCTTACGAGGCTTCTTGGGAATAGCAGGGTAAGTCTTGGGTGTCATGGTCCTAGTGGTTTTGTCTTTCTGAGACACAAGCTCACTCTGGGGCTTAGAACTTAGAGTAGCTCTCCTGCCTAGTACATGCTAGGATTATGAGCAAGCAACTATGCTCAGGATCCTCATTTCTAGTGTTTATTTTAATTTTGTTTTTAGTTTTTGGTTTTTCGAGACAGGGTTCCTCCGTATAGCCCTGGCTGTCCTGGAACTCACTCTGTAGACCAGGCTGGCCTCAAACTCAGAAATCCACTTGCCTCTGCCTCCCAAGTGCTAGATTAAAGGCGTGCCCCACCACCGCCCGGCAGGTCCCTACATTTTAAAAGTGGAGGCTTGGCTTTGCACATTTTACTTTACTCCTGGCCAGTGACAACATCCGTGAAACCTGCTCATGGTTCAGGGTAGCCAGTTAGTGAAAGCAAGTCTGTGCCAGTGAAACTGCATTTAAAGGCAATAGAAAAATCCTTAAGTTGGAAATGTGAGTAAGCTCTTATAGAAGTGAAGAAGGAGACTTGTCCTTTCTCTTTTCACAGAGGGAATATAAGGGAGCACTCTCCTGTCTCAGCTCCCCCTATGGAAAGCCATGCTGGTTGGTTGGGGGCTGATGGTGTCTCTTAACTAGTTGCTTTTTTTTTGTTTTGTTTTGTTTTAATGTACATTGGTGTTTTGCCTGCATGTATATCTGTAGGATGGGGTCAGATATTAGAGTAACAGGCAGTTGTGGGCTGCCATGTAGCTGCTGAGAATTGAACCCAGGTCCTCTACATGTGCTGTCAGTACTCTTAACCACTGAGCTATTTCTCCAGCCCCTTACTAGTTCTTTAGAGAGGGGGAAGTGAGTATGTTTCAGGATAGACTTGGATAATTTCTTGGACAGTAGTAATCCCTAAGAAATATATAGTAGTCCCTCTTGTTGACAGATCTATTCCAAGACCCTCGGTGGATACTCAAAACCAATTACATATCTCTGAAAAAGTTTAAATTATGAATGAAGAGCAAGACATGATGGTCTATGCCTGTAATCTCTGTACTTAGGAGGCTGAGACAGGAGGCTCTCCGTGAGTGTGAGACCAGCTGGACTGCATAGTAAGTTTCTGGCCAGTCAACCAAGATATGAAGTACGTGTCTGTAGCAGAAAACCACTTTAAAAAATTACAAATAAATCACAGTGAGAGATTAACAACAGTAACTAATAAAATTACAACTATAGCTGGGCAAGGTGACACACACCTTTCATCCCAGCACTTGGGAGACAAAGGTAAGCAGGTCTCTGTGAATTCCAGGCCAGCCTAGTCTACAGAGCAAGTTCCAGGACAGCAAGGGCTGTACACAGAAAAACCTTGTCGCTAAAAAAACAAAAACAAACAGAAAGCCCAACTATAATAATATAAGCCATGTAACAAAATTACAGCGTTCTTTTCTCTGTCTAAAAACACCTAATTGTTGTATATTACTTCTGCTAGTGGTGATATCACGTTAGATCTTTGCAGAAAGTGCTAATGGCTTTTCTAGTGTATCCAAATTGTTAGCATCACTCTTTAATTTTGAGGCTGTTACTAAGTAGAGCCAGGCTTCTTTGAGGACAAGCACTGACACTGTCAGAGGTCTGATAACCAAGCCACCATTGATTGACAGGCAGGATAATCTACAGTGTAAATGGAGGGATGATGAGGTGAAGCGAAGCGGGGCAGCAGATTTCACATACAGCCAGGAGTGGCTGCAGTTGTAGTAAATACAGTTTATTTATATGACACATGTTTATTTGTGGAATTTCCCATTTGTCCATGATTGATGGTAGATAGCTGAAACCACACAGAAACTGACGAAAGGGGACCTACTGTACTGAACCTCCTAATCAAAAAGGTGTCCTGCATTTTTTTTATACTGATTAAGGCATTATATAAGGAAACCATTAAGAGTTCATACTGTGCATGCTTATTGGACCTAGGGCTCATACAGCTCCTTCTAGGTGGATGAGGTATAAGGGGAGAGTGCTGATCACCTCACTTGAGCTAAAGAAAAGGCAGAGAACAGTGCCAGCGGACGAGGAGGCTGCCCACCAGTGTTAGGGAGAGACGGTGCTAGTTCAGAGCTACACCTATCAGAACTTACAAGACTATTTTTTCTCTTTGGTACACAAGCGTGCAATGTTGCCTTTGGACAGGGTCTCTCACTGATCCAGTAGCTCACCACCCCAAGTTGGGCTTGCTTGCAGCCAGCTCTCGGAGTCTGCTTGTCTACAGTCCCCAATACTGGGATAACAAGTATATGTTGTCATGACTGAGCTTTTATGTGGGTGGTGAGGATTTGAACTCAGGTTCTCGTATTTATAGAACTTGTGTTCTTAACCACTGAGATATCTCCACAGCCCTTAAAACATTAAAAACATTTTTGTTTTTTATTAGTTTTCATGGCAATCAGAACAACTTAAGGTGTTAGTTCTCTCCTTTCACTTTGTGGAAACCTAGAAGTTGAGCTTGGGCCAGCTGGCTTGGCTGCAAATGCCTTTGCTCACTGAGGCCCTTTTGTAAGATTTTGTTATGGTTTCCTTTTTTGAAATGGCAACTTAAACTGCAACTCTGGCTGCCTGGAATTCATTTTGTAGACCCACTGATTTCGAAGTCACAGAGATCCGTCTGCTTCTGCCTCCCTAGTGCTGGGATTAAAGGCATGGGCCACCATGCCTTGCCCTTCTGTAGGATTCTGAAAGGATTTCTCTGAAGATATGCTGTCTGGAAATGATCTGACAAGTACCAGAGTAGTGTGCAGACAGCCTTTAAAAACTTAGAACACTCTGCATTCAAGGTCTAGGTCTGCTACTTTGAAGCTACCTTGGGCTTACCTGAGATCAGTTTCCTCATCAGTAAAATGAGGCAAGGAGTGACTGACAGGTGAATTAAATGGGATGAATGAGTAACTTGCTAAATGGAGACCAGTTTATCAGGCATGCTGTAAGTCCATTCACTGCTATTGTCACGTGAGTAGATTTGCAAAAAGTGGTAAAATGTCCCTGAGAGAACAAAAAACTGAATGCATTTTATACTGACTCAGCCAGTGTGTGGGGCCACTGTGCCAGGCTTTCTGGGATTCAGTCCCACACTCACCCTGGACAAACCCTGACTTCCTCTGGGTTGGCACTTTCCCCTGCTTTGGAAAAGCCAAGAATTTTGATTTTATTTCTCCGTCCCCAGTTTCCTTTGCTTTAGGACTGACCTCCTGGTACTCGTCTCTAGTGAATTTCCCTCTTCTGCCCTCTGTCCAGCTCCCATCTTGCTTTATTTCTTTCTGTTGTGGCAGTTAGTTATAGTAAAACTCGTGCTTCCTTTTTTGTAATTTGCCGGAGAACTAGTTGACAGCTCTTCTGTCTATTAAGATATTGCATTAACAACCCACCTCTGGGTCTCAACTTAACATAACTGATCACTTGTGCTCAGTTAATACTTTTTAAACGGCTTCATTTATATGTATATACTACATGGATTTATTTTGTGTGTATGAAGGAGACACCTTTCCATGTAGAAGTAAGAGAACAACTCAGAGTCAGTGTTATCCACCATGTGGCTTGAGCTCAGATTTTCAGGTGCGGCCTTAACCATGAGACATCTCACTGGCCTTTTTGTTGTTGTTTACTGCAGGGGACAGGGACTCACTGTATTATGCAGGCTGACCTTGGACTCAGTCTTCCTCCTCATCCTCCCAAATACAAGAATGACCCTGAACTATTAGTTTGTTCCCACCTCATACTGGGTTTACATGCCGTGTTACTCTCTTCCTCGTTTATTCAATAGAGTGATACTCATCCTTGGAACACAGTCAGGATGAGGCTCTTCTAGGGCTTTCTCATCCCTGCCTCCAACCTCACTTATCATAGATTTAAATGCCTTTATTTCTGTGGCGTCTGTCTGCTTGGGGTATTACTTTTGAAAGGAAGTGCCTATGTCGGCCTTTTCCTTGTCACCTCCCTCACTGACTCCATGGTCCTTCTCCACGTCAGCTCATTATCACTGTGGGCTAATCTGGTTTGGTTTTTCCAAATCCATCCCCACCCACCCACCCCACACACACCCATGACAGGGTTTCTCTGTGTAGCCTCCACTGCCTTAGAACTCACTTTGTAGATCAGCCCAGCCTCGAACTCACAAAGATCAGAATTAAATTTAATCCTCTGGGATTAAAGGCATGCAGGACCATTGCCCAGCTTTTTTTAAAGAATTAGTTATATTAGATGTTTTGTATGCATATAACACCTGCACATCAAAAAAGGTCACCTGATCCCATGAAATTACAGTTATATATAATTGAGAGCTATCATGTGGTTGCGGGGGAATTGAACTCAGGACCTCTGAAAGAGCAACCAGTGCTCTTAATTGCTGAGCCATCTCTCCAGCTCCTTTTTGTCTTTAAAGACAATTCTTATTCTAGCCCAGACTGGCCTTGAAATTCCAGCAGTCTTTCTTGCCTCAGCCTCCAAAGTATTGGATTTAGGCATAGATTACCATTTCCAGAGCTTAGCTTATTATCTAAGCTTTCCAGTATCCGTCTCCAGCTAGAACCAGTAAGTCAGCCTGTCCAAAATAAAGGTCCTTTAGGGGATAGGAGGTGGCCAGATGCCAAGATTTCTGGCAGAAGATGAGGGTGTGGCTACAGGATAGTCAAAAGCCTTGTTTCTTTGAAATCCAAGAACTGTTGCACTCATGGCCAATTGAGTTTAAAATGCCTTTGTCTTGTTTTACCTCTTCAGCCACATGCTCATCCCTAAGACACATTTGTTCTCCAGTCCTGAAACATGAGTAACAGATGTAAGCAAGACTTCCCCACTCCTGGTCCTTCCGCTCATGAGAAGCCCATTATACTCCTGTTCATAAGCCAGACTTGTGAGGCCTGTACACCCAGTCCTCTCACCTCCCATAGGATATCAGTGATCCCACCAAACACCTGTGTAGTACTTCCTTGCACAAATCTGTGTCTCACTCTTTGGAAACAATCTGCATCATCCCACACATGCTCACACCCCTCCCCTATCCTTTCTATTCATTGTGTTCAATTTCTTTTTTGTTGTTGTTGTTTTTTGTTTTGTTTTGTTTTTGTTGTTGTTGTTGTTTCGAGACAGGGTTTCTCTGTGTAGCCCTGGCTGTCCTGGAACTCACTCTGTAGACCAGGCTGGCCTTGAACTCAGAAATCCGCCTGCCTCTGCCTCCCAAGTGCTGGGATTAAAGGTGTGCGCCACCACCGCCCAGCTAATTGTGTTCAGTTTCTGCATCAGCTCAATACATTCTGGGGTCAGAGGGATGGGGTCACAAATTATCAGTTTCACCCCCATTCACGTTGCTGTTATTAGCCCCTAATAGATGATAAGCTGGAGGCAAGGGTACCCGGCTTGTCACTGAGTTAGTAACGAGCAGTAGTTCATGAATGGCCCTCTCTTGGGAACTAATGCAGAGAGCAAACAGTGTTTTTACTTGCTTTACTAGGCCATGAAGCAAATATGTCTGTCCCCTGACCTTCCTTCAGCTGGAGCTATGTTGAGGCTCATGGCTGGTATAGGTCTTATTTAGGGTGGCATGACAGCCGTGCTGATGAGAGAAATTCTGTGTGTTTTACATTGGAGAATGAGTGTAGTGGTGTGCTCCTTTAATCCCAGCACTTGGGAGTTAGAGGCAGGCGACCTCTTGTGAGCTTAAGGTCAGCCTTGACTACATATAGATTTCTAGGCCAGCCAAGGCTACATAGTGAGACCCTATCTCAAAAAAGAAAAAGTGTAGATGAGAGAATTGGGGCAGTGCTAGGAATGGAACTCAAAGTTGAGTGTGCTAGACAAGTGTTCTGCTCTTGCATTGAGGCCCCTGCCCTGTGCTTTAATGTTTATTTCACACTTTTAGCTAAAAGTAGTTGTTCCTTCCTTTAATCTCCAGCTTAGTTGGATAGGCAGTTCCACTTTAAGGTCTAGACATTTGTGTCTTATTTCCTTCACTCTTCCAACCCTGTTTTATATACGAGGGAGCTGAGCCCCCTCTGGAGGGACTTACCCAAACACTGATGATCAGGTAAACAGATTGAGCCTGTCTTCCTAGCTTGGAGCTTCTCTCTGGGGGTCATCCCCTGCCTGGGCAGGGCGGGGGCAGGGGAGAGCCTGCAGCCTCAGAGCTTACAGTTTGTGTCTGGTGTTTGTCCCCCTCACTCCAGATTCTGCCTGATCAATGCAGGAGTCCTGTATCTCTACTTCAGTAACTACCTACAAATCGACGAGGAAGAATATGGGGGCACATGGGAGCTCACCAAAGAAGGGTTTATGACATCATTTGCCTTGTTCATGGTATGTGTAGCTGGTGGTTTTACAACCCACAACTTCTGTTCATTTTATGAGATGTCAGGTCACTCAGAGAAACACTAGTTGACTTACTGAATTTGAGTTCAGACTAAGTTACATAGAGAGACCTTATCCTCAAAAGAAAGGAAAAGCAGAAAATGTAGATATGTGTGTATGAAATATATCCATTATTCAAATAGGGGAAAGTAACCACTCACATGGCTGTCATCTGAAGTGTAAAATATCTTCTATGCATACAGTAAGATGATAATTGTCTGTGGTCCTGCAGTATAGGTGAACCTTGAAAACATTATGCCAAGTCATGGAAGACTCTAGATATAACCAGCTACATGGTTCTCCTTAGTAAAATACAGAATACACAGAAAGTAGGTTTGTGGTTGCCAGTACCTAAAGAGAGAGATGGGAAGTAAGTGACCATGGGAACAGACCTTTTCTTTGATATTTTGGGATTAATAATAATTATCCTTTATGAGCGTCCTAAAGACCTCAGACTTATACATTGCCATCTTTATGCAGGGGAGGAGCCTGTGTTGATCCAGGTGACGACATTAATGTTACTTGTGTCTCCCATAGGTCATTTGGATCATCTTTTACACTGCCATCCACTATGACTGATGGCATTTGCTCCCATCTCTTCTGTCCAGTCCAAAGGACCCTTTTATTACAGCACAGATACAAGCTTATTGGGGCACTCCTGCCGTGTGGAACCAAGAAGACCCTCGTCTCCTGAAATTAGAATCAGCGTGTTGGACATCAGTGTTTTCTGCAAGGGTTGTAAAACTTTTCAAAGAACCATCTGCCTTTGGGGAAGCCTTTCTGAATTTATCCATTGTCAACTATTTTTTCTTGGATACCATCATGTAACAGCTGTTTGCCAAGTGGAGCTGCTGTTGAATTGATGCGCCTCTGGATCCGGATGAAACATTGTCTTCCTTGGTTCTCCGTCAGGTGTACAGTTTTTAAACCATCACTGCATCTCAAGTCTTCTGAAAACACCACGTGTGTGGTCCATGATAAAATACAAGCAGCCATCTAATAAGTTTCCATTGTAGGATGTTTTCAGATACTTGAATAAACAAATCTTTAACTGAGAGTGTGTTAGCATGCCTGGTAAACTAAAGTCTTGCTTACCTACTGACCATACACCCTCAGAACCTAGTAGCAGTGTTTAGCATAGTCCCCGCTTCCCTCCCTCCTCCCTCTCCTCTCACAGCAGCAGTAGCAGCCAGACTTTCTCTTTTGGCTGGAGTTGGTGAAGGTTATTGCCTTGGTTTTGGCATTTCAGAGAGGGTCCACCACCTGATGTCCTGACCCAGTCAGTACTGAGATAGGTGACTGGTCTAGATATGAGATTTAAGGGTGTCATTATGTGTTTGACCACCAGGTGGCAAGACTGGGGTATGGGGAGGACCTGGTGTGTTTGGCTAACACTGAGCTTGGCTGAAAGGACTTGATGGGAGATCATGGGAAGTTCTGGATTGTCAGTCTTCCCCTTGTGTGGGAGTTAGGTGGAGTCTATTGCAGTAAAGCCATCAAGTGTTCCTTTTGTCTTTGCTTTCTGAGCCATCCTACTATCTGAGATGTGTTTGTATTCTGAACAAGATTTGTGAATTTTCCTAGTATTTTTTCTCTCCATGGTAGTGATGATCTCTCTGCCTTTTAGAAGGGCTGATTAGCTGTTATACTAGACATTTCTCTCAGGAAGTGACTTATCAGACCTCAGAAGTATTTTATTCTCTGTAGAGACCCAGCCCTGCTTTGAACTGCGCTGCACATGGACTAGAAATTGTAGGCAGGGATGAGGCCTTGGAAGGAGATGACTTATCAGAAGGTCCAGGTGAGGCCCTGAGTGTGTCTGTGCCCCTGCCCCAGCCGTCTCTGCTTTCACAGCCTCCTGGGAGCTTTGTCAGGGTCAGCGGAGTTGGAGGTGTAGGGCCACAGTCTTGGTTCTTTTTAGCTTTCTGCTTCAGGACTAGGCGTCATCCAGAGAGTTCTCCTCTGTCAGGCTGATGTAGGAACTGAGGGATTCTCTGAGCCCCTCACTGAGAAGAGATGCCTCCCCTCTGGCAGGTGCTTCCAAAAACAGGAGGCTGCTGTGGATGGGGGAAAGTGGGTAAGGAGTCACTTCCCCTGTGCTGGCCACACAGTTCACTGCCCTCAGAGAGCAGCATGTCGCTGACAAACTCAGGCTCCTCATTTCCTAACTGATCTTACTCCATCTTGCCTCCCTATACAGGACTGTGATCGCTCACCCACTCTAACCTTCATCCTACCCAGCTTTCCCTGAGGTCCGTGCCTCCCTTTCCCCTGGCACTGCCTTGTCCTCTATACTGCTCAAGCCTGGGCTGGATTCTAGAAGTGTCCCTGAATGTGACAGCCCCATTGCAGGTTGTGAGTCTATTTCTTATTCTGCCTTTATATTTCAAATATTCCCCTTACCTGTCCAGCTTTTTCCAATTCAGTGATGATGTTGGCACAGTCACAGGTAGAGGTGTGTCTTTGCCAGGTAGTAGCCCAAGCTTCTGCAGGACACAGGGCTCCCTGAGGGCACAGCAGATGCCATCCGCTAGCTCTGTGGAAGAGATCCAACCCCATGATAGGGTACCTGCCCCAGGAGTTTTCTGTGCTTGGCATATTGAGGGCATGGTTGCCAGAAAGAAATAGGAAGTGAAGTCTCAAGCTATGGGTCTCATAAAGGCTGACTTTTAGGAGCTTCATGTAAGAGGTCAGCTGGGGCAAAGTTATGGGATACTTAGTTCTGTGTAAAACTGAGAAGAAAAGCAAGTGGGAAGTGGTCAGCCTGGGACCCATCAGATCTACTGTATAGAACCACCTTGTAGGAAACCCCAAGTCCACTTTCTCAAGGGGTGTGCTCCTTCCATATACATACACACAACCTTTTTTGTCTTTCCTCAAGACAGGGTTTCTCTCTGTAGCCCTGGCCATTATAGAGCTCATTCTAGACCAGACTAGCCTAGAACTCAGATCTGCCTGCCTCTGCCTCCTGTATGCTGGGATTAATGGTGTGCATCACCACTGCCAATAAGGTTTTCTCTTTTGTCTCCTTGACACCAGAAATGCTAGCTAAGGGTTGCACAGTTCCCAGGAACAGCACAGTCTGGTTCCTGTGGGGAGGACTCTGGCATCGGTGCACATTGATTTGGAATCACCGTTGCCTGTGAGATTCTGGCTAGGCTCACAGTTGGCCTGTAGTTCTCTGTCAGCAGGGGATGGAAGCAGCTCCCACCCACATCTCAGCACAAGGGCTGCATGAGGAAGTGCCTCCTCTGTCTGTATAGCTCCAGCAGGTCAAGTGTCTAAGGGCACAACTGACCATCTCCTAGTGGAGGCAAAATGTAAGCCATACATACCAGAGTAATGCTCCACCAGGGCATGGAGTGAGGGGAAGGTGAGGCGAGGTGAGATGTACAGCCAGCCATTGTCAAGACGCTGTATCCTGTAGTGTCTGATCCGGTCCCAAGATGCGGGGCGGCTGAGTCGAATGGACAGGGAATAGCAGCCTGAGGAGGAAAGAAAGGGTGGGTCTGAGGTCCTGCTAGAGACCCAGCCTTGCCTAGGTTGGAAGAAGGAAGAAACAATAGCCACAACCCAGTCTTCAGGGAGATGCTGGAGTCAAAGGCTATTATAATAATAGATAGGATTCTGTGGTCCCAGT
>NW_022196897.1:142777508-142801669 GCF_008632895.1 Mastomys coucha
CTGTGGTCCCAGTCTTCAGGGAGATGCTGGAGTCAAAGGCTATTATAATAGATAGGATTCTGTGGTCCTCGGGATGGGCGAGGTGTGAGTGAGCATTACATATTGGCTGTATGGATAAAGACTCAGGTGGCACAGGGTTGGAATGAGAAAGTAAGTAGATGTCACTATGGCCAGAGAAAAGGTCACTTTGGAAAGTTTGGCGTTAACAGCTGAGTCCACACCCAGCAGTCCTATCTCATACGTGTGAAGAAACATACCCGGCAGTGTTCACAAACAGCCAATAAAGCCAAACACAATAAAGTGCAGAGGTTGTACCTCAATGGTAGAAGACCCTCTGTCTAGTGGGCACACTCCTTTCTGTTAGGTAGAACAATGCTTTACAGAACACAATGCTAAGTATGTGGCAGAGAGCTCTGGGACACACCCGTCAACCCCAGAGCTCAGAAGGTGGAGGCGGGAGAATAGAGTTCAAGGCCCTTCTTGGCCACATGGTAAACTTGAGACCTTTTGTTATATCTTTTGAGACTGTCTCAAAAGAAATAACAGTGAGCAGCAACAGGTCACAGTGGCACTGGGCAGAAATTAGCAAGTTCAAGTTCAAAACCAGTGGTGGTGGTGGGGTGGGTGCTGCAAGGCACATGTGCTCAGCAAGGCTATGTAGAGAGGCAGTGGCTTGAGGCCAGCCTGGCCTAGGCGGGGCAGGGCTGCATGGTGAGACTGTCTCTAAAATAAAACAAAACCTTTACCCATTCCCTAGGAACTGCGCTCTCCCAGGTCTATGACACCCATTTTATAAATCAGGCTGTCTAGGTTTCAGTCTCCCACGAAGCCACATTCGGTAGAACCCTGGCCACCCACACCCACAGCCCTGTTGCTAAGGTGCACTGTCAGGCACACTGGTCATTTTGTTTGAGACAGTGTTTATCCGTGTAGCCCTGGCTGTCCTAGAACTTGGTCTGTAGATCAGGCTAGTCTTGAACTCACAGAGATCTGCCTGCTTCTGTCTCTCCAGTACTGGGATTAAAGGAATGAAGGAGGTTAATAATTATCCTGATCTCAACAGCTGCCAGCATTCAGGTCATAAACCCTGCTTGGCAGGCTGCAAGCACCTAGTAAGTATTATTGTACTCTGGCCCTGCTGTTCCTCTGTGATGGCTTGAATATAAATGGTCCCCATTGTCTCATATTTGAATGCTTGGTCTTTAGGGAATGGTACTCTTACAAGGTGTGGCCTTGTTGGGGTAGGTATTGCCTTATCGAAGGAAAAGTCACTGTGGTGTGCCTTGAGGTCTCAGATGTTTAAGGCGGGCCCAGAGTCTCTTCCCTACTGATCTGGATGTAGAACTCTGAGCCACCTCTCCAGCATGTCTGCCTCCATGTCACATGCTTTCCACCATGATGATGGTGTACAAATCCTCTGAACTTGTAAGCCAGCACCAATTAAACATTTTCTTTTATAAAAGTTGCCATGGTCATGGTGTCTCTTCACAGCAATCAAACACTAAGACACTCATCTCTGCAGAACATTTTCTCCCCTGCTTGATACACACACCTGCCTTCCAAAGAAAAAAAGTCTCTACCCGGGTGGTGGTGGCGCACGCCTTTAATCCCAGCACTTGGGAGGCAGAGGCAGACAGATGTCTGAGTTTGAGGCCAGCCTGGTCTACAGAGTGAGTTCCAGGACAGCCAGGGCTACACAGAGAAACCCTGTCTCAAAAAGAGAAAGAAAGGGGGAGGGGGGAAGGAAGGAAGAAAGAAAGAGAGAAAGAGACAAAGAAAGAAGTCTCCGAAGGATGAAGGATGGTTCTGGGATATCCTGCCATCTTCCCATCTTCATAGACATCCATCCCTAAGCCCCAAACTCTGGAGTCACGGACTGCTTCCTCTCATGGTCTTGATTTGGATCTGGAATGCCTTCCCAAAGCCCGAGGTGAAGGCACAGCACCCGCACAGCAGTGTTCAGAGGTGAGGCCTTTAGGAAATAATGGGACTATGCCAGCTCGGGCTTTTCCCAGCAAGCTTTTCTGTTCCGTGCTGGCTACAAAGCAAGCAGCTTTTCTCCATCACGTTCTTCCACCACGAGGCAAGTGACTGGGTAGGTGACCGCCAGCAGAAACTTATTAAACCATGAGTCAAAATAAGCCTTTTCCCCTTTGAGCCCTATTATTTTGTTACGGCCACTGAAAGTTAGCCCAACACCAGGCCCTCCTGACTATGTTCTGAGCACACCAGGGATCTAACCACCTCTCAACCAGTCAGAGCATGACTGTTTCCTATGTGGCTTGACACTTACAGCTTGTCACCTACAGTAGTAGGTCACTCCTCTTTGGAACCCTCCCCTGTCACATTTATAATCAAAATCTTCACCTTTGAAAGGCTTTGCAGGATCTGACCTCTCCTTGGTCTGCTCCAGGCACACTGGCTCTAGGCTAAGGCGCCCTTCCTCAAGGCGTCTGCACGAGCACACTTACCCCATAGACACACCTCAACTCGACTTTCTGGTTTCCTTGTGGCATTTAAGTATGACGGGCACTTTATTTGTTCACTGCCCACTTTGCCCTTGAGACTCTGGCTGGGATCTTGCCTTTTATACTTTGGATCTTGAGTGTCCTACTGGTTGTTGTTTTGTTTTGTTTTGTTTCAAGACAGGGTTTCTCTGTGTAGTCCTGGCTGTCCTGGAACTCACTCTGTAGACCAGGCTGGCCTCGAACTCAGAAATCCGCCTGCCTCTGCCTGCCAAGTGCTGGGATTAAAGTGAGATTCTTGAAGACTTACTACCCTTGCATTTCTTGTAGAAATCATTGAACATTTGCCCCTTGCGGGCCATGCCACTCTCCAGGAGCTAGACCCTTGCAAGGGTAGAGTGCTAAGGTGCACACAGACAGGCCTAGCAGCCGAAGTGGATATGAAGGAGCTGGTGGTGTGGGAGGCAAGGTTGGGTCTGTCCTTGGCAGTCTGATATTAAACAGCCCCCACCTTCCTGTCTGGAAGGCAGTCTATTTCAGCTCTCCATCCTGCCTACCCAGGCAGACTCATCTCATTCACTTCTCCAGCAAACATGGGCTGAGCCCCTGCTACAATGGCAGATACTGCACAAGCCCAGATCTCAGTGTAGGGGATAGTAAGTAGACATGCACTCTCTGCCCAGCCATCTCCTCACCAGGGTTGCCCTTGATGGTTGTCACTGGATGGTGAGCTCCTAGATTCTTCTCATAAAGCACAACTTTCAATTTTGTTACAAGAAGCCAGTTAGTTCACTGCAGCTGCAAGGGAAAACTGCTGACGCTGTTGTGGGAGTCTCAAAGAGTGACAGTAGTGGGAGGAGACAATTGCTGGGGCCATAAAGGATGGTCCCGGGGGAGAAATAGGGGAAAGCATGTTCTTAGAGTACCTGGTGGGCAGTGGAACTAGAGGACACAGACAGAAGGCCTAGAGAAGGACCTACCAGACCAAAAGCGGTGTAGGTGGTCCTGCACTTTAGGATACTCTAGTAGGCTTAGGCATGCATGCCTAGGACCTCTGGGGTTGGGCATTCTAGTGGTGCTGGAAGAAGTGAGGGATGCCATCAGGATCTACATGTGGGAAATGCCTAGCAAACCTCTCCTGTACTTCCTCCACTGAGATGTCCCGAGAGCCAATGGTTTAAAACCATTCTTTTTTTTTTTTTTTTTTTTTTTTTTTTTTTTTTTTCGGTTTTTCGAGACAGGGTTTCTCTGTGTAGCCCTGGCTGTCCTGGAACTCACTCTGTAGACCAGGCTGGCCTCGAACTCAGAAATCCATCTGTCCCTGCCTCCCAAGTGCTGGGATTAAAGGCGTGAGCCACCACTGCCCGGCTTAAAACCATTCTTGACCTGTGGGTCATGACTCCTTTGGCGAACCTCTGTCTCCAAAAATATTTACATTACAATTAATAATGTAATGTAGCAGCTGGCAGTGGTGACCCATGCCTTTAATCCCAGCACTTGGCAGGCAGAGGCAGGCTATACAGAGAAACCCTGTCTCAAACAATACAAAAATAAATAAATAAATAAATAAATAAATAAATAAAAATCAACCCCAGCCTCAGACTCAGTCAGCAAGCTGGGTGTGCAGTATTCCTGTAGGTAGTTCTGATGCATCCATGGACAGAAACCCACAGGTCTATAAGCAATGAACTAAAGTGATCTCTTTACCCAGGCTAGATACGCATGCCTGCCACACACACTCCAATCAAGTCTGCGTGAGAGCAGCCCACGAGGTGAAAAGCTTCAAGGAAGCTAGTCTCCTGGAACCCCTTTTGGCTTTCCCTAACTCAGAAGTGACCCAGATTTGTCCTTGTTATAGTCAATGGAAGGTCTCGATAGTCCATGGATGGAAGGTCTCGCATGCTTTCTTTCTGTATGTAGGTGCCCCCAAGAAATGATTTACTAATAGTTAAGCAAAATTGGATGTTGCTTTCTGACCTTCACCAATGTTCCAATACCCATGCTGGAACTTAACCTATGCTGAACTGAACCTTGACTTGAAATTTCGTAAAGAATGTTACCCATTCAGACTAACCGCCTCCAGCATTGTTAGGGAGATAGTGAAGGAGGTCGGGCATTGAAGTTTACAGAAGAATCCTTATTAGTCACTATGGCAGACCACATTAGAATCACAGCCAAGTCACTCCCCGGAATTAGATTATTGTATTCTTCTAGGTAAAGTTAGCAAGAATGGGACCCCTGGGGCATATCTCTGCTAACTCAGAGGATTAACATAGTTAGGTGTTTACTAAGGACTGGCTGGTCTTGGCAGCTTATACAATAGATTAGAATGGAAACTATTTACACTTGGCTTCTAAGATTAGCCTGACTATAGGTGAGGCTGCTAAGTTCCTGTCAATTTACATGTATATACTTGTCTATAGAACCAATGAGCTTCAGATGACCTCATGTACCTTGACGGGTGTATTATCTAACTTCCTTTTGCCTTCTGTAATGACCATTTAAGCCTGATGCCTATTTTGAAAAAATACACTCAGATTCAACACTCCCTTGTTCGTGTCTGTGTGTCATTCTTGCCAACTCCTTGCCCACCTGATTACCGGGACCCCAATTTCTCCCGCGGGTTGAGGGACTGTGGGGGAAATGCTCTTTAGCATAGGGGAAGATTTAGAGGTGGCCCCTCTGCTGAAAGGCAGGGAAGGGGCACCTTCACATAATCTCCCTGCATCCCAGGGCATGACTGCTCCATGAAGGAGGGGGCACCTTCTGATAGTCTCCCTGCAGCTGAGGACATGACTGCTCCATGAACCCAAGATGTTTTGGAAGTAATTCAAGGCTACTGAGAGCTGTGCGTGCAAGGATCAAAGAAACAGACCTCGTGCACCTGGGCATGGGGGAAAAATATTCACTGTAAGATAATGCAGAAGTGGGCATGCTTTGCCATGAGAAAGTGCTAAGAGATTGTACTACATGACTGTTGTTAAATTCTATTTTTAGTCTTACTGTGTTTTACTATAAAAGATTTCTTGCATTAAAGTTTACTGCCATTGCCAGCAGAGTGGTGGTCCTCTCGTTCTCATTCAGTCGCCCTCTCTACTTCAACCTCACCCTTGTCGGCTGGCTCTGACAAATGGTGCCGAAACCCGGGACTTTGGAGAGCTGAAACACTGAGACTACAGGGATGACCGTCATTACAAGGCCTAGGCAACGAAATTAAGAGTAAGTAACAGGGAGCGTGGGATTCCGAGAACGAGAGCATAAACCATGGGCAATACAATTGAGCCAGAAAGGGAATTGTTTGCTCAAGTTTTGTATAGTCTTTTATGTACTAGAGGAGTTAAAATAGATAAATCTAGGATAGTTAAATTTTTAGATTTTGTACAGATTGTATGTCCTTGGTTTCCTGAGGAAAGATCTATTAATGTAGAGACATGGAATAAAATTGGAGAAAGAATTCGTACTTTTTATACTGCTCATGGACCTGAGAAGGTGCCTGTAGATACATTTGCCTTATGGTCACTTATAAAGGATTGTTTGAGAGGAGATTCAGAAATGGAAAAATGGAATCGAGTGACTAAGGGAGTATAAGAAAGAATAAATCTTTTTTTTTTTTTTTTTTTACATCACTACTAGTATATTCTTTTTTTTTTTTAGATTTATTTATTTATTATATGTAAGTACACTGTAGCTGTCTTCAGACACACCAGAAGAGGGTGTCAGAACTCATTACGGGTGGTTGTGAGCCTCCATGTGGTTGCTGGGATTTGAACTCATGACCTTCTGAAGAGCAGTCGGTGCTCTTACCCACTGAGCCATCTCACCGGCCCCAAGAGTAAATCTTTTAAGTCACTTTCCCCACCTCCTCATCCTCCTCCAGCTGTCCCTTCGGCGGCACCTCCTGTGCTCAAGGATCTCCCTAAGTATGAGCAGCCTGATCTTCCTTTACTGGACAATAATCCAGATCCAGGTTAATTTATGGGGAAGAAATATAATGGAAAATATGGGAATATATTTGTGGAGTCCTAATAATACTATTTCAGGTCAATTGTTAAATCAAGGCCTACTTCCTTTTCAGGGCCTAGGAAAACATAATCAAGGTATACTTAATCCTATACAAATTAAGGAAAAATCTAACAGACATGGGCTGGGTTTTTCCTAGTGGAGGCTACTGATGTTCCTGTCAATCATGCTGACAAAATTCATTGGAAAAATGATGATGTGTGGATTGATCAGTGGCCTCTTAATAAAAATTACAAGCAGCTCGAGAGTTGGTGCAGGAACAACTTGATGCTAATCATATTGAACCTTCTAATTCACGTTGGAATTCACCAATATTTGTTATTAAGAAAAAATCAGGTAAATGGAGATTATTGCAGGATCTAAGAAAAGTTAATACTACTATGCATCCTATGGGAGCCTTACAACCTGGCCTTCCATCTCCTATAGCTATTCCTTTGGATGCATTTAAAATAACAATGGATTTAAAAGATTGTTTTTATACCATTTTATTACATCCTGAAGATTGTCAACTATTTGCATTTAATGTTCCTTCAATAAATTTGCAGGAACCTATGCAACGATATCAATGGAAAGTACTTCCCCTAGGTATGGCTAATAGTCCTACCTTGTGTCAGAAGTTTGTAGCTTCAGCTATTGAATCAGTG
This sequence comes from Mastomys coucha, assembly GCF_008632895.1. Taxonomy (NCBI): domain Eukaryota; kingdom Metazoa; phylum Chordata; class Mammalia; order Rodentia; family Muridae; genus Mastomys; species Mastomys coucha. Next base: position 142,784,638 of record NW_022196897.1, read on the forward strand.
AGACAGGAATTTCCTAATACTATTATAATTCATTATATGGATGATATTTTGATGGCTAATAAAACTGAACAAGAGTTACATATGGTTTATGGAAAACTTTTAATTGCTTTAAAAGCAAAAGGATTGCAAGTTGCTGAACAGAAAACTCAAGTTTCTTATCCTTATTTATATCTGGGTTTTCACTTATATCCCAGACATTTTATTCCTCAAAAAAAAATGAAATTAAATTTGAAGGAATGTAGAACTTTAAATGATTTTCAAAAATTGTTAGGTGATATAAATTGGATTCAGCCTGCATTGAAATGAACTACGTCTGATTTATCACCTCTTTTTGAAATACTGAAAGGTGATCCTGATCCTAATTCTATTTGGATATTGACACCTGCAGCAAAAAAGGCTCTGGAGTTGTTTGAAACAGCTCTCTCTTCTGGAAAATTAACCTATTGTGATTTATCAAAACCCTGGCATTTATTTGTTTTACCCACTAAGCATTCGCCAACAGGTGTTTTATATCAGGATGGTATTTTACAATGGCTGCATGGTAGTCATTCCTTTCATAAAGTTTTACCTAGTTATTATGTTTTAGTTGCTGATAGAATTAGAGAAGGACGTCGAAGTAGCATCCTTCATTTAGGAAAAGATCCGTTCTCCGTTGTTATTCCTTATAATGCTGAACAACTTAATTGGCTTCTTAATATGACAGATGAATTTCCCATAGCCTTAGCTAATTTTGCAGGTTTTATTACTTTTCATTATCCTCAAAATAAAATGTTAACTTTTGCCTCTTATCATCCTGTAATTTTCCCTACTGTGGTTCGAAAGGAACCTGTTGCTGCAGCTCTTGTTCTTTTCACTGATGGATCCTCTAATGGCATTGCTTCCTTAATATCACCTGATGAATCCTTAACTTGGTTTACAGAGTATACTTCTGCTCAAGTAGTAGAGCTTTATGCTGTTTATCAGGCTTTGTTGTTATTTCCTTAATCATTTAATTTATATCCTGATAGCTCTTATGTTATTAATGCATTGCAAATTTTAGAAACAGTACCATATATTAATACATCCAATTTATTAGTTCAACAATATTTTATTAAAATTCAATCTTTATTATATAATAGAGCTTATCCTTGTTATTTTGGTCATATTAGGAGACATTCTAATTTACCTGGTCCCCTAGCAGCAAGAAATGATTATGCAGATAAATTAACTCAAAGAATCTATTATAGTAATCCTATTACTTTAGCAAAACAATCACATGCATTACATCATCAATCATCCAGAGCATTACGTTATCAGTTTAAGTTATCTTGAGAAGCTGCTCAAGAGATTTTAAGACAATGTAATACTTGTCAGCAATTTACTCCTGCTCCTCATTTGGGAGTTAATCCTAGAGGACTGCGACCTAATGATATTTGTCAAATGGATGTTACCCATTATAAACAATTTGGTAAGCTCAAATTTATTCATGTTACTATTGATACTTTCTCTCATTTTATGGTCGCTACTGCCTTGTCTGGAGAAAATATTCGTAATTGTATTATTCATTATCTTAATTGTTTTTCTGTATTGGGAATACCAAAACAAATTAAAACAGATAATGCTCCTGCATACACTAGTCTTGGATTTAAAAAATTTTGTGCTGCCTTTCATATTGAATTGAAGACTGGAATTCCCTATAATCTGCAAGGACAAGGCATAGTACAACGTTCATATCAGATTTTAAAAGCTCAAATACAAAAATTAAAGGGAGGAACATGGTATCCTATGACACCAAAAAATATTTTATCTCATTCTCTTTTTATTTTAAATTTTTTGAATGTGGATATTAATGGTGTTTCTGCTGCTGATCGACATTGGCATCCTTCCTATACAACTTATCCTCCTGTTTTATGGAAGGATCCTTTAGATAACTCATTACATGGCCCAGATCCAGTTTTAATATGGGGATGAGGGTATGTTTGTGTTTTCCCTACAGATTCTCCTAATCCTCGGTGGATACCTGAAAGGTGTGACCGACATGCCAAAAAGCAAAACAGCAAAATTGAAGGCGAAGATGCAGAGAATGACCATTCGCCCCAGAGTGAGGAGAAATAATAGAAAGCATCTTAAGAAGCAGTTGGCTGTCTTGGCTCATGGTCTCAGCATTTTATGGCTTCTCCAGTTTACAGCAAAAATTGAAAGATTTATTAAGAGTTTATCTTTTGGATTTCCTTCTTTACATGATGTTGTTTCTTTTGGAATAGGGATTGTATTGATTTTATTTTGTTATTTTAGTGTTTTTACCCACAATGCCTTGCTGTATGTGCATAATCATTAATCGTTTAAATAGAACCACGTTGGAGGTGAAAAGGATAAAACTGCACACTGAACAAGATGAACTTCCAATGAAGACTTTTAAATAAAATAAAAAAGGGTGAAATGTGGTGGAAGTATTCTTTAGCATAGGGGAAGACTTAGGGGTGGCCCCTCTGCTGAATGGTGGGAATGTTCTTTGGCATAGGGGAAGATTTAGGGGTGGCCCCCCTGCTGAAAGGCAGGGAAGGGGCACCTTCACATAATCTCCCTGCAGCCGAGGGCATCACCGCTCCATGAAGGAGGGGGCATCTTCTGATAATCTCCCTGCAGCTGAGGACATGACTGCTCCATGAACCCAAGATGTTTTGGAAGTAATTCAAGGCTACTGAGAGCTGTGCGTGCAAGGATCAAAGAAACAGACCTCGTGCACCTGGGCATGGGGGAAAAATATTCACTGTAAGATAATGCAGAAGTGGGCATGCTTTGCCATGAGAAAGTGCTAAGAGATTTGTTACATGATTGTTGTTAAATTCTATTTTTAGTCTTACTGTGTTTTACTATAAAAGATTTCTTGCATTAAAGTTTACTGCCATTGCCAGCAGAGTGGTGGTCCTCTCGTTCTCATTCAGTCGCCCTCTCTACTTCAGCCTCACCCTTGTCGGCTGGCTCCGATAAGGGACCTTTGACCGGCTCGGCCCGTGGCACATGCCCTTCAGCTTAACCTATGCTGTGGAAAGGAAGCCTGGAGGAGAGGTCAGGGTCATGTTTGGGAGACAACCATTCAAAAAGATCAGCAAGGGAAGGGTTTTTGCTTTATATGTGTAAGCTAGCAAGCCCAAGGGACCCTCCTGTCCCGTATCCTCAGGACTAAGATTACAAGCATACATCACCATGCCAGGCTTTTTACATATGTGCTGGGCTTGAACTTAGGACCACATGTTTGCAAAGCAAGCACATTTCTGACTGAGTCATCCTCCAGCCCCATCTATCTCTAATTATTTCATTTTGTAGATGAGGGCCTTTCTCTGTACCTCCAGCTAAGCCTAGATCTCACTATTAGCTCACATTGGCCTTGAATTCCTGGTGATCCTCCTGCCTCTCCTTCTGAGTGCTAGAGTTAGCATACTGTTACTGCCAACCTTCTCTGTCAAAACAGCGTCTCACACAGAATACATATGCCCTGAAGTCTCTTCATTGCTCAAAATGACTTTGAATTCTCTCTCTCTCTCTCTCTCTTTCTTTCTTTCTTTTTTTTTTTTTTTTTTTTTTTTTTTTTTGACTTTGAATTCTTGGTCTTCTAGGCTCTGTCTCCCAAGTGCTGGGTTTCTGGCATGCACCACATTGCTCTAACTCGGGGTCTTCTGTTTCTCATGAGAGTAGCCTTCTGATTGACCCCTACTAGGTGCTAGCAACAGGGATGCTGGTCCCAATCTTTCTGTGGATCCTTCCAAGTCCTTGAAGATCTTTATGGATCCCGCTTGGCTCCTCCCTTACTGCTCAATGAATTTCCCTTGTATGTGCTCCTTCTTAGTTAAGAGGGCAGAATGAACAGTGTACAGAGTGGTCACACACTCCCGGGACTGCATCAGGCCAGAGGTAGGGTGGGGTGGGTAGCTGAGCACTGAGCACTTCCTGTGGCTTTTCTAGCTCACAGCTGGTAGTTCTGCAGGGTTCCAGTCCCAGTCACCACCACCACTGAGGTTTCCTGTTTGCAGCTGCACGCTGGGGCCAGCTGCTCCATCACCACCCGCAGCCAGCCAGTGTGTGTGAGGTTTGCACAGGGGTGAGGGGTTGTTTCTTGGAAATTAGGAGAGACTGGAGAAAGCCTGATTCAGGAAGACCTGAGAGAAGTGCATGCAGGGTGGGGGTAGAGAACAAGGACTCTTGACAGCCCACCTCAATTAGGGCAGATGCGGGAGGTCTACCTATACTCCGGAGGGACTCATCTCCCTAGGTGACCACTAGCAAATTTCATATTATTGACCCTTGAGGTCTTTGGGGTGCCTAGCTTGTGATGAGCATTTTCTGAAAGATCATATCATGTGCTGTCTTGTGAAGGGGGATCACCACTGCTGGTCCTAGTAAAATCTGGTCCCAGTTGCCAAAATATAGACTAAGCCATCCATCCCTGTTGGTGAATTCATACCTAATTTGCTCTGCTGTCAAAGGATCCTTAAGGAAACACTGTGGCTCAACTCCAAGCCTAGGTACCCCAAGGGGCCTCCCTTTGACTGGGCTAGGTAAACTGTCTTGCCTTTGTCCTCATGGGCTAGTGGCTCCACCTCAGGCAGGGCCTTTTACAGTTCAGGACTCAAAAAAACCTCTGCTGACTGGTTGGATATCTACGGCCTGTCTTCTGTGGCCTCCTTTCCTGAGCTCTACTCTAGAGAGGTGGGGGTGGGGGCTGTATTTACCCACCTCTCCTGGTCTGGCTCTCCCTGATGAGGAAGGCCCCTCCGGAGTTCCCAGGTAACAAGAGCAATTCTTCAGCTTTCTCCCGGCTCAGGCCCTCGTACAGCCACCTGGAGGAGCAAAGAGGGCCAGGGTAGACTTGTGGGTCTTAATAGAATCCTTCCACACCTCTGTATGACCTTGATGAGATCTGCCCTTCCTTGCCCTCTAGGTCTAGAAGTTCTCTGTACCATGAGGAGCAGGGACTCAGCAGCTTAGAGGTCTCCTCTGGGTTTGCTCTCAGGGTCCTGCTCCAGAGACTTTGGGGAGAAGGCTTATGAAGGGAGCTTCAGGCTTTCCTTGCCTGGAGACCCCATTCCCAAGTGTCCTGGGCTGATGGAGTGATGACAGCATTGGCTGCTTCCAGCCTTTGTCCCATCACTGCCTGGTCCTCCAGTCTCAGTCCAGCACTGCCCAGTCCTCCTGCCTCTACTGTTGGCCCACTCACCTTTGTGAGAAGTGCCACTTTGTGATTCCACTTCAGGTTGTCCTTATACACTGTGCCTGTCTCCTACATGTCCCCTTCAGTGTCCTCTATACTTGATCCCAGCCACCTTCCAAAGCCCCATACCATGACACCTCCTCTATGGGGCCTTCTCCGGGCTCCTAAGTCTCCTAGGCCAAGCTGAACAACACATGAGAACTGTTCTCTGCTCTTTTGGAGGGCAGGATCTGGGTTCTATTCAGCCTGTGATCCTGCATAAAGAGAACAATGTGGGAAGATGGAGGAAGGCCTCCAAGGTAGAGCTGTGCCAGGTACTCACTCATGGGAGACTTTAGCCACATACACACTGGGGATCTGATACTCTCTGCCCGAGACTTCCGACTGGACTGTCCACCAATCTCCATCTCTGTGGAGAGATCACAGAGGGCACCACCTTCATTGGGAGTTTGCAAGCACCTTTTCCACTCATTTCCCAGAATTCCCTATACCTGGCAACTCCAGGCTCCTCCTTGGGTGAGGGCCTGGCAGGGTGGCAATGATCCTAGGCTTCCTGTCCCAAGGCCTGACCCCACTGCCTCTCTCCCTGCAATGTGTCAGGCTGCCAGAAAACTACCTAGGGACATGGTCATGTGGGACCTTCCAGAAGTAGCCCTGTGCTTCCCTGCTGGTCTCCCACAGTGCAACCTCAAGGGGCCCAGTGTTGTAGACTTACTCAGAGATGATGGTCAGTGGCTCCCCAAGTCTCACAGATAGTCCAGCCTGCTCACCTGCTGGGAAACTGCCCAGGGCCACAGCTGTGACCTTGTGTCTTTCTAGAGAGAGGGATAGACACACTTACCCTCTTGGTCAGTCCTCTCTCAGGATGGGAGGAGTAACTAATTTTTGCCTGGGCTCCCCTCAAACACCCCTCCCATAGGAGGGGGCATATTAGCCCCAGAGTCTGAAATGTTTCCAGCAGGCTCTACAGAGCTTGGGAGAACCCAGGTAGCTTTGGGGGTTCCCATGAAGGCCTTCCGCTCATGTGGGTAGAGGACCTGGTTCCTGGCCACACCTCCCTGTGTGTCTTTCTCCAGAGAGTTTGAGGAAAGGATTCTACAAACTAAAAACCTACAGTGCAGAAGCAGGGGATACTGCTTAGTAGAACGTGCAAGGCCCTGGGTTCCATTCCTAGCACCGTGACAAAACAAAACAAAAAACCCACCGCAGCTAGAAGCTTATATCACATGGATCTGAGGTGGGCCTCTGAAGGGTGGTGGAACCACACAGCAGCTCTGTAGGCCGAGGAGGAACTCAGGAAGGCTAACAGCTTGGCCTGGGGCCCCAGGAATGAGAGCACAGTGAGCTACAGCACTGACATGCGCAGTCTGTCAGGAGACAGAGAGCAGGGGCTACGAATGGAGGACAACCTCCCTTTCCAGCGTGGGGTTCTTTCCCACACACCCGACTCGCCTTTTCTCGTTGCTCCTATGTCAGGAGAGATGTCCCTGTGAATGGGTCCTGTAAGTTTAGAGCACTATGCACAGGTGTAGAGTGGATTCCCAGGGGTCTATGTCTGGGCCAGTGAGTGAAGGCCAGCACTGCCCCTGAGAAGGGCCACCAGAGGCTGCTATTGCAGGCCTGACCAGGGCAAGTGCCCCAAGGGAACACATGACTAAAGGTACCTGGACCCTTTACATCAGGCCGCACTGAGGGCTTCCTCCATCATTTTACTTCTTACTGTACCCTTACCACTGCCCTGATGTGCCCTTGCACGCACGTATGCGTTGCGCGTGTGTGTGTGTGTGTGTGTGTGTGTGTGTGTGTGTGTGTGTGTTTGTATCTATCTCCAATGTGCAGGACGATCTCAAGGCCCTGATGCAGCACTTTGCAAGGAGAAGGGCCTAATTCCAATTCCATACCACCCTGTTCACAGGCTCAGGCTGGGGAAGAGGGGCTTGGTGAGAGCTGCATCAGGAAGGGCCTCAGCTTCTTGGGAGGCAAAGGCTGCAGTGGAGGAGTCACGGGCCTGGGTCATGGAAGCAGAGTGAAGCTAAGGCACCAGTCATTCTAGAAATGATCAAGAGAACAGAGTGGACATGAAGTCCAACTTGGAAGCTGGGCATTAGATAGCAAACAGAAGACAGCTCACCTGGTCTAACCACGCCCCCACCCCAACCCTATGGAACCTGCAAGTGTCTGCTGAAACCTAATCCACTTGCAGGTCTCCAAAACAGAGACTAACTTGTTAGCACATGGATACAGGATGCCAGGAAAAACAGTCAAGGTCAACAGGAAGGGTTCTTTGTCTCTAAGGAGCTCCCAAGGTCCCAAGGTCCCACAGGACTCTGGGATGCGCTCAAGAAGGAGCTGAGACCCAGGAGTAGAAGAGGAAGGACAGACAGGCATAAAAGGATCCAGGAGGTAGGTGAGGGCGGAAGGGTCTCTGCTGTAGGTGGGAGCGAACTTAGGAACCTGCTTCCGCATCTTCCCTCTTAAAAGGTTAGTAGAAACCCCCATCGCAGGAAGCTCCTTAGACCCCAGGGCCTTGCTTTCCCGACCCTGCTGTCCCTGCAGCCAAGAATGCCTAATGACCCCTGAGGAGGTCTCTCTCTCTCTCTCATAAGAGTGGAACAAAGAAGCCTGGGAAGGATCCTTGCCCCTCTGAAAGTTGTGGCCTTGCATGCCTAGAGTGTGAGCCCAGCAGCCCAGCTTCACACTCTCCTCCAGCAAGGCTGCTCCAACCTGCCTCTCTGCACACTCTTAGCCCTATAACACCCCCCTGCCACCAAACCTAACCCAGCCATCACTTGTAAGGGTATAGTTTCTGGCTCTGGGGCAGAGACTGGGACCATCTTGTTTGTTGTTGTGTCTTCAAGTTTCTGTCACATGGCTTGGCACCTGGCAGACCCTCAGTAAGTTTAAGATGGAGGCAGACCTGGGGAACAAACAACTCCTAGACTGGGCTAGTCACAACTCATATTCCTCCTGGGACAAGGCGGCTCCATTGAGAGATACCCTCGTTCCCTTGGAGACTGGATGGAAGGAAGAAAAGATCCCCCCAGTGAGGTACCCCTGCCGGGGTGGTCACCACTTTCAGAAGCACCAGGATGACTCAGCAGCCTGTCTCTGCAGCTAGCTCAGTGGAAAAGAAGGCGGTCCCTGTGGTTTTCAGGTCTCTTCCTGAAGGTATCCCACTGCAGATGAGAGGGCTCCAGGGCCCCAAAGGCTCCCCGGGATGTCACGGCCCAGTGGAGACTGGTACTAGAGAGATAAGAGGCTTCGGTGGAGAGCAGGAAGAGAAACCCACATCTTAAGGGTCTGGGGGTTGAGAGCTGCCTCTGCCCAAGCTCAGCTGCCAAGCATCTGGGCTCTGCAGCCTCGGGGTAGGTAATTTACTACTCGCCAAGCCCCTCCTAACCGCGCTGCCAGGTTTGGATGATCTTGTTATCTGTCATGGTTAATTCTCTGCACCACCATGGCTCCACGCAGCATTTAGATAATGTCTGGTCAAACCAGTCTGGCTCATTCTGTGAAGATTGTTTTCAACTGAGACAATCCCCACCCCTTCCCACCCCACCTCCGTTTTGAAATGAAAGACAGGCTCTTCCAGTGTAACCCAGGCGATACATAAACCTGTGACTTTCTTCATTTGGCCTTCTAAATGAAGTATAAACTTGTAGTGCTGCAGCTAGCTTGATGTTCAGCCTTAAACACATTTTTGTACATGTACCAGGAGTGGAACCACAAGCTTCCAATGTGCTAACCATCAAGAATTCTTAACACTGTGTTCCACTCCCCAGCCCTCACACTGAATGCTCTAGCCACTACTGCAGGCTCAACGGAAGCTGGGAGCCTCTCTGGCTCCCTGGGAAGGGTATTCATAGGCTTTCACTGGGGCTTGGGCTTGTATTGGGGTGGTCGGCCGAAGACCCAAAGGTACCTCATGATGCTCGTGAAGGGCCCGGTGGCCCCACAGACATCACCTACCTGCTTGTATGGACATGGGCTCCTGGCCTGGACCAGAGGAGCTGGAGCTGGAGCTAGAGCTTGGGCTGGAGTTTTTCCCTCTGCTGGGCAAACTTCCCATCATTCCTCAGCGGACTCTCAGAAGCACACTGAACCTGAAAAGGGAGCTGCTATGTAGACAAAGCCCTGGATCCCAGCTTGGACCCAGACACTCGACTGTCACAGGGGGATGACCTGATCTGATAGGGCTGAGGAAAATGAAGAATCTCAACAGCCAACCTTTCAGGACCCTGCAAGTCATCACTGTACCGGACTGACTAACAGACTCCAAGCCGAGGCCGTGGACAAATTGGAGGTGATTTCCTCTGTGTGCCATCCTTTCTAGGCAGTGGCCTTTCTCCATTCAAGTCTTCTGAACCCTTCCTTATAACCCCGCCCATGGGTTAGCTCCCCCCCTTTTCCATTCCCTTTGTGTCTGTCTGGACCCCACCCTTTCTCAGGAAGCTTCACCCTTTCCTGTGGATGGAGAGAACCGTCCATCCATTCCTTATGCCCCCGAGGTCACTTTCCGATAGGTGGTGGCAGGGATGGTCGGAAGATGCTGCGCTCTCTCCAGGCATGCCAGGGACCACGGCTAGGGTTAGAGATGGGCCAAGGAGGAACAAAGAGGTCTTGGGATGGGAGTCACAAACAGAGGCGACATTGAATAGTTATTGGTGCCAATGGCACTGGGTAAGAAGACTGCTGGGACTCTGTCAGTCTCTGTGACATAGTGGTGGCTTGCAAGGCCCTGAGGGACTGACCAGTCACTTCCCTTCTTGGCAACCCTTTCCTCATCTGAGAACTAGGGATAGCCACAGTCAACATTTGGGTCTGGTAGATAGTGCCCTGGAAAGCCCGCCCTGGAACCACACTCCCTTCCTGGTTTTGAATGTCCTCTGTGAAAAATTCCTCCAGGCACTCTTCCTTTTCACTGTGTTCCTTCACGGTTTCTTATTGGTTGTTTTGGGGGTTTTGTGAGATTATCAACTGGGGACTACGTCCCCTAGGTTGTTCCCAAACTCTTGGACTCAAGTGATCCTCTTCCCTCTTAGCCCTGTGATTGTCAGCAGGCTCAATTGTAGTGTTTGTTCAGTCTGCCCATGTCCCTCTAGTCCCGTACCCTCTCCGCAGCATCCAGTTAGGCCACCAAAGGCATCAGGTCACATCAACAGAGTGAACCAAAGTGAGCAGAGGGCTCCGCACAGTGTTTCGTCCAGACTAAGCAGGTCCTTGCTTTCTAGAGAATGCTGCTTTTCCAACACTGTGCTAAGTGCTTCAGTGAGGGGGCTGGGTTCTCCAATCCTTTTCAGATAGTCTCATTGCTTTCAGCAGGACAAGATGTAATTTCAGTTGGCCAGGCACTGCCAAGGGTTCACGATTGGCTCTGGACAGCCCCTTCCTCTCAGACTTTTGGGATTGGGTAGCTTTGGTGAGGGTGGTGGTTCTGCTGCCTCCTGGGGCTGGCATTTGCTCACTGCCAGGGCAATTCTTCCATCTGAGCTGCCCTGAGGATGAAGTTCAGGCTAAGAGCTTGGCTTTATGCCTGCCATGGGAAGGAAGCATGGGGGACTAACTGAGAGCAGCTGTGTTACCTCAGGCACAGCATGCAGCTCGTGGTGTCTCCTGGGATGAAGGCTCCTATCACTGACTCACTCCACAGGCCAGAGGGAGGATTGGAGGTGATCAAGAGGCCTGCTCTAGTTCAGCAAGGCCACAACCTTCAGGACCCCTGGGCCACAGGGGACCTGCTCTTTGCTGGACACCTCTCCAGGACTCTGCGACATTCTCTTCCTGGTCCGGTCTGGGGAAGATGAGGCCCAGGTAGCGGCAGTGAGGCAGAGGATAAGCATGTGCTGGCCACATTTGCACAAGAGATCAGATCACTTGGCACACATCTGAGCAACATCCTCTGTGCTTAGGCACCGTCTGTGGTGTCCTGGTGAGAGGGTGGGCAGAGTGTTGGAGAAAGGCAGCAGAAACTGCTCAGTACGCAGTGCCCTGCTTCTCTCGAATCCCATGTTCATGGCGATGGCCTCATGTGGAGGATGAGCTGCCTGCTGCTCAGGCAGCAGGTTAGACAGGGCAGAGCTCGGAGGGCCGTCTTGTCTCTTGGGATTTTGTGGGCTTGACTTTGCATCTGGGAACTGAGCGCAGAGGCTCACCGATCTGTATCCTTAGCTTTGCTCCTTTTCAGACTGAGACCTACACCCTGTGAGAGCAACTGAGATGCTGCAGGCGACCGTCTTAGTGATCTAGAGCCCCTTCCTTCACTGCAAGCCTCTTTGCCCAGGAGAGGAAAATAGATAGCACGGGAGAGACCTCAGAGGCATGAGATCTGGGAGAAGTTTCCTGGAGGCAGTCAGAGGCGAGAGCCTACTGTGTCTCTGTGGATCCTAGAGACCACCTCGTGCTAGGCATCCTCCTGAAGCACAACTACAAAGCTCACTCCCAGTCAGAGGGAACTATCCTTTTTCACCTGACCTAAGTCCACCAGAAAACAAAACAGGCCTACTTACAGGTTTGCCATTAGAAGTTTGGTGAGGGTAGTCAGCCAATGTGCAGGCTGGCCCAACAGGTCAGGCCTTTGCAGGTCCTAAGGTAGTCGGCCTCTTAGGCCCCAGCAGGTCCACTCTCAGCCTGGAGGAGCGGTCACCAGAAAGGAGTCAGAGGAGGTTGAGGTACTGAAGTAATCAAGCTGCTTTGTCAGCGGACGTCAATCTCCACGAAACTGGAACAGCAGTCCTTGGCTTCTCAGGGAAACCAGATTGGGCACTCCTACTCAGCACGGCAGGGCCAAAGAGTGTGGCCTAGGGAGCTGAGCCGTGTGAGCTCCGGCTCCCAGCTGCAGTCTCTGTGGTTCTCACAACCCCACATTCTCCCCGCCTCTGTTTCCTCTGACGCATCACATAGTAGACCATGGAGAAACCACCTTGCCCCTTTCCTGGTTCTAGGGAGCAGCTGGCCCACCCCCCGACTCCCCCTTATGCCTCAGGTTGGAGGTCCTTCTTGGCATCTGGTCTGAGAAATAAAGGCATGGGGAGAGATGAGCAGGAGTTTCCCATGCAGACCTGGCCACAGGAATCAAATATTCAGAGGGGACTACGTATAGCAATCACACCTGGGATCTTCAATTATAGACTCTGAAGTAGGGCTCATTTCTGGTCCAGTGTGATGGCTCAGTGGATAAAGATGCTTCCCACCGAGCCTGATGACCCAGTGCAATGCTTGGGACCCAGTGGTGGAACGAGAGAACCAACTTTTAAAAGTTGCCTTCGGGCCTCCATGTGAGCATATCATATGGGGGAGAAAAGGATTTCTAACAAGCTTATGGGTAATGGCCATGTTGTTGGTGTAGAAACTGTATTTTGAAAGTTCAGGTTTGGGACTGATGGGTAGTTTAGTAATAGATGTGTTCTTAGCTGGGCATGGTGGTGCACACCTTTAATCCCAGCACTTGGGAGGCCGAGGCAGGTGGATTTCTGAGTTTGAGGCCAGCCTGGTCTATAGAGTGAGTCCAGGACAGCCAGGGCTATATAGAGAAACCCTGTCTCGAAAAAACCAAAAACCAAACCAAACCAAAACAACAACAACAACAACAACAACAAAAAATAGATAAGGTCTTATTATGTTCTAGACCCTGGGTTCAATCCCAAGCACCTGAGAGAACAACTAGAATGGTCTTTGAAATACGGTTCCAGTCTCCACAGCATCAGCCAGGTCATTAGGTGTGCAGGCTTGTCTTGGATCCAATACATCAAAAAATGCCCTGGTAGTCTCAGCTTAGAGAGGGGTTCCTGAGAGAAGGGGTGTCTGGGAGCAGCAAAAAGAACGACTCAGGGTCCAATGGTGAATTACAAGCTGACGGCCTGTGTTCTGCTCAAGACAGCTTTCTCTTGCTATCCTAAAACTCTCTGGATAGCTCACCTCTCTTCCAGACCAAGAGTGCAGTCCTTTATTTACACATCAATTCGATCTGGTTCCCTTCTGACTATCCCTTGAATCAGCATCCCAGGACCCTGCCCCTTGGTTGTTAGAAAAAGACCGCAAGCACAATAACTTGCAAGTGAATCCAGAGATCTGCCTTCCTTAGTAAGCTCAACGAGCTAGCTGGGTCCTGTCCTGAGATTAACATTTTTACCAAACTAGTTCTGTCTCAGGCTGACCTTGAACTCAAATCTATGCCTGTCTTTGTATCTTCCTGACAAACTGGCTCATAGTGCAGCTGCTTCTGATCTTTTAGGTTTGTGACATCCCTCAAATAATTCATATTGCATCCTTATGTTTTGCATAGTTGAGAAATCATATCTTTTTTTTTTTTAACTCGTGTTTTTGGAGCTCTTTCCCACAGCCTTGAAGGCTGTCGGAAGGTCTCAACATTTACTCTTTTGCTGAGACATAGACACACCTGGATTCATTCTGCTTCTAATCATCATGGAGTCATTAACCTTGTCAGGGAGAGTATTTCCTTGAGGAGGAACATGAAATAAAATGTATATGTCTTCACACAAACAAGCCTTCCACCTGCAGCAACCATCAACACTCATGGTGGCTCCCTCCCTGCCTGCTCACTCTGCTCACTCTGTTCCAGGAGTGGAACTATGTCACTCCATCCCTTACAGGGCCAGGCCTGACTCAGTATAGTAGGGCCCCACATCCCATTTCGTGAGTATTTTACAGTAATTCAGGTGGTTATGATGCTCAAGCCTGAAACTCGAAGGTGTCCTATCCAGAACTGACAATGACTAACGGTGAGCACACTTACCTACTGTCCCCTCCTCAGTGGCCGCTCTTTAACACAGGGACTCACCACGCTCTAGCCCAAGATTGAACTCACGTACCATGGCCTCTTCTGAGTGTTCTCAGTCTCCCCTTGCTCCTGAGGAGTCTGGTTAGAACTTCAATGTTGTGCTCTCTCAGCACTCAGGGCAGACAGGCCGGCAGTAGGAAGGTTGTTACATTTGCTTAAAGTTGTTGGAGGGGAGTTAACATAGATTCACTCTCCAAGCCTTGCCTCCAGACAGTTCTGATGCTCATCAGACTCGGTAAGGAGTGTCAGAAACAGCAGAGGTCACAGAAACAGTTCCACAGTGTCACCTGGCAGGCTGAGGGGGTCCTTCCTTTTTATATATTTGTTTCTATACCTGTGTCTATGTCTGTGGGGGTACACATACCACATATGGCAGGTGAAAGCCATACTGTTGCCTTTTCTGGGACTGAGAGATGGAGAACCGCTTTCCATCAGACCTGGAGCACTTCCTGCAGATGCGTGGGTGTCTGGTAAGTGGAATCAGATGCTACAGGGACTGCACTTTCTCTCCACAGAGCAAAGCCTGCACTCTGTTTTCTATCTTTCTTGAGTAATCTAGAGCTTAGGCCAGTTCTCTGGGGAAAACTCCACAGTGTACCACACATCATTCACAGGCTTCAGATCTGTCCCTCTGACTTACACAATAACAGGTATGGAACCGTGTGGACAGGGGAGGTGACTGCCACCCTGCCTGCCTATCTGTGTAGCAGGTTTCCCTTCTAAATTATTTAGTCCTGACCTGAGCTTTCTACCCCACCTTAGACCGTTTAAATTCCTGAAAGACACACACACTTTTATATTTACATTGAGTCTTAAACAACACAAGAGCTGGGCAGCTGCCTACACTCTATGCAGTTATTCCTAACCTGAATGTTGGACCCTCAAATAGTTTTGTATCATTTTGGAAGCTGTGTCTCTGTGCTTCCTGCATATTCAGGTAATATTTAATCCCTTCTCAAAGCTCTGATGGGGTTGAAGACTAGATAGAGTCTCACAATTAACTTGTTTAGCTTTGAAGATGTTCTAGATTTAAAAGGATAGTTTTCAGATGGTAATACAAGTTAAAATCAACCATGATTGAGGTACAGAATTATAAACCCTTTAAGTTAGGATAGATGATTAAACATTTTATCTAAATTTCCAAATATAATGGACTGGATGTTATAAGTGTACATTATACCTTATAACTTGCATAACTATTATAATTGTGTTTGATTTATATCTGAGACAAAAGAGTCTGTTATTGGACTAAAAGGAGGAATTGTTGAGGTTTGGTCTTTTGCTAGCTAATGTAATGCTAAGTGCGGGCCCCCAACACCTGCAGTCTGCATGTAGCCCCTGTGACCCTGTCCCCAAGTTATTTATGATTGGTAAATAAAGATGTCAGCAGCCAATCAATAGCTTGGCATTCCTCAGACCTACTCTCTCCTGAAATCACTCTGCAAATAGTTTGTTGCCCAAGTGGAACCAAAATCCAATCTTGTGGCCCAACCCACCCAGATATCCACTCTGCATATTTCCCTTAAAAATGCCACTGAGGATTCAAAAAAGTCCCTTTGCTGAAGCGTGACAAGAAAGCATGTCTAAAACCACAGAACTATGCACACGAGTGCTTGCACACACATGGTTTTGTTGCTAGAACTAAAACTTTTTATTTAAAAGGGAGTTAAGATAATGCATGCCTAAAAGAGCTTAGGAGTTTGAGGCCGGGGCGGATTGTGGTTGATTCAGTGACTGCTATGCAAACACGAGGACCAGGGTTCAGATCTCCCAACAGCAGCCTCGGCGATGCTTGTCTGCCATCTTGTGCTTGGAAACAAGGGGCAGAGAGGCATGGCTCTGGATCCAGTAGCTTGTTGGCCTAGCTGAAACTATGAGTGTTGGCATTTGTCTAGGCTCCGCCTCACAGTTACCTGGCAACAGCCTGGTGTGCCTGACTCACTATAAAAGAGGTTGCTTGCTCCTCCTCCTCCTCCTCCTCTTCTTCTTCTTCTTCTTCTTCTTCTTCTTCTTCTTCTTCTTCTTCTTCTTCTTCTTCTTCTCTCTCTCTCTCTCTCTCTCTCTCTCTCTCTCTCTCTCTCTCTCTCTCTCTCTCTTTCTTTCTCCTGCTCTGTCTCCTTGCTCCTGCTCCCCCCACTCCCCCCTCCTCCCCTCTCCATATGCTCATGGATGGCCTCTATTTCTCTCCTCTCTTGTATCTCTACCTTTCTCTGTCTCTATTCCCTCAACTCCCCTCCCGATGCCCTGAATAAACTCTATTCTATACTGTACTGTCATGTGGCTGGTCCCTCAGGAGGAAAGGACACTTCACCTTCTTCCCTCACACCTGACTGTACATCCACAAACATATTCCTTCTCTCTTATTTTTATAAAAACAAAAAAACAAAAAACAAAAAAAACAACAAAAAAACCCCCACAACAATGAGAGACCCTGTCTCAGGGCTGGAGAGATGGTTCAGTGATTAAAAGCACAGGACCCAGATTCACTTCCCAGCACCCACATTAAAAACATCTAACTACAGTTTCAGGGGATCTGGTGCCTCTTCTAACCTCCACATGCCTGAACATGGTTCACATAATAAACTCTCACAGGTACATACATGCATACACATAAAATAAGTATTAAAAAGAGAAAGGCCCTGTCTCAAAATATAAGGCGGAGAGGCACGCATAGTACCCCACACTTTTAATCCCAGCATTTGGTAGAGGCAGCTTGGTCTCTGTGTTCAAGACCAGTCTGGTCCATGTAGTAAGGTTCATAGCTAAGGCTACGTAATGTGATCCTGTCTCAAAACAAACTGAAGTAGAGAATGACCAAGAAACACACCCAGTGTTGGCCTCTGGCCCCGCCCACTTGCATGTGCACCTCCAGACATGTTTGTACACATAGAGTACAACATATCCCACCCCCAAACACAAATGCAGGCATGTACATCCGAAGTATGAGATTAACAAGAAACCTCCTGCCGGGCAATGGTGGCCCACGCCTTTAATCGCAGCACTTGGGAGGCAGAGATAGGCAGATTTCTGAGTTCGAGGCCAGCCTG
>NW_022196897.1:142801679-142806072 GCF_008632895.1 Mastomys coucha
AGTCGGAAAGTGGAATGAATACGGAGCTTTTTTAAGTAATAAAAGTTAAGACTTGATCTAAAAAAAGAGAAAGATTCTCCCCAATGGCTGAGCATGGTGGCACACACCTTTAATCTCAGCACTCTGAAGGCACAGGCAGGAAAGTATCTGTGAGTTTAAGACCAGCCAGAGCCAGAGCTATGTAGTAAGATCTTGTCCAAAAAAAAAAAAAAAAAAAAAAAAAAAACCAGGAAAAAGAAAGAAATTCCCATTATTGTCCCCGACAGAAGATCTGGCTGAGCATTCATCCAAACTGGAATCTCTGCTCACATGTTTTCGTGTTTAGGAAAATGGCCTGCTGCTCCGTCTCCATCATCTGCACGGCTCCGGACTTCTTCCCTTTCTCTCTCAAGTGTGTGTCAAAGGGAAGCCTCGTCTGTTACCAGCAGCAACATGTAGCTCTCAGAACAAACATAGGCTCAGTGCTCCGAGGCTCTCAGAACACACATAGGCTCAGTGCTCCGAGGCTCTCAGAACACACATAGGCTCGGTGCTCCGAGGCTCTCAGAACACACATAGGCTCGGTGCTCCGAGGCTCTCAGAACACACATAGGCTCGGTGCTCCGAGGCTCTCAGAACACACATAGGCTCGGTGCTCCGAGGCTCTCAGAACACACATAGGCTCGGTGCTCCGAGGCTCTCAGAACACACATAAGCTCGGTGCTCCGAGGCTGCCAGACCCACAACACTCTGGACTGCAGATGATCAATGGGCTTCTCTAAAATATGGATTAAAAGTCTGTGGCTTCAAATTAGCTTTTCATTGCAGGCTTGAATCAATATTGCAAACCACAAACAGAACTTTATGATAGCCATAGATGTGGTTACTTCTAGGTTTATGTTCCCATCCACAGCCACAGAACTCAGCAGACAGTGCCTGGGATGGACAGATAGATGCTGAGTTATTTGATGGCTGTCAATGTATGAGTCTCTTTGTCCAGTGAGATAGCTCAGCAGGTACATGCAGTGACTACAGAAGTTTGGCCATCATTAAAACAAATCCTTTGCCAATCAAGCCTCTTATATATTTGTGAGAATAAGTATTTCTCAACTTGTTCTTTAAACTGTAAGGAGGTTTCTTTTGTTGTTGTTGTTGGTTTGTTTTTTTTTTCACGACTTTCTGCTCCTCAATAAGGAAGCACTCTTTTTTTTTTAAAGATTTACTTATTTATTATTTTTTTCTGTACCTTTAAAAATACTATTTTATTTATACACATGTATAAACAATGGCCATCCTGTCATTTTTATATACATACTGGTAAAGAAACAGAATTCAGTAACATGCATTTCAATCACACAAAGAACACAATCGTGGAAGCACAGTTACAGAAGAGCCTAGAATGGTATGTTAAGTGCTGGGCCATTCTGAGTGCCTCCATGCACAGTCCTGGAAGAAGAAAGAAAGGATAATGGGGGATGGGGAAATCTTCATAGTAGCTCAAAAATCTAGGTCAAGAGTGGCTATCTGCAGGCCAGCCATGCTGGTGCATGCCCTTAATCCCAGCAACTCCCAGGCACCTAGATCTCTGTTAGTTTGAGGCCAGCCTAGTCTACATAGTGAGTTCTGGGCTGGCCAGGACAATGCAGAGAAACTCTGCCTCAAAAAATAAAAAATAAAGGAATTGCTGTCTGGTCTGGGATGTAGGATTAGTAGGGTGCATGCCCAGCATTCACAAAGTCTAGGGCTCCATCCCCAAGGTCCCCAGCACTGCAAAAATCACAAGCAGGGTCCACAGCTGGCAGGGGAAGCAAGAGGTTTAGAAGCTCAAGATCATGTTCAGTAACACAGCAACTTTGTGGCCATTCTGGGATACATGAGACCTTTAACTTGAAAGAGAGCTGCTGTCCATCTGCTTAGAGTGCACCTATCCTCATTATCAGGATACCCCTGGAATTCTCTTACCAATATAGCAAGACTAAGACTGGAAAAACATTTCCATCCTATTTCAATTCTCTCAATAACATTAAATTATTAATTTTTTTAAGGATTTATTTATTTATTACACATCAGATCCCATTACAGATGGTTGTGAGCCACCATGTCGTTGCTGGGATTTGAACTCAGGACCTTCAGAAGAGCAGTCAGAGCTCTTAACCACTGAGCTACCTCTCCAGTCCCCAAATTATTAATTTTTTAAAAATATATTTTCTCTTTTAAAAGAATCATAGACTGCTCCCCACCCACCCACCCTCCGCTACTCCCACAGGACAGGCTCTCACTGTGTAGCCCTGGCTGCTCTGGAACTCACTCTGTAGACCAGGCTGGCCTTGAACACAGAGATCCACCAGCCTCTGCCTCCTGAGTGCTGGGATTAAAGGTGTGCGCCACCACGCATGATATGAATGATATAAAGCAGTACAGGACAAAGATACCAGTACCTTTACCATGCATCATCTTTTGTCCTCGGATTCTGAGCAATTTGATTTTTTTCTTCTGTTTATTCTGTTTTTCGGTATCTGAGGACTGTGGTGGTTCGAAACAGACTGGCTCTCCTAGGCTTATATGTCTGAATACTTGATCCCCAGCTGATAGAACTATTTGGAAGTATCAGGGAGTGTGTGGCCTTGTCAGAGGAGGTGTGTCACTGGGGGTAGGCTCTTAGGTTTCAAAAGACTGTATGTGATATTCCCAGTATGCTCTCTGCCTCCTCTTCGTGGGTCGGGGTGAGTGCTCAGTGTTTCCTGTTACCATGCCTTTGCACCTCTGCAACTGTAAGCTCAATTGAATGCTTCCTTTGATAAATTGCCTTGGTCATGGTGTTTCATTGCAGCAATAGAAACCTAACTAACACAGGGAGAATAAGATCAGGGAGTTTTGATTCTTTTTGTTTAAAACAGTGACATGCTTCTAAGGAGAAGCGTTCCTGGAAACACCCTCATGTGAAATCAAGCTAACTCACTCACGAGTGGTTGCCAGTGACAGTGGACACATTACCTTCAGTAAAGTTGTAGTTATAGGGTTGAGGCAGGAATTACATTCAACCTTTAAAAACAGAAAGGAGGAAATGATTTTATTAACTGTTAGAAAAATAATCTGTAGCCCGGTGGTGGTGGCGCACGCCTTTAATCCCAGCACTTGGGAGGCAGAAGCAGGCGGATTTCTGAGTTCGAGGCCAGCCTGGTCTACAGAGTGAGTTCCAGGACAGCCAGGACTACAGAGAAACCCCATCTTGAGACCCTCCCCCCCAAAAAAAAGATCAACAGCTCAGCTTGCTGGTGGCCAACCCACTCAACCGGAGTACTGTGCATACTGCAAGCCTTCAAGTGACTCTTGTCATGTCTGATACTTTAGAGCACATCTACAGATCTGGAGGGGAGCTGGTAGGTTGGCTCAGCAGCAAAGGGAACTGTTGCCAAGCCCGGTGACCTGTGTCTGATTTTCAGAGCTTAAATGATGGGAGCAGAGAAGCAATTCTGGCATGTCGTACTCTGACTTCCACATGTGCACGAGCATGCACACACAGAGTAAGTACATGTATATAAATAAATATCTGGCAAGTCCATCTTTACAGTCTATTACTCTTTAATGAACAGCACGATCTCTCTAAAGTCCATAAGACACATGGGCAGGCACCTCCCTTCTCAGAGAGGTGAGCAGGACTGTGGCACCGCTCCACTGGGATCTGCTCCATGCCTTCCCAGCACAGCTGGGCTACGTTGTGTCCACTGGGCCAAAGCCTGTGTCCACTTCCCTGCTCAGCCTCTCCTGCCTGGAATGGACGGACGGCTGCCACGCCCCAGCCCTAACCCTTCCGACTCAAGGTCTCTGGCTCTCCAATGTGAAGATGAAGTCCTCTCTTCTGTGTTCTATGTCTCTTCTTCACCCCTCCTTCCCCTCCCCAACAAGTGAGAGCTTATTGGCTGAGGGGCAGCACACAGATATTTCAGTTCTTAACACATGTAGCAAAACTCTGAAGGGCCACGTTTCTTTCTGAAGTTATCTCAGTGGTGTTCCAGTCTCAAACTTGGCAGTCTTCCTTACAATAAATGATAGGATAACAACCAAATCCCCATACTGCTTCCACTGACTCGCTGTTCTACATCACGTACAGTATATACTCAACATTTCCACCTTCTGCAGTACATTATTATGACTGCCAGAGAAATGGACGGCCCAACCAGAGAGGCCTTACAGTGCTGACAGGGCAAGGTCCAAGGAGTGGTTTAGTAGGAAAGGCTTCTACTAGGAGCAGAAGACCAGATATAGTTGAAAATATTCCAAAACTGGGCAGTGGTGGTGCAGGTCTTTAATCCCACCCAGTACTCAGAAGGCAGAGGCAGGCAGATCTCTGAGTTTGAGTCCAGCCTGGGCTACAGAGTGAATTCCAGGGCTACACAGAGAAACCCTGTCTCAA
>NW_022196897.1:142806844-142807534 GCF_008632895.1 Mastomys coucha
AAAAAAAAAAAAAAAAAAAAAAAAAAAAAGGAAAGAAAAAAAGAGAAAAGAAAAGAAATATTCTAGACACAAACTGCGACCCCAAGATCCCATTTGTCATTTGTCATTTGGTACACTTTACATTGTAGGATATAAAATGTGCTTGAAGCCTTCACCAGTAACAGTCCAGGCTCCAAATCTGGTATATATATTATCTATTTTATTGATATGAGTACACTGTTGTTATCTTCAGACACACCAGAAGAGGACATTGGATCCCATTACAGATGGTTGTGAGCCACCATGTGGTTGCTGGAATTTGAACTCAGGACCTCTGGAAGAGCAGTCAGTGCTCTTAACTGCTGAGCCATCTCTCCAGCCCACATCTGGTATATTTAGTAGAACCAGGGCTATGATAAAGTTTCTTCTGGGCAATGCGAACACGACTGCCCCTCTTTCTGCTTTGTAACACTTCCCTCATTTTCTACAGTGAGCACTCATCACTATTTTTTAATTCGAGATGCACTTCAGAAGGAAGCAGAGACAGGCTATGGGTCCTTTACCACCTGCTAGCCTCCTGCATTTGTAGTAAGTTCCTCTAGAGGGAAGGCTGGCTGAGTGCCAGCACTCTGACAGTAAATACTCCGAGGAGACCTGGTGACACTTCTGGGGAACTGATTTTCAAAGTAAGTCACAGCAGAACCTGGTAGA
>NW_022196897.1:142807970-142819657 GCF_008632895.1 Mastomys coucha
AACGCTGTCTTTTCCTCACGCCTGAGCACGGAAGGGCCCTGAGCTGTGCCCCTGAGCAGCTGCTTCCACGGCACCCTGCATGCTACAGAACAAGAACAACAGGGGTTTTGTGGGGTGCTAAAAAAGGGGAGAACTTTAAAACTCAAGCAGCTGAGGCCGGGCAGTGGTGGCACACGACTTTAATCCCAGCACTTGGGAGGCAGAGGCAGGCAGATTTCTGAGTTTGAGGCCAGCCTCATCTACAGAGTGAGTTCCAGGACAGCCAGGGCTACACAGAGAAACCCTGTCTCGAAAAACCAAAAAACAAACAAACAGACAAAAAACCTCAAGCAGCTGCACTGCTGAAATCCTCAAGGCTGACTGAATTTTCCAAGTAGAAATTTCTATAGAAATGAGCCCCATAGGACGAGAGAAGGGCGTCCTTTTTTGTTTGGGATTGAGGAGTGGGAAGGACTTTGATTGTAAAGGTCTACCACAGAATTTTACCTTCAGTGCTAGGATCAAACACAGGACCCTGTGCATTCGAGAGAAGCATTCTATTAAAAGAATTTCAATTAAAAATAGGGACACCCTGGAGAGCAGGTTCAAGCCTGGCTGGGCTCCCTACTGGCTGTGTAACTACTGGAAAGTTCTGCTGACCCCATTCCTCAGCCTTTTGCATCCCCCCAGAGAGGGAAGAGGAGGCACCATTTCACCCTGGAGAGGTTGTTCCCTGGATAGGAACCAGCACACCATCTTCACGCTGATGATGGAGGAAGATACAGAAACTTTTGTGTTTCAGCACACCATAGGCTACGTCTGCCTCATGAGACAATCCCAGCAAAGAGCAATTAAGACAAAGCTCAAGTCTTCTACCCTTCATTTCTTTTACATACATAGTCAGATAGCACATACAATCTGTCACACAACACAGGGCAAGTTCCCTGCCTCCTTTCTCTTACAGATGTCTGTCCTCTCTTTTGAACTGGTCTACAGGAATGGGTAACACTGTACCTATCGTAAGAATGCAGGAAAAGCTCTAGGTTTCCCTGGTTGATATCTTGGGCAGTTTGTAGTCTATAACTTTGAATCAGCTCCAGGGTGGTTCTCAACTCTTCCTAGAAGAAGAACATATATTGTAAGCTACTGAGATCAGACAGAGAGCACTACACACACACACACACACACACACACGCACACACACATGCATGCACACACTCATACATGCACACACACACACTCATGTATGCACGAACACTGGTGCATGCACACACACACACACACACACACTCATACATGCACACACACACTCATGCATGCACACACACTGGCGCATGCACACACATGCATACTCATGCATGCACACACACTCATGCATGCACACACTGGCACATGCACACACACTGGCACATGCACACACATACACTCATACATGCACACACATACACTCATACATGCACACACATACACTCATACATGCACACACACACACATTCATTTCATGCATGCACGTACACTGGTGCATGCACACACACACACACACACACACACACACACACATGAATATACAAGAAATGGCTAACATGATAGACAATAGTACATAAAATAGTAATTAGACTGAAATGACTAGCCACGGAGAGACTTGAGCAGCAGAATTTGAGGTAAAAAGGGAAGAAATGATACTTTGAGACAGGTAGAGATTGCTGTAAGGGGCAAAAGACAAACATCTCTGAATTCTTCACCTACGACCCATTAAGGCTTCCAATAGCTTTGTCACTGGCCACCAGATGCTGACCCAGGCCGGGGTGTTTGCAGACCTGAGGCCCTTGCTGGATCAAGCTCCAGGACTGCTGGGGTCTGAGAAGCCACGCAAACATCAAAGCCCAGGGAGAACTGTCACTAACAGAAAACCAAGACAGCCCCTCCCCAGCCCACCGGCCCTTTGTCGGCTTAGACAGCACTGATTTCGGAAGCGGCCCAGCTTGGCAATGCACCCTTGCTCCCACTAGCTTTGCTGTAGAGGGCACCTCTGATCTGTGGGTTATGATAACAGTTGCCTAGGCAACAGCAGAAATTTGAAGGCCGCTTTTGTGGGAAACACTGACCGTCCATCTGAGCCTGCAACTATCTGATGGGCTTGGAGCAGCGACACTCTTCCGTGCTGTTCTGATGTTTGGACTGGATCCCCTCAGCTCTGCATGTAGTCATGTTGGTCAACCGGGAAACGTTCTGCTGAAATCTTACCCTGAAGGCTAGTTGCTTCTTCTGCCCTGGACATGAGCTCCTTCAGCATCTATCACAGCTCAACCCTATACAAGGCCCAAGCTCACTACAAGACCTGGATGCTTGTGTAAGACAATTATATCAACAGCAGGAGAGACTCAGGAGTTATAACAGGAGGAGAGACTCAGCAGTTCCCGGGGGGAAGTCACTGGCTGAAAATTAAGAGTAGGAGGTCTGCTGAGCAGTGGTGGCGAATGCCTTTAGTCCCAGCACTTGGGAGGCAGAGGCAGGCAGATTTCTGAGTTCGAGGCCAGCCTGGTCTACAGAGTGAGTTCCAGGACAGCCAGGGCTATACAGAGAAACCCTGTCTCAAAAAACCAAAACCAAAAAGAAAAAAGAAAAAAACAAAACAAAACAAGGGTAGGAGGTTCATAAATAAGGAAGACACCTTTTGAAATGGCGCCCATCAGAAGCAGAAAACCTCTACCATTAGCTTAGCCCAGAAGCCCAGGGCTTGCTGCAGCCTTTGTTCAGTGAAGAGCAGGCTAACCCATACTGAGACCCCTACTGTCTCCTGTATGCTCCGGGTTAGCCTTCTGCAGCTGAGTCCCAGCAAAGCCTTGTCTGTCGTGGTCCTAATATATGGTTTTGGTCCCCCTTCACCTATTCCATGCCACCAGAACCCACTGTGTGGCATTATTGAGATATGAAGGACAAAAAGGACCTAGTCACTAACGCAAATATTTAAGGCAAACGTGAATTACAGTAATTACCCTCCTCGAACTCAGAAATCTGCCTGCCTCTGCCTCCCAAGTGCTGGGATTAAAGGCGTGCACCACCCCTGCCCCGTATATGATCACTTTTTGTTGTTATTTGAGGCAGGGTCGCACAGAGCCCAGGCTGACCTCTAACTCAATGTAACCAAGGACAACCTTGAACTCCTTCATCCTTCTACCTCGGCCTTCTGAGAGCTCCAGCTACAGACAAGCACTGCCACACTCAGCTAATATAGGCTGAAGTCAAACCCATGGCCTCACGAAAGCTAGATTAAAAAGTCTGCCTTCTGAGCTGTAGCCCCAGCCCACGTTACTGTTTGTATCTTAAGTTTTTAGGTGTATGTGTAGGTGCGCGTGCTACAGCATGAGTGCGGAGATCAGAGGACAATTTTGTGGAGTAAGCTCTTTCCTGCCGTCCTTACAGAGAGGTTCCAGGATTTGAACTCTGCTCACCAGGCTTGAGTGGCAAGTACCTTTACCTGCTGAGTCATCCTGCTTATCCATTATCATCATCATCGTTTGGTTCAGCTGATTTGGGAGGTAATCATGTGGGAGGGTGTCACTGATTCTGACATGTGAGCATGTATATCGTGTGTGTGCATGTATGTCATGTGTGTGGGTATGCATGTATGTGTGTATGGGTGTGGGTATATGTATGTGTGTGTGCATGTATGTCATGTATGTGTGCATGTATGTCATGTGTGTGGGTATATGTGTGGGTGGGTATGTGTATGTGTGTGTGCATGTATGTCATGTGTGTGTGTTTGTGTGTGTATGTGTATGTGATGTGTGTGTGGGTATATGTGTGTACATGTATGTCATGTATGTGGGTAAGTGTGTATGTGTGTGTGCATGTATGTCATGTGTGTGTGGGTATATATGTGGGTGGGTATGTGTATGTATGTGTGTGTGTATGTGTGTGTGTGTGTATGTATATGTGTGTGTGTGTGGGGTGCATTCATGTGTACACCTCCCATGGTGCTTGCCAGAGAGCTTTTTGGAGCCTGTTCTTTCTTTCAAAATGTTTGTCCCTGGGACCCAAGTCCCAGCATTCACTTCTATCCACTGAACCATTATGACAGCCCAGTTGTGTTTTCCTTATTAGTGAAAATGAGCATTATTTATGCTTTTTGTATATAAGATTAGGTGGGTCTAGGCTGACATGGAACCTCCCATGTAGCTGAGGCTGCTCTTTAACTCCTGGTCCTCCTGCCTCCACCTCCCAAGTGCTGGGATTACAGGCCTGCAGGAACAGCCTGGCTATAACTCATGTTTAAAAATGAATTATCTAAATCCAGATAAACTAAACCAAGGCCATTCTTGTTTGCTAAATCTTGTTTGCCACTTAAATTTAGCCAAAAAAGGCTTTAAAAATATTGGTTTTATTTATTTAGTTATGTGATTTATTTATTTAGTTATTTAGTTTGCGTGTGTGTTAGTGGCCCAAACACATGAGGTGCACAAGGAAGACGGAAGAGTGCATTGGAGCCCCCTGGACCTGGGGGCATAGCTGTGAGCGGCCATGTGGGTGCTGGGAGCTAAGTCAGGGTCCTCCGCAAGGGCAGCAAGTTAGGGTGTCTTCCCTTCTTAAGGGAGATGTGACTGACTCTGGGCATCCTCCTGAAGCTTCGTCCTCAGGGACTGAGCCTCATTGATGACTTCAAAGAAAATCTTCATTCACAGACAGGGGAAATTGTAATCTAAGCGTCCTGCTGGGCAGTGAAGAGAAGGGTCAGGCACCTCCCTACCTCAGTCTCTCCAAGCTTGATTTCTGCCAACTTTTTTCAATCTAAGGTATGCAGTGCTCTCTCTCTCTCTCTCTCTCTCTCTCTCTCTCTCTCTCCTCTCTCCTTTATTATTATTATTTTAAAACTTATCTGCTTCAGATCTATGTACCGATCTAGTGATTGATGACCAACCCAATGGTAGGGTCCCATCCAGAATGAAGCATGAATAAGAAAAGGGGAATTTGAATGGGACCCTAGGAATCAGGATTCCTGGAGGAAATGCCATGCTGGAAATGAAAACTGCCACACCAATAACTGTGCATCAGGAGAAGGCTACCCCCAGTTCCAATAACAGGCACACAGGCAAGTCCACATTTGCACACCTTATGGGTTTTCTTTCTTCTCTTTAGGTCCTGATGCTTCTGTAGCAACATGGACACAGACCGAGGATTTCTCTCTCCCCTGTTTTGGTCAAAACTAAAAACCAAACCAATTTTTCTATATGAGAATCTGTATATCCTACACATACAATGTTTTCTTTCGATGTGGGCAGACCCAGAGCCAAGCATTTTGGCCAGGAGCCCTGGTGACAAGTAGGTGATGTCTTCAGCAGGAAACCAACCAATGGGAAAAAGGTTTAGAAAGCTCCGCTGTAGCGGTCTCTGCCGTTCCTTGGAAGCACAGCTCCCCTTCCCCGCCCGTCCCAGTCCCCGTCCGGCCGCGGACATAAAGATGAGTAGCTCTGAGGAGGTGCCCTGGATTTCCTGGTTCTGTGGGCTCCGTGGTAATGAATTCTTCTGTGAGGTGGATGAAGACTACATCCAGGACAAATTCAATCTTTCTGGACTCAATGAGCAGGTGCTTCACTATCGACAAGCTCTAGACATGATCTTGGACCTGGAACCTGATGAAGAGCTGGAAGACAACCCCAACCAGAGCGACTTGATTGAACAGGCAGCCGAGATGCTTTACGGGTTGATCTACGCCCGCTACATCCTCACCAACCGAGGCATCGCACAAATGTTGGAAAAGTACCAGCAGGGAGACTTCGGCTACTGTCCTCGTGTGTACTGTGAGAACCAGCCGATGCTTCCCATCGGCCTTTCAGACATCCCCGGTGAGGCCATGGTGAAGCTCTACTGCCCCAAGTGCATGGATGTGTACACCCCCAAGTCCTCCAGGCACCACCACACGGATGGCGCATACTTCGGCACTGGTTTCTCTCACATGCTCTTCATGGTGCATCCAGAGTACCGGCCCAAGCGATCTGCCAACCAACTCGTACCCAGGCTCTACGGCTTCAAGATCCATCCCATGGCTTACCAGCTGCAGCTCCAAGCCGCCAGCAACTTCAAGAGCCCAGTCAAGACTATTCGCTGATTGCCCACCCACCTCTCCCTGTCTGTGACACCACCATTCCTCCGCTGCCATCCTTTCAGGAAGTCTATGGTTTTTAGTTTAAATTGAAGGAATTGTTACTGTGGTGGGAATGTGAAATAAAGGAAGAAAAGGAAAAAAAAAAGAAAGACAGAAGGAAGACCCTAATGTTGACCTCTGGCCTCTACACATATGTGCACACATGTACATGAGTACCACATGCATATCATAACACACACACATGCATACATGCACACATACATACAGAGAGAGACAGAGAGAGAGAGAAAGAGATAGAGAGAGAGAGGATAT
Organism: Mastomys coucha; assembly: GCF_008632895.1. Taxonomy (NCBI): domain Eukaryota; kingdom Metazoa; phylum Chordata; class Mammalia; order Rodentia; family Muridae; genus Mastomys; species Mastomys coucha. The sequence continues at coordinate 142,814,365 of NW_022196897.1, forward strand.
GGGATGGGTTTTGGAGTTGAGCCAGGCTTCAAATGTCAACTCCAGGGAGAAAAAGGGGTAGAAATTATGTGAATACATGTGCGCTCATGTGTGACATTCTCAAAGAGCTAAAGTGGAAAGAAAAAAAAAAAAACAACTATCAACTCAATTTACAATATGGATAACATTAAATCTGGTCCTCGGGTTCCCTACTGTATTGGGCTACCAAACTTGGGAAAAATAACTAAGTTTGGATATCTGAAGCAATAGTTTTTGTTTGTTTTGTTCTTTTTTTAAAATATTTATTTATTGTTATAAATGAATACACAGAAGAGGGTGTCAAATTTCATTACAGGTGGTTGTGAGCCACCAGGTGGTTGCTGGGATTTAAACTCACAACCTTCAGAAGAACAGTTGCTGCTCTTACCTGCTGAGCCATCTCACCAGTCCTGTTTGTTTTGTTCTTTTGGGACAGGGTCTCTATGTAGCCCTGGCTATCCTGGAACTCAATTTGTAGACCAGGCTCTGCATTCGGGAACTCACAGATATCTACCTGCCTCTGCTTTCCAAGTGCTGGGATCAAAGTTGTTTGCCTCCACACCCAGTTATTCTTTTAATTTTATTGAAAAATTCTTATTTTGGGGGCTCAGCAATTAAGACCACTGGCTGCTTTTCCAGAGGACCCTGGTTCGATTCCTAGCACCCACATGGCAGCTCACGACTGTCTGTAACTCTAGATACAGGTGGTCTGGCACCCTCACACAGACATACATGCGGGCAAACTACTAATGGACATAAAAATAAATAAATCTTTAAAAACAAAGAAGATTCTTCTTTTACGTGTGGACGTTTTTTGCCCACCTCTGTCTATGCACCATATGCCTGCGGTGCAAGGAGAGGCCAGAAGAGGGCGAAAGATCCTCTAGGAACAGAGATTATAAACAGGCTATGGGCTAGGTCTTGAACAGGGACCTCAGGAAGAACATTCAGTGCTCTTAACTGTTAAACCACCACTGTCAGCTGCCTAAGGCACGCACACAATCAGAGGTGGTAAGAGCCTGAACTATCCTGGCCTTCCACTCTCCTCTAGGCATACATAGAATTAAGGATGTAGACTGTGGAGAGCTCTCAGGTACTGCTTATAGAAATTTGGCAGGTAATTGTCATTGGGCTCAGATAAGAATATTCACATTTGGGCTGATACAAGGATCGAGGTGAACACAGTCAAGGAGTGTGACTTCCCCTTTGTCTTGGTAATCCTGATAAGCCCCCAGACCCAGGGACTTGGGGACTTTATTTATTGCTTTGTTTGATTACAACCTGGTGTGATCACTTTGTTCATTGCCTTGTTAATCACTTTGTCTTTGATCCAAGAACTGACAGTATTCTTTGCTAGTACCTAGAATGGTGTAAAAGCTAGCTAGAAAAATTAAAGCCACGTCAGCCTTAGCACCGGCTGGAGTCGTTATGATGTTTGCCTGTCTTTTTCTTTTCAATCCTTACTCCTTTCCTTGAGACCCTATTGACTGACTGGCCAGCCGACTAACTGAGCGACTAACTGAGCTGCCTCCGCTCCTCCCTGTAACTGCCCCTCCACACTCCAGCCTTCACAGCTCTGGACCTCATTGCTCAGTGTCTCTGCCACTCATTTTCCCTTAGAAAACAGGACTGGAGGCAACCCCCCCCCCCACCAACAGCCATCCCAGGACAGCAGCCATCCTGCTGGGAGGTCAGTGTCCATCAGCCCGTGGGTGGATGAGGTCATCTCTAAGCTCCTCCTCACAACAGCATCTCTGCGTTCTTTGCTTGTTTCTTCTGAATTTTCATTTTCCTGAAGCCTTCCTGAACCTCCTGGTAGCTCTACAGCTGTGTGGTGAGGCACCGGTGTTGTCAAACATTCCCAGATGGCGTTCTGCTCACGGGGGACAGGTGGGGGACAGGTGGGGGACAGGTGGGGGACAGGCTGTTTTCTGTCTCTCTGAGTGACAAGATCCGTGAGGCTGAGAGAAGCCTCTCCCGCAGGCCCAAGTGCCCTTCTGACTGCATGGCCATGTTCTCTGCAGGATCCGTCCATTGCAAGATGCCTCTTTCAATGCCTGAGAGCTAAAAGATAAAAAACTGTGTTAATAGAGTTAGCATGTGTGAGCATTTCACAAGCTGTCCACTAAAGGAAGGTGTACTTTACACATAGTATCCTTTAAAAACAAAAACACAAATCAGTATCATTTCAAAGAAAAAAAAAAGCAAAAAATATAAGGAAGAAATGAACATTCTTTCCATGATATGAGCTGAATTTATTTTGAAACAGGGCTGGAAGGAATACTGGTCATTCCTTTGAAAATGTGCAGTCTGGGCCTGTGGCCTCTGCTGCCTCCCCTGCACCTCTTTCTGCATTTATACTGGGTTGATGGCAAATAGAGATTGACTTACACCCTGCCCAAGACATCCAAGACACAAAAATAAGCTTCCTTCCAGTTTTAGCCATCTTTATTTTAGGGAGTGGGAGGAATGGCTATATTTGCAGAATGTTCTCACATTTTGAACATTTCTCTCCCAATTCTTCCCATTTCAAAATGATGCATCTCACAGTCTAATAAATTCAGCAATCTGTGTAAATCTGGAGACAGTCTATTTTCAGCAAAAATTTCAGCTCAACTCATCTTGCCAGTTCCCCATCAAGCTTCTGCCTGGGTTCTGGATGGAATTCCCACTGAGGACTTGGATGAGTTCCAGCTGGAGATGCAGGGAAGGAGGTGAGGGAGAGCCATGGCTATGGGTAAAAGGTTAGGGAAGAAAGATGGCCTGAGATCACCTGTGGGTTGTCAGTGAGCCTCAGGCTACAGTGAGAGAGGAGCATGAGTAAGGACCCAGCTCACTTCTCATGCTGCCCTGCCCTAATCATAATGCTCAGAGACCCAATGTGCTCTAGAAATGTCACCAGGTTGCTCCCCGTCTGAGCTGGGCGGGGGGGAGCAGGGGGGAGATCGGCTGGGAGGGGGGAGTAGTCCATCCATATACTACACAGACATTTACATAAGTCAGACTAGGGGAGGATCCCACGGCCACTGGCAACAGTGTTGTTAGTTCACTCCATCCAAAGCCAGGGAAGGCAATATTCCTCAAATGAAAATACATGTGGGGATGGACAGACAGACAGACTGTTCAGAATCTGGTCTGCTGGCAGGCAGAAAATATATGCAGGATTGAATTTACCTGGAATTGGCTAAGTAGACCAAGCTAGCCTGTCTCTGCCTCCTGATCACTGGGACTAAAGGCATATGGCACCTTGTCAGCCCTGCATTAGTTTTTCTTTTCTTTTCATTTCTTTTTTTCCTTGATTTTTCGAGACAGGGTGTCTCTGTGTGGCCTTGACTGTCCTAGAACTCACTCTGTAGACCAGGCTGGCCTGGAACTCACAGAGATCTGCCAGCCTCTGCCTCGTGAGTGCTGAGATTAAAGGCATATGCCACCACTAGGTGGCAAATAACATGTTTTTTTAATCATATTTTGCCCTTGTATAAAAATTTTGTTACTCTACTATTGGTACTTTTGTTGCAACCGCCTGTAGCCACATACAAACAGGGTCTTCTGGAAGAGGAGTAGGAGCCTAAGAGAATAAAAGGGAATCTGACGGCGAGAGGAAATAAAAAACGGGACTGAGTCATGGCTTCTGCTTTCAGTCCAAAGTGGGTTTTTTGTTTGTTTGTTTGTTTGTTTTTTGGTTTTTTTGTTTTTGTTTTTGTTTTTTTTTAGAGACAGGGTTTCTCTGTGTAGCCCTGGCTGTCCTGGAACTCACTCTGTAGATCAGGCTGGCCTCAAACTCAGAAATCCGCCTGCCTCTGCCTCCCAAGTGCTGGGATTAAAGGCCTGCGTCAAGCAGGCAGGCAAAACCCTGCCCTCAGCCTGCCAGTATTCCGTGGCCTAATTAGCATCTGGATGCTCAGTCTTGAATGCAGGCAAAGCAATTCCTCGGGTGTAGCTGTTAGCAGGAACTTTGAGGCAGAGAAGAGGCAGGAACAAAAAAAGGGCTTTGTTTAAGTCAGGAAGCTTCATCCCAGTGGGTTGACTTCTTATCAAGCCAAGGTCTGAGACAACCAGCTGAAGGAGGTTACAGTACTTTAGATTTTTCCCCCATCCATTAGACTGATAATGCTTTGATGACTATACTGGATCTTGGACCATGTAGCTTACGTACATGACATCTCCTTAGGATCAACACATGCCACTTCTCTGAGTTGTCCTGAGAACAGGAAGTTAAATATATATAAACCATGTCGGGCAGTGGTGGCGGATTTCTGAGTTCAAGGCCAGCCTGGTCTACAGAGTGAATTCCAGAACAGTGAGGGCTACACAGAGAAACCCTGTCTCAAAAAAACAAAAAGAAACAAACAGAAAAAAAGACATGTAAGATCTGTGTTTAATACTCAATAAACACTATAGTGGTATCAAATTTCTGACTAATAAAATTATTGGTCTTGGTTAGTGGCTCAGTCAGTAAATGCACCGGCTGCCAGGCCTGAGGGTCAACATGGTGACGGTAGCATAGTCAAATCGGAGGGTAGTTTTCTGAAAGCTATAGGCCTCATATGGCAGGGGTGCATACACACACTCTGTAATTCATTCATTCATTCATTCATTCATTCATTCTCTGTTTACTTCTGGCTACTGGCAGTTAATTCCGTTTGCCAGCCTGACTGTACTAAGGAATGCCTAGGAACCCAAGCATGGTGTGGATTCCTGTGATCCTAGCACTCTGGAGGCAGAGCTTAGGAGGATTGCTGCAATTGCAATTGAAATGCTACACTGCTTTACATAACAGTTCCAGTTGATGAGACCCCATTTCAAAACAAAATAATGAACACAAACACTTAGGGTCAGAGAAACAAGAGAAGGCTCAAGCGAGGGCCCTTGTCTCCAAGCCTGAGGTCCTGCGTTCAATCCCTGGCACCCACGTGGTGGAAGGAGAAAAGTAACTTGTGTAATTTTTTTTTATGACCTCTACAGGTGCGTGATGGCACACATGTACCCACACTCACATACACACATACCACACAACAATAATAATGAGCAATCATTTGCGTAGCATTTGTGTCAGCAGCTGGCTCAGCAGGTCAAAGATTTAGCTGCTTAAGCCTGGTGACCTGAGTTAATCCCCAGGACCCAGGGAACCCCTGTAAAAAGCCAGATGGCCTGGAGTAAGCTGCAGGAACAAGAGAGACTGCTTTAGCAAGGTGGAAGGCAAAACTGACTCTCCAAAGTTGTCCTCTGACCTACACACACACACCACACACACACACACACACACACACACACA
>NW_022196897.1:142821026-142829785 GCF_008632895.1 Mastomys coucha
CACACACACACGCACGCACACATACACCACACACACGCACACGCACGCGCACACACACACGCAAACACTACACACACACACCCCCCACACCAGCTTTTTAAAGGTAAGGGTGTAGTAAGTAGCACAGACTTGTAATGCCAGAATTTAGGAGCTGAATGCAGAAGAAGCAGAGGTTGAAGGACATCCTCAGCTACACTAGGAACTGCAGGCCAGCCTGGGCTATATAATGCCTTCTCTAAAAACAAAACAAACTTGGTATGAAGACTCACAGAATCTAGCACTTGGGAGGCTGAAGCAGGGAGCGTGCCACAAGTTTGATGCTAGCCTAAGCCACAGGGGTAGGGACAGGGTGGTGGTGGGGGTGCACCTAGGGCTGTGTCTTGTCCTTTCTGTCCTGTCTTTCCTGTGTGCACAGATGCCAACTGCCTCCCCCTTTCTGCTACAACCAACTCAAATGTCTGCACTGCGAGTTGATGTAATCTAGCCTCCTGTTGTTCTCTTGGATAATTTGGTCCCAGATACGCAAATATAAGTAATTCATGCATCTCACAAAGGACTTTTATGCAGAACATTTTCAAAAAATAAATCCATGGTGATGGGTAAAAGACGTCTACAACATGTCTTTTACATATACGTATACAACATATCCATATGTGAGAGGTTGGGGGCTGAAAAGGTGGCTCAACAATTAAGAGGCTGTTCTTTAGAGGAACTAGGTTCAGGTCCCAGCAACGACACGGTGGCTCAAGCCTGTTTGGTACCTCCAGTTCCAGGGGACACAGCCTCCACCACTCCACTTTTGGCTTCCATGGGAATGGCATACACTTGACACAAACACTCACAAAGGCAATACACCTATACACAAAATAAAAAATAATTTTTTTAAAAAAAAAATTAAAAAGCCAGTGTGATGGTTTGTATATGCTTGGCCCAGGGAGTGGCACTATTAGGAGGTATGGACTTGTTGAAACTGGTGTGTCACTGTGGGTGTGGGCTTTAAGACCCTCATCCTAGCTGCCTTGCAGCCAGTCTTCTCCCAGGAGCCTTTAGATGAAAATGTAGAACTCTCAGCTCCCCCTGATTCATGCCTGCCTGGATGCTGCCATTCACCTGCCTTGATGACAATGGACTGAACCTCTGAAGCTATAAGCCAGCCCCAATTAAATGTTGTCCTTACAAGACTTACCTTGGCCCTGGCGTCTGTTCACAGCAGTAAAACCCTAAGACAGAAGTTGGTACCAGGAGTGGGGTATTGCTATGATGGGCCTGACCATGCTTTTGTTTGGAAGAATGTGGATTTTGGGACTTTAGATTTGGAAAGCAATGGAGTGCCGTAAGTGGGGCTAAATGGGCCATTCTAATAGTAATATGGAAGACTTTGTTGCTGAGGGTCATTTGAACTATGCAGACCTGGTCCAAGAGGTTTCTAGTATGTGACCTAGAGACCGTTCTTGTGATATTTCGGTGAAGAATGGGGCTGCCTTTTTTTTTTTTTTTTTTTTTTTTTTTTTTTTTTTTGGTTTTTCGAGACAGGGTTTTTCTGTATAGCCCTGGCTGTCCTGGAACTCACTCTGTAGACCAGGCTGGCCTCGAACTCAGAAATCCACCTGCCTCTGCCTCCCAAGTGCTGGGACTAAAGGCGTGCGCCACCACCACCCGGCTAAGGGCTGCCTTTTGTTCTCGTCAGAAGAGTCTGCCTGAGGCTAAGATGCAGAGACTCAGATTAATTGCATTGACAAAGGAAGTCTCAGAAATGCTCAGCATAAACTTTTTCCTCTGGTTAAGTCTCATGAAGAGTGTTTTGAATAAACACAGCAAGCTTAGAAAGGAAAAATATAAAATATATGGTATGAGCCCGGCAGTGGTGGAGCACACCTTTAATCCCAGCATTTGGGAGGCAGAGGCAGGTGGATTTCTGAGTTTGAGGCCAGCCTGGTCTACAGAGTGAGTTCCAGGACAGCCAGGCCTGTACAGAGAAACCCTGCCTCAAAAAACAAATATGTGTGTATGTGTGTGTGTGTGTATGTGTGTGTGTGTGTATGGTTTGAGTATTAAAAGGGGCACCAGGAAGTGAAATGGAGCTGAATCCTATGTTCAAAGATATTAAATTGAATTAAGGGAGTGGTGACTTTGGGGCAAGATCCTACCCAGCTAAGGTTAGGTACATGCCTTTAGTTCCAGCATTCAGGAGACAGAGCCATGCAGATCCCTGAGTTCTACTGAACAAGTTCTAGGACAGCCAAGCTTAGGTGGTGAAGGAGTTGGATAACAGAAAGCTGGTGATAATGTAATAGAACAATGGGTGTGGGCCATATGCCAGCCCCAGCAAGCAGCAGAACTCAGTAACTTTGGCCATGTGGCTCTGACTTTAAAATGAAGAACAGAAGGGACTACTGAGACAATTGATTCTGGTTAGCTGGAGCTAAGAAATTAGAAGTGATTAAGAAGAGTCCAGGATCACTGAGATGACATCTTCTGGAAAGTGTTTTCTTTTTTTTTTTTCTTTTTCCAGAGCTGAGGACCAAACTCAGGGCCTTGCGCTTGCTAGGCAAGCGCTCTACCCCTGAGCTAAATCCCCAATCCTGGAAAGTGTTTTCTGAGAACACAAAAAAGCTATGTTCCAAAGGTAGCCAAAGTTGTACCTTGTGCTGCAGCTGGTCTCGGTAATGTGTAAGAATCACCCAGGTGGTACTGGTTTTGAAGGTATGAAGGCCTTATGAAGAGCAGCTGAGGCTTGGCACTATGGGAGGCCATGGAAGGCCGTGGGTAAAGGTGCAGACTCAGATGCAGTTGATGGCCCAGGACTGAAGGGGACATGCAAAGAAGTTGAGGCTTCGCACCATGAAGAGAGCCTGAGAAGTTATTGGTGAAGCCTGGTTGCAACAGGAAACCTGTATATTAGAAATGCCAGTACCAAGGACAGCAGCAGCAGTGGAGTGGTCAACCAGAGCCTAGAGTGCTACAGAGGGCAGAGCTGGAGATGTGACCCAAACCCTTTGGAGGAGCCCAGAAGAAGATCATGTGTGGATCCCAGTCATTGGAACATGAAACTGTGAACATGGAGTTAACTTGGAGACCCCAAGATGTTCAAGATGCCAGAGCCATGGGCTATCTGCTGAAGAAAGCTGCTAAAAGGGAGTGGAACCAACCCAGGAGAAAGAAGTTTGTTGCAGTTAACAAAGATGAAAAAGGAGTGGAGATCTGAAGACTGCTTTGGCATCTGACATGGAGATGCAGAGTTTGGAATTTGCCCAGCTGGTTTCCGATCTTGCTTTGGGAATTACATTTAAGTGATTGGATGAATCTCAGAAGAGACTTTGAACTTTGGACTTTTAACTGTTGAGACTGGTATAGATTATGGGGACTTTGAAAGTTGTACTGAATGTACTTTTTATTATGCTATGGCTAGGTATGTTCCCCCATAGACTCATGTGTTTGAACAAGTCCATGGGGATCAGGAAATGGAATGTGATGGTTTTATATGCTTGGCCCAGGGAGTGGCACTATTAGGAGGTGTGGTCTGGTTGGAGTTGGTGTGTCACTCTGGGCATGTGCTTTAAGACCCTCATCCTAGCTGCCTGGAAGTCAGTCTTCACATGGCTGCCTTCAGATGAAGATGTAAAACTCTCAGCTCCTCCTGCACCATGCCCGCCTGGATGCTGCCATGCTCCCACCTTGATGATAAAGACTGAGCCTCTGAACCTGAAAGCCAGCCCAATTAAATGCTGTCCTTACAAGACTTGCCTTGATCTTGGTGTCTGTTCATAGCAGTAAAACCTTAACTAAGACAGCCAAGCTATTTTATTTTATTTTTTTAATTTTTAAGAAACGAGAAGTCTAGTTTAGCGACATGGGTCTGAAATCCAAGCTTCTTAGGAGGCTGAAGAGTCACATGATCATGGCCAGCCTGCCCAATTTAGTGAGATCTTGTCTGATGGTAAACAGTAAAAAGAGATCTGGGAATGTCAGGTCAGTGACAGGATGATAGCCAAATATGCATGAGACCATGGCTTTAATCTCTTGTACCACCAACAGGTAGAAGAAGTAATGGAAGAGAAAAAGGAAGAGGAAGAGGAGAAGGAAGTAGAAGAAGGAAGAGGAGGAGGAGAAGGAGGAGGAGGAGGAGGAGAAGGAGGAGGAGGAAGAGGAGTAAGAGGAGGAGGAGGAAGGGGAAGGGGAAAAGGAAGAGGAGAGAAGAGGTGGACCAGAGAATGAGCAGACGGACACCAGCACTCAGTACTTACTTTGGAAGCTGCCCAGTCAATCCAGCCTTTAGCACACGGGTCAATGTTAATGAGCACAAGACCTTCTACCAGCTCTTGGTGATTGAGCTGAGAGAGAGACAAAGACAACCATGTGAGACTCCCACTCTTCCCTCCTCTAAAGCAGCAGACATGGTCAGCAGCTCGGTCTATGCCTCAGTGCCTCAGGTCTGAGAGGAAGTCTGCAGAGAGCAGTTATGGGGCATCTACAGGCGATACCTCTGGAAACCTGACTAGCACCCGGAGACCAGTCTCTCCAGATGGGATGAAGTCGTCTTCCCTGGAATGGGTGCTTGGGGAAGACAGGATTTTTGTTGCTTCAGCAGATAGGGGGGATGCTGCAGTCGATCAACTCATAGCGGACTTGCTTGTGGGCAAGTGTGGTAAAACACTTCGCATAAGTGCTACTCAGTTGTGTGGGGGCTGTTTGGGTAAATGATATATGCCTGAAATCTAGAATTCATCTTCATTGTTCCACTCCCTCAAAATCCATCAGCAAATTCTGTCAAATCTACCTGTGACTGTTGCCACCCGCTTCAGTCTATCACAGGATCTCTGTGAACTGAAGATGCTAAGGATCAATACCAGAGCGTGCTGCTTGCTAGACATGTGCTCTATCACTAGATACACCGCAGCCTCTGTCTAGGGTATTTTATTGTGATTGCTTATCGAGGCCAATAAACATAGTTATTAACGCCTCTGTTTTGCTCATTAATTACACTGACAGGGATAGACACAGAAGGAGAGTCAAAACAAAGTAATGGGACAGCTCAGTGGGGGAGAATTGGTTGACCAGGAGTGGACACCTGGTGTTGATTTGTAATAATGGGGGCAGGGAGCCAAAATGGAAGACCGTAGAAGGAACTCACCTTAAGTGTGTAAGAATATGAAACAGCATCTCTGCTAGCTCATCCGTGGTGGGGAACTGATTCTGAAACCCAGAAGGACCCCTCCTGATTAGAAAGCACCCACAGTTCCCAGGCATTAGGAGAACTTGATCAGTCCAGAAGTCTTAGAGAAACACATTTATTTTATTTTATTTTATTTACTTATTTTTTTACCAAAGGCTCAAAGGGTGTGATGTGGTACCTAAAAGCAATTGCAGAGTGCTCCAATGATCCTCCATTGCTGTTGTGTGAGGAAGAAATTAAAGGGGCCACACTCCTTGTACCAAAGGAAGCTACAAGAAAAGAACTGGGCGCCAGGCGGTGGTGGCACACGCCTTTAATCCCAGTACTTGGGAGGCAGAGGCAGGCAGATTTCTGAGTTTGAGGCCAGCCTGGTCTACAGAGTGAGTTCCAGGACAGTCAGGGCTACACAGAGAAACCCTGCCTCGAAAAACCAAAAAAAAAAAAAAAAAAAAAAAAAAAAAAGAAAAGAAAGAAAGAAAGAAATAGTCTGCCACTCATATTTAGGCAGTTAACTGTAACAGGAAACAATGCTTGCCTGGGCTTATGCATCATTGTAAAACTCAGGATCCTCAGAATGAATGCCCACTTATTTCACTTAGGCCTAATACGTTTATTTTATGAACTGCTTATTTATAATATGAACTGATTCTAAAATGGCCAGGCAAGCCCAGAGCTGACCCAGAGCTGACCCAGAGGTGGCAGAGTAAGGAGAAAGTCACAGGTGACAAAAGCAGAAAGGGACAGGATATTTTACAATGAGACTCTGTGTGTGTGTGTGTGTGTGTGTGTGTATGTGTGTGTGTGTGTATGTGTGTGTGTTTGGGTTTGGTGGCCTCTGTAAGGAATGGAGTGTCCTCACACCATGGTGCACAAGTGAGAAAATACTCTTGATGGACACCAGGACAGATGACAACTGTATCTGAGACACAACAGTGTGGGCAGAGTCAGCCAGGATTCTGAATCTGGCTCTGCTCCTTCCTTGCACACTGAGGAAGAATCCCAGAGGCTTGTTGGATCGAGTGAGCTAACACACACAAGGCATTAACTAGTGTGTGGCAGAGCCTGGGTCCTATGCAAGTGCAGACTCTCCCTTGTCTGGCTGCTTATTCTACAGAAGTCACTGGCAAATGCAGCACTGGGGGAAGGGCTCCCTCCTCCCCAAAAGCCCTCATTGGCACCCTGTCCCGGGGACATGTGGGAGCCTGTGACTGACGGTTAGAGCAAGGATAGATGATGTCAAAGTAAGAGTGTCAAAGTAAGCATCAGACTTTTATGATCATTACAGAAGAAAAAGGGAAGTCAAGTAATACAATAGTCAAGGTACATCGATGCCATCTGATGCATAATGATTCTATAGAAAAATATGTACATTAGAATTGGCAGGAACTAGGTAGTGGTTACAACTGATGGAAAGTCAGCCTTATCTAAAGTCAGCTTATTCTTAGAAGCCAGGTGTAAATACTTCCAATTCTAGTCTATTGTATAACCCACCACCTACCAGCCCTTAGTAAACACCCAACTATGCTATTCTTCTGGGCTAGTATGCACCAGGGGTCCCATTCTTGCTAACCTTTCTATGAATAATACAATACTCTTGCTCCTTCCTAAACCACAACCCATTTTCTTCCTAGACCATTGTAACTTCCTGTACATGGGAGTGACTCAGCTGTAATTCTAAGTATTTGTGGAGGGCCTCCATTTGCCAGAGGAGCCCACCAGTTTTCTTCTATTATGTAATGTACTCTGCCATACGTGACTGTAATGAGAATTCTAAATTTACTTTGTTGAACTTGCCCTGGGGATCATTAACTCTTATGCAGTAAACTGCAATGCCCGATTTCTTTCACCATCTCTCTTTCAACACTGAAGGCAATTTGTCTGAATAAGTAACATTCTTTATGAAATTCCAAGCCCAGGGTCAGCTCAGCTTTGACTAGGACGTTGGAACACTGGTGGAGGCCAGGAAACAACGTCTAATCTACCTTGGCTATTTGTTAAATCATTCCTTGGGGGCACTTCGATACCTATAATAGAACAATACTGAAAGAAAGCACGCAAAAACCCTCCATCGACTATCGCAAGGACAGATCTGGACCACATCCGTGTTAGGGGACACCAAGGACCTCCAGGAGACAAGGACCTCCAGGAGACCAGTTTCCTTGAAACTTTTTGCCTCAGTCTGCAGCCAAGCTTTTGGCCATGTCACGCAGACTCCACTGGAGTGGGTGTGGCACAACCCCAGTGGATTTAAGTCCCACAAAACTGCAGGCTTGCCCTGTGGTTAAGCTGCCAGTGTCTTTACCAGGAATGGTTGGCTTACTTTCCAGATGTGGTCTCTGCTTCCTCTCTGCACCATATGCACGGCAACCGCAAAAGATGGAGCCCTTGCTCTATCCGCGCACCCTTTTCCCTGTGCGTCCTGTATGCTTGACCATGCTTTTCAACCATTCTGCCTCCTCAGCTGTGATTTCTTGTTGTTTTTTTTGTTTGTTTGTTTGTTTTGTTTTGTTTTGTTTTGTTTTTTGGTTTTTCGAGACAGGGTTTCTCTGTATAGCCCTGGCTGTCCTGGAACTCACTCTGTAGACCAGGCTGGCCTCAAACTCAGAAATCTGCCTGCCTCTGCCTCCCAAGTGCTGGGATCAAAGGCGCGCGACACCACCGCCCGGCTCAGCTGTGATTTCTTTTTTTCTGTGTCTTTCTTTCTTCCTTTCTTTTTGTCTTTGGCAATTTCATCTATTTAAGCAATATATCTCCATCACATCCCCCCCAACTCTTCCCTCCCACTCCTCCCATGGACCCCAACATGTCCCTGTCCTCCCCTTTTTACATTCTTCCTGTCCTCCATTATTATTATGAAAAAAATGTTCATGCAGCCACAGGAGTTTATTTTAATTTCTCCTTCACAAACCCTGTGTTTTCTTTCTTCTAAGTCAGCTCACATCAGATCCTACCTCATGCCCCTCCATCATGTTTAACCATCAATAATAGCCTTCAACAAAAGAAATCAGCAGCAGGAAGCAGCAGGCCTAACTTTCTCTATGTACTTCAGCCCAGGGCTAAGGATTTGATATACTCATGTCCAGCAGGGAGGGTTTGGTGGTACACAGGGGTGGTGCACTTGAGAGTCTGGGGTAGGATGATCATAAGTTTGAGACCCCTGAACTGCTCAGCTAAGACTATCTCAGAACACATCAGAAGAGTAAGTGAGTATGAAGCCTCCTGTGTGTGGTAGCTCACATGTTTAATCTCAGCACGTGGGAGGCTGGACCAGGAGGGCTGTCATGAACACAGGGGCATCCTGGTCTACAGATATACCTATTTACTTGAGGGGCACTCAGCACACATGTAGAAGTCGTATAATATCTTGAAGGGGTTGGTTGGTTCTTTCCTCCCACTATGTCTGAGGTCTGAGGATCAAAATCAGAAATGCCTCCAGTGCTGAGCCGTCTCACTGGCTCATACTGTGGAGATACATCAATGTCCAATCAGCTTGACCCCCAGTAAAAATGCAGTTTACACCGGGCAGTGGTGGCACACACCTTTAATCCCAGCACTTAGGAGGAGGAGGAGGAGGAGGAGGAGGAGG